>NW_028258142.1:20304090-20612386 GCF_053883595.1 Heterocephalus glaber
ATGCTGTGACTGATTCCATTGTCTAAATAGCTTCCTGCCTGCCAAAGGACTTACCATTTTTTATTCACTTTTAAAATTTGTGAGCTATTTTGCATATTCTCTTTTTCTGCATCCACCTATTATGGATTTTCCATAGGACAAATGCTGTTTGTGAAAATTAGTGAATCACCACCTTACCCACTGGTGACATTTCTGGCACAGTGGCAACATAAGGTCCATCCAGGAATTTGGGTTCATTGTCATTGATGTCTTGTATTTTGATAATGAACTCTGATTCTGGCTCCATTGGACGGCCTGTCCGCCTGTCCAGGGCTTGAGCCCTTAAAGTATACTGGGCTCTTTCCTCTCGATCAAGTCTCTGGATGGCATGGATGTCGCCAGTGGTGTCGTCGATGGTAAACACGATGCCTGCACCTTCTCCTGAGAGGATGTATTTGATGGATCCATCTCCCCTATCCATATCTGAATGAAGCTGGGGGGAAAAGTATCAAAATCTCATTATGGATATGAACAGGTGTTGGGAATAAATTGATTTTTTAGTTTGGTGCAAACTTATGACCTTCTTTTTACATAGGAATGCCTTTTCTCATTCAAGTATTTAAAAAGTTTGTCAACAAAGAAGTATGCTTTGAACAGGATTGGATCAAAGAGCAAATACAGATAGATAAAGTTTTTCCACATCATATTCAGTATCATGAACTTAATATTATTTTAAAATTCCACTCCTTTAGAAATATAGAAAACATTTTTGAAAGGTATAATCCTGAGGTATAAATAAAAGCAAATTTAATATGGAGGAACTTTGCCTTTCCATATAAGAAAAAAAAAGAGAAAAGAAGCCTAAATACCTTAAAAATTTAAAAATTGTTATAAATTGTTTTTTGGAATATCAAAAACTTTTTATGACAATTCAACTTCGTTGAAAAGCTGATGAAGTGATTCATTAAAAGATGACAGCTACCATCGTATGGGAAATAATACGTGCAGGGACTCTTGCAACTCCTCAGCCTATGACCCTAATTTTGTAGATTCATTCAGTTAGGACTGTGCTTGCTTATGTTTCAAGTGTCAAGTGGAATGTAAGTGCTGATTAAATTGTTTATATCAGTGTATCTCTCCTTTTGGTGAGACTCATTCTTGGGTTCATAATTGAATCACTCAAGTATGTGTGCAGATGGTTGAGTTATGGGCATTTTTCTCTCTGCCCATCAAACTATATCCCTCCCAGATTGTTTTTGAGTGTCTCTTCAGAGGAGCTGAGGAGTGCTATTTTTGTCTCAAGGCCCAGGAACAAATTTCTGCACTAATAATTGTGGATAATGTGTATTGGTGGCAAGAATCCTGGACTTTTGTGCTGCCTTGTAGGTAACACTTTCTTTCTAAAGGGACAACAAAAAAATGAGTTAAATTTAGTTAGTACAGCTAACTGCTGTTGCCTACATTGTTAGCATTTTTCATAGTACAGTGAAGTTCCTGAGATTAATTCATAAAACAGACAACCAGTGTTAAGCTTAGGGTAGGGAGTTAAGTATGAGGTGTGATCAGAAAAATTGGTGTATATTTAAATTAAAAAAATTTATTACAGTAAAAGAAACATTGTCATGAAACCTCCCTCAGAATGCCCCACTGTTAAAAAAATACACTTACCCCATAGTTCTTGGCACTTTGTGAAACAGTTCTGGAAGTCCTTTCTCATGAGTTTCTTTAGTTGTGCTATTGTGGCTGTTTTGATGTCCTGAATCGATTTAAAGCATTTACCTTTCATAGCCATTTTGACTTTGGGGAATAGCCAGGGGTCAGATAGTGCCAGATCTGGTGAATAAGGTGAATGAAGACATACCATAATGTTTATATGAGCCTGCCTTTCCATTGGGTAGTACTTGGCAGTGGCATTCACCATGTTTTTATCATAACTTGTAAGGATATGCACAAAAGGGGACTTCCAGAACTGCCTCAGAAAGAGGCAAGAATGGTGGGATAAGTGAGGGAATATTTTGAGGAGGATTAATGGCAACATGTCTTTTACTGTAATAAAAAATTTTACAATGTGAACATTCTCTGTATTTTTCGATTATCCCTTGTATATCTGACTTGAACACTATGTATGCTAGTTGTAAAGTGAATGCCTTTAACAAATTATTTACTGTGTATAACTTTTAATTTCCCTATTTTGTAAATGGAAAAAAACTTTACTACTTATTTTAAAAGATTACTGGATTAGAGATTAATATATATATAAAAAGCACAGTTTTTCCCCCCATAATTAGGAGCACTATAAATAGGGCCGATTATAATGATGATATACCCGCATAGAGAAAAGAGTATTAACATACCCAGCTCTTTTCTGATCCTTTCAAGCCTCCAGGAGTATAGCAGTAAAGGCAAAAACTACCTGGAGGCTTTTTTGTTGTAATAGCCCAATGGCCAGGGTTGCCAAAGGCTGCCTGAAGCATTGGTAGGGCAGTGCTACTCTGAGGATTAAAGCTCATGGACACCAAGAAGACACCTGGAAATGTAATCACATCATCCACAGATAGGAATGGCTTTGGAGGTTGTGGCTGGCGTTAAGCTGATCTCAAACTGACTCCTGGCCAAGTCACGCAGGCAATGATTTAGCTGTCTAAAGGCAGCTAGAGGAACTCAGCTGTCTCTTACTAGAAAAGGGAAATAGAATGAAATTGACTGCAAAAAATTAGTTGTGGATTTTTTATCTTGAAGTATCTGTGTAGAATGCAAAGATTTATGTTTCCTCATTCCACATACAGTGTTTATCAATATTTCTTTTACTACTCAAATCTTCTATTTATGCAAGTTAAAAAAAGCAGAAGTGCCCAGCAGCTAATGGTGAGACTAGACAGACATTTTAGCTGAACTTGGGCACAAAGAAATGAGAATGCACTCCATTTGGAACTATCCTCCTCAGCAGAGGATTAGGACAAAAGATTTCATGATGTTTCTTAAAGAAGGAAAAAAAGGCGTGTGTGTGCATGTGTGCGTGTGTGTGTTTGACACAAGGAGGAAGGGAGAGCGAATTTTAAGGCATGTGGTATGGAACTTACACTGAAATAAGTTAATTTAGGGCATGACAGATTATTTGGTGTGTATGTGTGTGGTGGTGGTGGTGGTGGAGTGGACAGAAGCTGACATAATGTACAAACCCAGGAATTTTTTGAGGTATTCTATTTATCACCTAAAAATTTTTGGCCTGTGAACTGTATAGAACTAAACATACTTGTAATCAGCCTAGGCCTAGTGTAAGTGCTCTCCCCTTGGAGAGTGCATAATAAATAACACAATCTGGAGTCACTGCTCCTGAAGAGGAGACTCTCATTCTTTTTTTTTTTTGGTACCGAGGATCGAACTTGGGTCATTGCACTTGCGCAGTAGGCAGTGAAACCACTGAGCTAAATCCCCAGCCGAGACTCTCATTCTTGAAGTTGATAATACTGACATCAAATGGAATTTGGGCTGAGGCTGAGATCTGTTATTTTTGCTAAACTCTCTAGACTGAATTCCTTGAAGGTAGGGACCATGGGACCCTCATCTTGGTGTGGGCTTTTATGTGTAATATGTACACATTAGAAGTTATTGAAAGAACGGTCTAGGGGCAGAGCTAATGCATTTTGTGGAACCATTTTATATAGTACCTTTGTTTCAAAAGAGCTAGCATCTTCCCCTGGCTTCTGAGTATACGCTTGCCCCTTTGCAAGAGAGAGAGGGGAGCGGGAGAGAGGGAGGACTCCCATGGAGAAGCAAGAGGGGGCCCCGTGAAAAGAGAGAGTATTAACTATGAAGGGGGAAAGGATCCACTCACACAGGATCTTGTCAGGAAACAAAACCTCCACCAGTTATTTTAAGAGGTTATTGACTATGGAGGATTGAAAAGGCAAGAGAGGAACTCCAGTAGAAAGTCAGGGCCTCTCTGGCAGGGTTCACAGAGGCCCAGGGGTTGGGGCTCCGGGTATCTAAATATTGGAGGGGCTTCCCACCCCCCAGAACTGGAGCCTTAGGAGATTAGAGGAGCCTCCTACTTCAAAGTCCTGAAAAACCTGGGAGTCAGGCCTTTGGAAAGGGGGTGGCATTTGTGGTTCTGGTGCTCCTGAGGGGCTGTGATGGGGTGAAGAGTGTGAAAAAGCTTCCAAAATTAGGGCTAGCAGAGTAAAGGAGCAAGTTCGTTCTTCCCCCTCCAGCCTTCTGGCCTCCCTCTGATACATTCATAGGGAAGAAACTTTTGGGGAGTCAGTTGGAAAAAGAGAAACTGTGGTACAAAGTCCTAGCTCCAGATCACAGAGTATAGGGAAAGGTGATTATGGATTGGAAAGCTACTAAGGAGCTTGAAACCAATAATGCACATAGAAGGTTCTTTGCCAGCCATAGAATCCACATCTGTTTGGGAAAATGCAAAGAAGGGACATTAGGATCTCTTCTGTGTTACTCAGCAAGTTTTCAGTGTAATAAAAAGTGTTTTATATATATATATTTAATCCAACCTACAGTGGCTGACCACTAGCTATGTAGGGGAAGGTAAGGAGCTTGTGGAGTGAAGTTGGCAGCACATATATATATCTTGGGGAAATATTTTTTTCCTAAAAAAATCTAGACAGGTGAATATCTCACTTGTCCTAATAATTCTTCAGCCAAATGAGTGAATGATGGGAAGTAGCTGCAGATCTAAAAAATCTCAGTTGTTTTAGGATTTTGAAAAGTGGCTTTTATTCCTTTTATCATCTTTCAAAATGCCTTGTGACATTCCAGAAGTGCAGTAAATGCTTACAATTGTGATTAGACAGTGTTGACATGTTAACCTCAGCATGATTTGGACCCACAGATGCATGCACAAACACATGTTCCCTGAAAAGCCTGCTTTGCATATGTCAATATAATCTAGTTTTCACTCAACACCATCTTGTCCCTGGAAAGCCCATTGTGAATTTTATAAGGCCATACCAATTACAGTTAATAATTGTTACCATACTCGTTTCTGAAATAAGCAAATATTCAGGCGGTCTCTCCACAGACATCTAGATCTCAAGGTGATAAGCTCAGTACCTCTGGGGTAAATAGAATGAAAGGTATATGAATTCTCTTTCAAAAGAAAGTAAAGGGGAAAAAGGGTCTGGGTCTGTGAATATAAATCTGTCTTCTTTGTGTGGAGGTAACAAACCCAGCCCAGAGTGAAACCTTCCCTGGTTGCTGGTGCACTGATTGGATCAGATGACTGTGGGGTGTTCTGTATCCTGGGTTAGGGTAATTAGGAAGGGTTAACACTAACAGTGAGTCCTAGAGAGTGATACAATAGCTAAGTACTCCCGAGGTTCAATAATAAAGGATTCAGGAAGCTGTCAGGCTCAGATTTCTGATTCCACCTTATTTGTTTCTGTGCCCTCAGGGCTAAATCTAAAGTCACTAGACACATAAGAGCAATGTAAAGGAAAGCCCCTGGCTTTGGTGTGAGAGAGATGAATATTTTTGATCCAGGCTTTACCTGCCACCTTCCAGTGAACATAACCTTTCTGAGCCTATTCCCTAAGTTAATTACACTTGCCTCACAGCATTGTTACAGTGATGAAGTGATCTGTTTTATGTGAATGTGACTGACACAAAGTACTGTGGTAGTCCATTACAATGTTAGCTACTTTTGTCTTTTTGCACTTTTTTGTGGCCAGTTTTATGCTAGCTCTATTCTAGACAAGATTGGGAAACAGCATCTGTTTCTAGTCTTTGAAGAAAGGAAGGGGGCCCTCAGTTGTAAGAGAGCACAAGGCAGTTACACTGTAGAAATGAATTATTTTCTTAAATTTATTTTGGCAATAACTATGTCTATTTGCAAGAAATGTTTTACCAATATTGAGAGTGTAGAAGTCTTTAGAATTCTGAGTAGATGGAAGATGTGTTCCTGACAAAAGTGGCATTTAAACTGGAACCTGAGGAATTTGAATGTGGCTTATGAGAAGAGGGGAGAGCATGTCCTTGGGAGGGCGGTGGCATGGACACATGTCTGGGTTGAGGACAAATGTGGTATGAGCTGCATGATTTATGAGGGGCTTGAAAGGAGATCCACGTTGGCTTAGAACAGTTCCTGATTTGAAAAATTGTAAGAAAGATTTGGATGAAAGAGGAAGTCCTTGAACGAATGCTAGGAGCTCTGCTAAGTGTTTCAGAGCTACAACATTTTCTTAATCAGAGCAAGCTATGAGCTGGAAAGAGTGGTTTGAGAGGATAAATGTCCTTCACCCTGGAGGAGGGATGGGTGGAGCCTCTGCCCAGGGAGACAGCCATGCCTACTCAGTTAATCTAATCATGAAGAACAGATGATGGTGGTAATGATGAAGCCCAGAATGGCAGAGATGAATCTGAGAGAAATGAGCAAGGAAGTATTGACAGATACAGTAACAGATTGTACATGAAGAACAAATAAAATAAAGAATGAAACTCACGTATTTTGAGGCTACGGGATTTTCAGCTACATTAGGTATGCATTACAGAGTTGGTAAATTCCTTTAATGGACTCCCTATACTATTACTGCTACTCCTTATACTACTACTAATGACCTGCAAGGTCATGATGATTTAAGTCTCACTGTGGACCAGGTACTGTGCTAAGTACTTTAGATGCATTAGCTTACTTAATCTTTTTTATTTTTCATTCACTAAGAATCTTTTTAAGCATCATTTATGTGACCTGTGCCAAGTCAGACCTTGGAGATTAAATAGGAGCAATGTCTAGTCTAGTTAAGGGCTTCAGACAATGAACATGTAAAAAATAAATATGGTATATTGTGATTAGAGTGTAAAACAAATAATGGTGAGAATCTAACAGGGGGTCCCACCTTAGATTCAAAATTAGTACTAGAGGAGGAAGAACAGCCAATCATAGGAGAAGACAGGGTTAGGGCATTTCATTACAATGCAGGAAGCACTTACTAAGTTATAGGAATTTTCAGGTCATGTCCCTGGAATATAAGAATGAAGGAAAGAATAGCATAGAACATGGTTGGATGCCACAGAGCAGGCTGAGTCACTAATCTGTGGGGAGGCATTTAGAGGGTTAAACAGGCAAAGGGAAGACACCGAACAGGCTCATGTAGAGGAGAGATGTAATTGGATTTACTTTTTTAGAAAGCTCATGTATGGAGGAATACATTAGAAGAAGTGTAAGTAGACAAGAGGAGACTGGTTGGGAAGCTAGGTATCTGCCCAGATGGGAGAGAATGGTGGAAGTAGAAATGAGAGAGATGACAGATTTTGAACTTTTTTTGGCACAAGATTAACAGAATTTGCAAATGGGGAGAATGTGGAGGCAAGGAAAAAAGAAAAGTGACCCCTAGGTCTTTAGTTTTAGGAATTGTGTGAAAAGCAATGTTGAGATAGGGAGGACTGGGGAAGACTAGGTTTGTAAGGAAAAAACAAGTGTTCCTTTTTGGGGTGTGGTATGTTTGAAAGGTTTGTGAGTCATAAATGTGGAGATAACATATATGTAGCAAGAATTATGAATTTGAAGCTCTAATGAGTGGTTTTAGCTAGAGATGGAGGTTTTGCATTTATTGGTGTAGAGATAGTGTTTAAAAGCACAGGTGTAGTGAGTCCCCAGGAATGAGTGTCGATGCAGAAAAATCCAGGGTGAAGTGGTCAAACACATCAGTGATAGAGGTTAGAAGAGAAGACCAGCAAACAAGGTGGAGAAAAAAGGAGAAAATACAGGGGATTGTGATGGTCATGACATTGAGAGAGGAGAGTGATGAGGAAGGAGTGATAGATCAGCAATACTGTGACTGGAGGGTTCTCTAAAATGATATCATTGAATTGAGCAGTAGAGGGTTCTTAGTGGTGAAAACACAGTTAGTGCAGTGGTAGGTACAGAGCAAGGAAACTATTAAAAAGAGATTGAGAAGCTTGGTACAGTATGCATGCCTAAAAATCCACCTACTCAGAAGGCTGAGACCAGAGGATCACAAGTTTAAAGTCAGCCTGGGCAATTAAGCAAGATGCTATCTCAAAAAATAAATAGGGCTGGAGATATAACTCAGTGGTAGAGTACTTGTCTACCATGCATGAAGTCCTGGTTTTGATCTCTAGTAAGTGCTCCTATAGACAACTCTTGAGAAGTGGCTCAAGTGGAGGAAGCTGAGAGAAGTAATTGTTAGGACTGGGATTTGAACCACATGTGTTTGAATCTGAAACCCATCCTCTCAGCCTTTGTGCTAAACAAGTGTTTAAGTTATCATTTGAATGATTTATTTTCTAATTAATTCCTTGTCTCCCATTCTCTCTTGCTTGGATGCTTTTACAAAATGGTCTCTGATTAACACCCAAATAAAATAAACACAGGAGAAAGCCAGGCTTAAAGATGAAATGATGAGAGATAAATCAAGGGAATTTGAGCATACTGTTTATAAATATTTTTTAAAATTAATTTTGTTGGTACATTTTAGGTATACAATATAATGACATTCATCACTGGAAATTTGCACCATTACATAATCTCTCGTTTCTTATTTTTTCCCCATTCCCCTGCCCTCCCTTCAACCACTCCATCCCTCCCTATTTACAAAGACTTTTTTTTTTTTTTTTGGTACCGGGGATTGAACTGGGGTCCTTGTGCTTGGCTTGTGAGGCAGGTGGTGGCAGAACCACTGAGCTAAATCCCCGGCCCTACAAGGACTTTGCTTCCATTTTTTCATTTTCTCATATTAATTCCATTCCCTTCTTTCCTTTCCCCTACATAAATATATTGACTGATTATTTTCAGCTATCCTAAAACACATGCTAGGATATTCTGAAATGAAAAATGTTTTATTCATTAAATTTAGGCCTCAGGTTATACCTGTGGACATGCTTTGAAAAAAATACAAAAGATACAATTTCTCCTTTTCCTTTTGCTTTTTTGTTCTTCCTGCTCCATCCTCTTTATTTCTAGGAGGGTGCTGCTGCCTCCGTTGGGACCTGAATGTCTCTTCTAGTGTCTGAGACTTTCTCTCCAACACCCAGTTCTAATTTCACTTTTTTCCACTCAGAACAGAGATGTGGACAAGGTGAGGAATCTTCCCTTTCTTATTTGACAAAACAAAAGTTGTATTTTAGGTAGGTTTTAAATAACATGTCACTAAACTTTTCCTTAGGCCTCAGACACAGGGTAGGTAAGCATTCCCACTTAATTCATATACATACTCACTTTTAAACTCAGGTACCCCAACAATTTATCTCTGTACTGGGTATATCTTACCTTGCCAACATACAAAGGGTCGGTCCCAGTATACTCTTCCAGAACGAAAAACTGGTTCCAAACCCAGCTCCTCTTGGTTCGCAGATGTGACTGTGTCTTGTGCGACAGAAGTGCTTCTAATTTGCCTTGAGCTGTTGGAGTGCCCGAGAGGACAGTGGTTGTAAGGTCCATCAATCCCCAGAAGTATAAGGACATGCCAAGTCCAAGCCAGCTCTTTGCATTGCTCATTCTACCAGAAGTCCACATGGGATTGCAGGATTTCCGAAAGTAAAGTATAGGATGATAAGCCACTGGAACTTGAGTATTTTCCAAATTAAAATATAACAACACAGTTTATTGGACACTTATGCTTTCCAAGTAAGATCCAGATTCAAGTCAATCTGCTTGAAGTTTACTTCCTGGCAAGTTAAGGAAAACACAGTGTGATGACATCAAATTCTTTGCTTTGGACTGACAGCAAGATTTCAAGAAACATCAGTAAATATTTGATTTTTTACTCAATGAAATAGTCAACTGGTTATTGCTTTAGAAATGTTTCAGTCATAAATAATACTTTGATACAAAGTAGACAACATATCTTTCTGTAATCAGTCCAAACCTTTGGATATAGATTCAGTGGGAATTAAAGTAGTGAATAACTTTCTTCTCAATGGTAACTTAAGTGGAGGATTATACTGTATTATTGATTGGTTTGAAAATTAATAGTGTGCTTCTTGAATATTTATGACTCCTAAACTCTTAAAAATAGCATTCATTTCAAAAATTTACAGCTAATAATTAATATTTCCATTAGCTCAACTGCTTTTCTTATCTTATTAAAAAACATCCAACTCAACTTTCTTTTTGCTGCTCACAATTATCTTGTGCCTACCTCTGTTATCAATAATGCTAGGAATCTTGGGCTTCATTTATAAGCAGCCATGGATTATTTCTAACTTTAATCATTTTCTGAGCTCTTGAGAATTCGAGTTTTACACTCTACTGCTTCAGCTTTGAAGCACTGATAAGGGCTGCTAATGTGACTTTTCTAGGATGTGAATGGCCAGTTAATTATTATATCCTTCACAATAGACTATAAAGTGCAGTTAGTCACATGCCACTGTGAGTAAGGCATGAGAATCTATCTGGATAAATTTTCCTTCCTAACCTGAAGGATTCATTTAGGCAAAGGGATGTTAACTTCTTCCTTGGTGATACCTTTTCATCAGTTAAGCTTCTCATCAACCTATACTTCCTTCATTTGGCTGGGTTTAATGAGGTGACATAGCATGCAGGCACTCGGTCAAAACAAAATGTTTTCTGTGGGATTAATATTTTCAATATTATTTTGAAGAGCAGCTGTCATATCTAGAACAAAAGGGATTGCAGATTTGTTCAACTAAATAATACTTTTTCTTTTTTTCTGAAAGTGGCTTAAGATGAATACCTTGATATTAGCTCAATTCCTACCTTCTACCTGTTATCATCAGAACTGGCTTTAGCTTCCTCTCTAATACTGTCTAAGTGTGCAAAAGAACTTTTAAAATATCTTATAATTATTTCATACAATATGCCATTTCATTTATGTATGAGAAATCGTGTTCATGAAAACTGAGAAAAAGAGAAAGGTGGAGAAAACAGAATTTTCAGAAGAGAATTGAGAGATGGTGTTTCTTTAGATTTCTAGCTCTAAAGGCAGATTGATTGTTAAGAAGAAGCAAAAGCAAGGCAGGTCTATCTTATTAAGGATAACCTGTTTGTTAATGAAGAACAATGGTGTAGCTGGAAGGTGAGTTACCAAATATTAGTTGTCCCCCTTTTTTTGGATTGGTGGACAGAAACCCAACTCATGTTTTTCTGATCTCTATCTAAGGGAAGGTGTTCTGGGAGAATGAACTTTAAGCCAGGAGCTGAATTGATTAAAAAGATTGATGAAAAACTGGTAAACTGTTTTAGGGACCTAGAAGGAAGCCTAAAGTGATACAGTTACAATGTTAGGCAGAAAGTTAGTTATTAGGCTGCAGATAGGTGGCTGGGGGGCCTTGTATAAAACAAAGATGTATTTTTTCTTAACTTTCTTAATCATTAGCTATAGATAAGATCCCTACAAACTTGAAGTTTTAAACTTTAGCTCAATAAAAATGTAGTATCTTGGTACTCTGCTGATTAGGTCCAGAGCCCATGCAAAATTCAGACAGTTGGTGAGGTGTTGGAAAAACCTTAAAGTCTAAAAACAAACTAAATAGAGACAACCTAAAAAGTAAACTGGGCCGGGGGGTGGGGAGGTTGGAGGAAAGAAGAGAAAGAAAAAAATATGAGAAAAGAAGGAAAAACCAGAAACAAAGTTTTATTGTAAATAGGGAGGGGTGGAGGGGTGGAAGGGAGGGAAGGGGAAAGGGGAAAAAACAAGAACCAAGATATACCATGTACAGGTACAAATTCCCAATGATGAATGCGATCATAACGTATACCTAAAAACAGATCCCGAAGTCCAGTGGAATAGGTTAGAAAATCCAAAAACAACTCCAGAAATACTCAGCCACCACATCTTTGACAAAGGAGCCAGACACCCTCTGGAGGAAAGATAGCCTCTTTAATAAATGGTGCTGGAAAAACTGGATTTCAACTTGCCAAAGATTAAAACTAGACCCATATCTTTAAAGATAAGTTAGGTAGAACTCTTGAAGATACTGGCATAGAAAAAAGACTTTATGACTAAATCTTTAGTTGCATGTGAAGTAGAACAAAGAATCAACAAGTGGGATCTCATCTTATTAAAAAGCTTTTGCACTGCAAGAAAAACCACCAACAGAGTGAAGAGACAGCCTACAATGTGGGAAAAAAGTTTTTATCAGCTATTCCTCAGACAAAGGACTACTATCTAGAATATATAAAGAACTTAAAAAAAATCAGACTCCCCAAATTTAAAGACCCAATTCAAAAATGGGCATCTGAAATGAGCAGACATTTCTCAGACAAAGAAGTAAAAGCAGCAAATAAACATATGAAAAATGAAAAAATGTTCAACATCACTAGTCATTGAGAGATGCAGATGAAAACAACACTGAGATTCCACCTCACTCATAAAGAATGGCTGCTATCAAGAAATCAGCCAGTGCCCAGAACCTGGAAGGAAGCTCCCCTGGCGCCATCCCAAGCTCCCAGGGCAGAGAAGGTGAGCCAGTCCCAGAACCCGGAAGGAAGCTCCCCTACTGCCACCCCAAGCTCCTAGGGCAGAGAAGGTGATCCAGTCCCAGAACCTGGAAGGAAGCTCCCCTGCTGCCATCCCAAGCTCCTAGGGCAGAGAAGGTGAGCCACACGGGCGCCAGAAGCACTCCCCCCCGGCCCCTGGCCCCCGTGGAAATGAGAAGACACATAAACAACCCTCAAAAACAGACTTCATGATCACCTACAGCAACCCCAAAGGGAAATGAGATGGAACAATCTGATACTTAACCACCTGGACTCTCCAAACTGGCAACAAAAGAGGATATGGGAAAAATGAAATCAGAAATAATTACTCAGATAACAGCAAAGATTTTGCTCATGGTGCAAGACATGATTAATAAATCTAGAGAGGACACAGATAAAAAAATAGAGGATCTGAGGAACATGATGGAATCCCAACATAGGAAACAAATGGAATCCATAAAACAGATAAAAATAGATTTCCAGGAGATTAAAAACTCCATCGAAAGTCTGCGCAGCAGAATGAACCAATGGTGAGGACAGAATTTCAGATATAGAAGAAAAGATTGCAATTAGTGACCAGGAAAAGAAAAACTGCTTTAAAATTGTAAGAGACCACGAGAAATCTATCCAGCAGCTGCTAGACAATGCAAAGAAGAATAACATAAGACTGACTGGAGTCAGTGAAGAAAGAGGAGAGAGTGCAGATGACATAAAAAAACTGTTCACAGAAGTGATGGCAGAAAATTTCCCAAGGAGGGGAAGAGAACTTGACATACAGATAAGTGAGGCATATAGGACTCCAAATAGCTTTGATCAAAAAAAATCTACACGTAGGCATATAATAATTAGGATTCCAGAAATCCAACAGAAGAACAAAATTCTTCAAGCAGTGAGAGAAAAGAAACAAATCACATACAAAGGAAAGCCCATCAGAATCACAGCAGACTTCTCAATGCAAACCCTCACGGCAAAGAAGAGCTTGGAGTGATGTATTTCAAGCCCTAAAGGAAAACAGCCTCCAAACCAGATTGATGTACCCTGCAAAACTATCTTTCAAATTTGATTGAGAAATAATATGCTTTCATGATAAAGAGCACCTCAGGAACTTCATGAATATCAAACCAGCACTCCAAAAAATTTTAGACAATACCCTAGGAAAAGACAATGAGGATCACAACCCCAGGAAACCCAGCAGAATGAATCCACTGGGCATGACAAATTAAACACAAAGGGGGAGAATCCAACAAAAAGAAAAAGTCATGACAAGGCTTTTAAAACTTTTAACATCATCTGCCTAATGAGTGTGTAATTCAATCTTGTTATTGTACTGATTAGTATTTTTCTGATTCTAGAGTTGCACACCTTTCCTTGTGCTGTACTGGCTATTTATCATCTTCTTATATCTACATTTTAATTGGGTTGTCTATTAATGAGCTCTAAGAATTCTTTATATATTCTGGTTGTAGGTTATATGCATTGTAAATATGGTCTGTTTAAGGACTACTTTTCATTTTAATGATGTCATTTAAAGTTCTAAATTTTGATGGAATCTCATTTATCAATTTTTTTCTTTTATACATCATGTCTTTTGTATTCTAGGTAGTTCTTGCCTACCCTGAATTCATAAACATTTCCCCTTATAATTTCTTCTTAAAGTTTTATACTTTTAGGCTTTCTTATTTAGGTTCATAGATCCCTTCAAGTTATTTTCATGTATGGAAATAAAGGGTTGAGGTTCATTTTTTATATACAGATACCAGGTGTTGTAGTGCCCTTTGCTGAAAACACTATCTCTTCTTCAGCTCTTGAATTGAGTTTATATTCTATGAAATGCTAATGTTAAATAATCTTTCAAAACGCAGTGGACCATATATGTGTGGTTCTATTTCTAGATTCTCTGTTTTATTCAAATGATCTGTATGTCTTTCCTTACACCAACACTGCTTTGATTACTGTAGCTTTAGAAGAAGTCTTAAAATTAGGTACTAAACATCTTCCAACACTGTTTTTTTTTTTTTTTAACTTTTCTGGGTCCTTTGTACTCCTACATAACTTTTAAATTTCAATATCCAATTCTTCATTTATAGCAAGTATACACAGACCTGAATTTTTATATGTACCTTGTGTTTTCTAATCCTGCTAAATTCAAATAACAGTTCTAGAGGCTCCTAGAGATTTCTTAGTATTTTCTCTGTAGATGATCATTTCATCTACATATAAAGATTTTGCTTCTACCTTGCCAATCCTATCCTAATTGTGTCATTTTATTGCCAGACTATTTTGGTGGGGCCTAGGTTTCAAAGTTTAATGGACAGATAAAGAGTAAGCATATCTGCCCTTGTTCCCCACCTTAAGGAGAAAGCATTGTATCTTCTCCATTCATATAAGGTGTTCTCACTGGAAGTTTGGAGAGTACATGTCTTTAATCTGTTGAGAAGGTTCTGTTCTACTTCTCGTCTCCTGATAGCTTTTACCATCAACAGCGGTAGAATTTAGTTCAATATTTTTTCTCCAACTAGTGACAGGATCATATGGCTTTTTCCTTTCGTCTGTTAAAATGATGACTTTTAGGGGTGGATCTTCCAATGCTGAACCAACACTGCCATCCCTATAACAAAACCACTTTCTACATCCTGCCAGATCTGACTTCTAATAGTTTTGTTTTGTTAAACAAATTTCTATCTATGTTCATACTTTCTTCTTCTATTATCTTTATCCAGTTTTAGGATTAGCACAACGTTGATTTCCTAAAATGAGGGGAGAAGTGTTCCTTTTTTCTGCTTTAAATGTTTGATATAATTTATCAGTTAAAGTGTTTATGAGCCTGCTGTTGTCATATAGGTAGGTTTTCAAGCTAGGAATATATTTTCTTTAATAGGTGCTATTCAAATTTTATATTTCCTCCAGAGTTAGCTTCATTAGTTTGTCTTCCAAGGTACTTCCTAGAAGTTGTCAAATTTATTTCAAAACAGATTTTTGAAATATGCTTTCTATATCCTTTTAAATTCTGTAAAATCTGTGGTAATGTCTTCTAGATCTTGATAGTGTAATTTAAAAAATGTATAATTGATATTGTGTAACAGGAAGAAAAGGTCTAAAGTAGCAGGGGAAGTGCAAGGGGTAGGGGAAAGGAAAAAGGGGAAAAGAAGAAATATGAGAAAAGGAAAAAAATGGAAACAAAGTCTTTGCAAATAGGGAAGGGTGGAGGGGGTGAAAGGAGGGCAGGGGAATGGGGAAAAAAAAAAAGAACCAAGATACTCATGTAAAGGTACGAGATCCCAATGATGAATGTAACTGTATTTTATACCTAAAATGTACCAGTACAAGAATTAAAAAAAAAAAAAAAGAAATTAGCCAGTAACAAATGCTGATGGGTTTGTGGGGAGAAGGTAGCCTTCTCCACTGTTGATGGGAGTTCAGACTGGTGTAACCACTTTGGAAATCAGTATGGAGATACCTAAAAAAAAGTAGGATTAGAGGTCCCATTTGAGCCAGGTATTCCCCTGCTGGATATCTTCCCCAAAGAATTAAAAGAATCATACCACAGTGGTATATGTCCACCCATGTTTTTAGCAGCAAAGTTCATAATAGCTAAAGCTTGGAAACACCCCAATTGTCCATCAACTGGAGACTGGATAAAGAAGATGTGGTTTTTGAAAGTGTAAATAAAGATTAAAATGAATAATTGATAGTGTGAAATAGGAAGAAAAGGTCTAAAGGGGCAGGGGAAGTGGGAGGGGTAGGGGAAAGGAAAGAAAGGAAAGGAAAAATTATGAGAAAAGGAAAAAATGGAAACAAACTCTTTGTAGATAGGGAGGGGTGGAGAGGTTGAAGGAAGGACAGGAAATGGGGAGAAAATAAGAACCAAGATACATCATGTAAAGGTACAAGTACCCAATTATAAATGTAAATGTATTGTATACCTAAAATGTACCAATAAAAGAAATTAAAGGGAAAAAAAAGATTCTTTTTTTTATAAAGTGGAGTACTGCTCAGCCATAAAGAACAAGAAATTAGATATTTATAGTTAAATGGATGCACATTGAGGCCATACTCTTAAGTGAAATAAATAGGACACACACATGTAAATACCGAATAGTTTCTCAGGTGTGAGAAACTGAAAGTGTAAATAAGGATTAAAATGTATAATTGATAATGTGAAATAGGAAGAAAAGGTCTAAAGGGGAAGGGGAAGTGTGAGGGGTAGGGGAAAGGAAAGAAGGGAAAAGAAGAAATATGAGAAAAGGAAAAAAATGGAAACAAAGTCTTTGCAAATAGGGAAGGGTGGAGGGGGTGAAGGGAGGGCAGGTGAAGGGGAAAAAATAAGAACCAAGATAGATTATGTAAATGTACAAATTTCCAATGATGAATGTCATTATATTGTATACCTAAGATGTACCAATAAACTTAATGAATACAAAAAAAAAAGTAAACTGGAACTGATTTAGCTCTGAAGTAAGTAAACACAGCTCATTCTGTTTTCATCAGAACAATAACACAGTCAAGGATCACTATAGGGAAGGAGAAGGAGGCAAAATCCCAGGCCCTTCCTTGCTGTCCATTAAAAACATGATTTGTGTTTTTTCCTGGGACAGGTGGAGACTTAGCCAGTTTTGCTACAAACCTTAACTCTTCACTTGGGCCTTTGATAACTAAAAGCAGAACAAAATTTAACTTTCATTTTGAATCTTTTGTTGCTGTAAAACTTGGGTCAAATCTCTTCTCAGCTGCACATATAGATATCTTAGGGAGTGTCTGTCTAAAAATTGGTAAACAAGGTTAATTAGCCCAGAGTTTACATACTCTCACCCCCTTCAAGGCTGAAGACACCAGGATAAATGATTTTCAGGGACATCCAACTATGTTTGAGATGTTTCCAGTCGTCCTTGAACCTGTTTGTCCTGAACCTTCAATCACCTGAGAACAAAACCCTCCCCCAGCCAAAAAGATTTCAAAACTAGGGCCGGGGATTTAGCTCAGTGGTTCCGGCGCCTGCCTTGCAAGCGCAAGGACCGGAGTTTGATCCCCGGTACCAAAAAAAAAAGATTCCAAAACTAGGACACTTGGACTGAGATTACTTTGACACCAGGACTGAGATAATGATCAACTCAATCCCAGTCCACTCCTAATCTTTAAAGGCTATCCTCTCGCTTTTGTGGGTGGGCCAGTCTGAACCCCTGTATCAGAGTGTGCCTCTAACCTGGATCCCTTTCTTATCTTCTACGTAATTTTCCAATTAAAACATTTTTCTGTAAATTTATGCTTTAGTTTCAATTTCTACTACTAAAAGCAAGGGCACAAGCTAGCAGGGCATCACACACAAAAAAAGTTGTTTTCAGAATACCGTGGTTGGTAAACTATAGGGAATAGTGTGTAGATTGTAAAATCAATAGACTAAGAGACAGATTTGTTCCTGGTTCTATCTTCTTAGCCTCTGATTTGTTCATTTTTGTTCAAGAATGTGTTTAGAGCTCTGTTAGTGACTGCTCATATTTAATTTCCTCATTTGTTAAGCAGGCACAAGAATTCTATCTACTTCACAAGGCTATCATGAGGACTGAATACGACAATGTAGATGGAAGTGCTTTGTTAATGAGGAAGGTGCTGATATTTTAATAGTCACATAAATTACATGGGTCATCTGTGAAAATAATGGAGCTGAGTCTGAACCTTATCTCATGGGCACATTTGGGACCAAAATTCTGAACAGTCCTATAATATGTACCAGGGCTTGTTAGGTAGGTAGTTAAATATTAGTAGACCTGATTTGTGGACAAAGTTTGTGTGTGTGTGTGCGTGCGTGCGTGCGCGTGTGTGTGATCCAAAATAGCATGCATTGCCCATTAAATAAACAAAATCTTCAATGTATAACATGTTTATAATCATTTGTTAGGTCTCAAACCTAAAGCTATCCCATACAGCCCAAAGACATTTTAAAGTTATACATTGTGCACAATCCTTCTGATACCTGGCCGCCTAGCCATCTTCTTCCAGAACAAGGCATACAGCATTCCTGGTTGCCACAGACTACAGCCCAATGATATCAGCAAAGGAAATGTTCTTTAAAGACTCTTCTGCTTTGGACTGAGACCTGGTTTAAATGAAGAATTTATCTTTTGTAACTTCTTACATGATTAAAACCCCGGAGGAACCACTGACTATCTAAAAGGGATAGGGAGATATTTTCTAATTCCAAAGTAATTTGTAAGTAAAATGTTGATAAGCACCATAATCACTATAGTTCCCTGAACCCCAGGAGTAACTTTTGTTTGCATAAAAAGGTCTCCAGATTTTCCTGTGGTACAGATGCCTTTATGGTACTGTCTGCCTTCTCTCTTGAAAGAGTAACTCTATATTTACTTGATAATAAACTCTACCTATACTTCTACATGACTGCCTATGTGTCTTGACTGAAGTCTTTCATCAGCGACACAAAGAACTGAGGACCGAAGCGTTGGGCTGAGTTCTTCACTGCATCAGGGCCTGGCTTCCTGGTGACAGGCTAATCAAAATATACAGTGAATGTTTAAGTTAGAAAAATTTTATTATGGTAAAAGAGACATTGCTATCAATCTTCTCAAAATATCTGTCCCTCAATTCAAACACACCTATCTCATTGATCTTGCCACTTTCTGAAGCACTTTTGGAAATCCTCTTTCTTGAGTGTCTTTAGTTGTACTCTTGTAGCTGCCTTGATGTCAGATAGATTGAAAATGTTTACCTTTCATGGCCATTTTGACTTTGGGGAAGAGCCAGAAGTCTCACAGTGCCAGATCTGGTGAATAAGGTGGATGAAGACATGTTAGAATTTCTATATGAGCCTGCCTTTCCGTTGGAAGGCACTTGGCAGCAGCACTCACCATATTTTTGATCATGCCTTATAAGGACACTCACAAAAGAGGACTTTCAGAACTGCTCAGAAAGTGGCAAGAAGGATGGGATAAGCATGTTTAAAATGAGAGAGAGTATTCTGAGGCAGATCAATGGCAATGTGTCTTTTACTGTGATAGTTTTTAAATATTCACCGTATATTTTGATCAGCCCTTGTATCTGTCATTCCACAGATCCAGATCTCTACACCTGTTTTGAGCACTGTTTCGTAGCAGATTCTGACTCAGCCTAATTCTTTAATAACTATATTTTGTTTTTCCACCTGGGGAAATTTAATGAAGGGCTAGAAAATTCTTTAATATTGGAGAAAATTCTTCCAATGTTCGGATTTATCAAAGGTAGAACATGTGTGTGTGTACTGTATTTAATATATTTCTTCTACTGTCCGAGTTTCACATAAGCACATTTTTCCCAACCACACATATGAATGATTTTTCCCGGTTTCAGCAGCTTGGTTTGTATCTAAGTGTGCATGTACACATGTCTGGGGTTATGCAGATGTCCCTTATTCTGCTTCCACTGTCTAAATTTCATGAACAGAAAGAAATTTGAAAAACTTTTGAAGAATTTTTAAGTAGTGCCTCTTATATCCTCCTATATAGACTAGACATGAATTCTCACCAATTGATATCTCCTGTCTTTACCTATACATGTGATCTGAAGAGTGCAAGAAAAAAAAGCATTAATTGGAACCTTTGTGATCAATCGTTTGTAGACAGTCCAATTGTCTCAGCTTTCATCTCCCTCTCTTGCCCTCTTAGGCCTCCTACAAACTAGTGCAAAGTTTTTATTTTCTTACCTTTCACTGAACACATCTTTAGGAACTGCAGAGCTCTTGGTGATCCTGTGAAAGCTGGTGGTCCTTGGACCTTCTCAGATTAAGTGACAAAGACTGCCACACCTGTAAACTTGTTCTTGTGTTAAAGAACTTGATAGTGACATTTGATGGAAAGAACATTATTTCTGCTTCCTCAGGGTGGAATGCATGAAAAGCACTCTTGCCTAACTTTTTAGAAAGTAAAAGCTGGGTTTTATACTAGTTACATTATTCTTATCACAATTAGAGCTGTTTTGATACAAATAAAGGGAAAATCAGTTCTATCAGAAATGCTAACCAATTTGCAATAATAAATGATGTAGTTCTTACATTCATATATCTTTCCTATGAATATGAAGAGATTATGTGTTTCAGGGTGGTAATTGTTGTTCTTATAAAGGAAGATACTGATATATGATTATTTGTAATATATATAGATCTGCTTTGGAAGACTACATATGCCACAGGAAGAATACATTAGTGGAAATTGACTTCTCTGTTCAATGAATCTTTTAAAAGTTTTCTCTCCTCAATCCTTCCTAAAGAAAGCAAACAGCTTGGTAATGAACACAGTAGGAAGAAATTAAAGTTGTACATAAAGTGCGCTCTCAGTGGATTGTTTATTTTGTTACTTAAATTTGTTGTGATATTTAAAATGTAGGGGGGAGAAATGGTTACTGCTTTTTCCGTGAAATGAACTGGGCTTTTACGGTCCTTCTCTGATTTCTTTCTTCATTATTCTAGTTTCCCTAAGCCTTGTAAGTACTACTCTGAAAAGCTCAAATGACTTCTCTGCAGAAGCAACCAGTTGACTCTGTTAGTGACTCCCCATAGGAAGTGGAGTGTTTAATGTTCTGATGTGGCCTAATGCCTTTACTGAGGTAAATGTAGATAGTGGTGGCATGGCTTTAGGCAGCTAACTTCTTAAATTATCACTTTTACTTAGAGAAAGAGCCTCAGAAATGGATTTAAAAGAAAAAAGAAAAGAGACTTTATAGAGATCTTACACATTACAATGAAACATGACAGTGCACCATAAGGTGCGTCAACATTAAGTCAGAATAGAGCTCAGTGTCATTATTCCATCTGTCCATCAAAGAGCCTACTTGAGAAATATGAAAAAATTTGTTGTACTTAAGAGTCAGAATCCTTCAGCATAGATTACCAAACCCCTCAGGAATGACATAGGTGGTCACAGTTATAGACTAGAGTGAAAAGTTTATATGATGATCCTATATTTGAATATGTATGGCTCACAAACAGAAATTCTTCATTGTAGAATTCCATAAAGAAAATATTTTCAGTGTCTCTGTATCAAAACTTTCATTATTTCTGGATCAGTTTGTATATGTTTGTGTCTGTCTGTGCCATCAGGGATCTGTTTTAGAAAGGGGTGTACATTAGTGGTTTTGTGTGTTGAGAGGCAATACAGTCTCTGACTGGAAGTCATTTACTGCACAGGTTCCATCCATCACTGTTTCCTCCAGGCAGTCATTAGGTGAGTAGAAAGGCCATCTCTCATTGTAATCATCAACTCATCAGCCTACCCAAAGCTACCAATCTATGGAGGCAACTAGTTAATTATCAGCAGAGCCAAAAGAGCTGTCCAAGTACTAGATTTCCTGGGCTTTGAGTTTTGTTCTCAATTTCATTCCCTATTGCAGGCCTTACCTGTCTCATAGCACTACCTTTTTCCAACTTAACATTTTAAAAATGGAATGGATCTTCAAATCAGTGTGCACATATTTAATGTGCTCAGATATCCTTCCTCCATTTCTCAAAGAAACTGTTAATAAATTGATGGTATGTATAGAATTGAGGAATTATGGCATTAAACAATGATGGAGGGAAAAAATAAAGAATATTTAATCTCCTCTGAGATTTCTTAGGGCAGGTGCTCAATCTCTTGTTTAATTTAATTTTGATTATTTAATTTCCTATGAATGCTTTCTTATCCAAGTTCCTCAAAAACTATGGAAATTCTGAGCCTAAAGATTCAGGTCTTAATGGTATTTGCTCAAACCACTGTCATTTTTTTCTTTCCTTTACCATCACTCCTTCTTACTCTTCTTTTCTTTCCCACAACCAAGCTATGTGAGAAAGTACTGTCTTACTAATGAAACTTACTAATTAAAGTTAGTGAATATTATCTGAGCATATATATATATATTTTATTTTTGGTACTGGGGATCAAACTCAGGACTTTGCGCTTGCCAGGCAGCCAGTGGCACCACTGAGCTAAATCCCCGGCCCAGTACTAATGTATTTTTAACTCTAAAAAGGTATTTAACAGTTTGATACTAACTAGTCTGTCTCCCTTCAAACTTTTACTTTGATTTAACTGACATTTTCCATTACTGATCTTAACATCTATTCTTATCGTAACACATTAGTGAACATATTAAGAGGTGTGGATAACCAGTGGCAGTACAGTGTCAACAAAAGTCAAGAAAACTGAGTTTTTACATATTATGCTTTTGTTTGTGAACTAAAAAGGTATAAACCTTAGATGTCAAAAGTGTAATGTAAGCTAAAGAATCCTTTGTAGAAACTTTGGGAATCACATGAGAGAAATGAAATTTAAGAAATTATAATGACCCCAAATGATGTGATATTTAATCATTGTTTAGTTAAAGAGATTTGACCATCAACTTCTGGTAAGTTTGATTTTTAGCTCCTAAATTTGCTGCGGGAGGGGAAAGTGACATGAGATTTGTTTTTCTTTTTCTTTTCTTTTTTTTTTTTTTGGTCTTTTGAGATAGGGTCTTGCTATGTACTTCAAGCTAGCCTTGAACTCACTATATAGCCCAGAATTTGCAGTGCTCCTCCTGTCTCAGCCTCCTGAGTGCTGGGATTACAGGCATGTGCCACCATGCCTAGCTGAGATATTTTTTTTTTTCTAATTTTTTTCCAAGATCAACTTTCACTTCTTCTTTAGTAGTTCCCTCATTCTTGAATCTTTTCTTGAATTTCTTCATTAGTTCAGTTCTTACCATATGACTATATTTATGGAACCTCTTAAAGTTTTTTAATTCTACCTTCGTATTTCAATGAGGATGGAAGTCTGTGATGGAAGTCTTAAGTATGAAGTCCACTGTCCTTTTAATATTCAATATTATTAGGGAGAAATCCAATGTATTTTAGCAAAATGAAAAAGATATGGGATGTAAGAGAAAGAGGATGCAACATAGGAGACTGGCAGTGAAAAGCCTTATGATCACAGGTATACATACATAAGGGTATAGCATCCAGGGTAGTGAAGGATGGGCCCTGGAAGGGGGGGGCAAGACTCAAGTGTGTGAGTGATTTAAAAATTCTTAATAGCTGGAAAAATTATTGATAGGTATGAGAGATCTTTTGAGCATTTAGAAAAAATTTGCTGGCATATACATAGAGAAGATAAGAAAAAATATTGGGGAGTTGTTAACCTAGTGAAACAAGTTCTACAAGATATTAAAATCTTAATGTATTACTTTGCTCAGTAGAAAACATTTATGCATAATAAGGTAAACACTGATTTTTCTTTTATAGTATTGAATTATAGCTATGGTGAGAGACCTAGAAAAAGGAGAAGGGATGGGAACATCTTTAAAGATAACTAAATCCTTAGTTACCCAGCTGGGCAGTCAACTGGTAATAGTTAAGAATGGACATTTTCTTAATTACCTGTATAAAGAATATTATTTGGAAATACATGGGCAAATACTTGAAAAAACAACATCAAATTTACCTTTGGGGACTGGGCTAGAGCAGGAAATTGCTGCTTAGTGTTTTAAATGACTTTCAATACCATCTTGATTTTGTTGTTGTTATACTTTTTGTACACGGTTTTTCCAGAACTGTACTGTTTTAGGCTCTAGAAGTTCTCAAGATTTTTCAAAATCTACTATGAAATTTCTAGGCTCTTCTGTCTTCTTTTGTCCCCCTTCCTTTATTGTTATTTCACTCGCACTAAGCTCCACCTTAATCTGTACTGTGTATTTGACAAGAAAGACTCCGTCAGTAAGTTGCTAACTATGGGAAAAATAAAGATTATAACTCAGTCCTTCACTATCCACCATCCACTGTTTATGCATTGCAGACTTAAATGGGAAAAACTGAACCGAGTTCATCAGTAGAAAACATAGAAAAACAAAAGCTTCTAAAACAAGATATAGGTAAATATTATTTATATGATACAGGGTTAGGGAACCCTTTCCAAAGTATTATCAAAGGTAGTGAAGGAAAATGTTGATAGATTGAACTAAAGAATTATTAGATGTTTTTATATTTTCCTTTATAAAAATGAGGTAACAGGTATGAAAAAGGGTCTATTAATCTTAACATATTAAGGAATCTTTATGCTTATTGCTAAAAACTGATGTTTCCAATAGAAATGATCTTATATGAGAAACTCAAAGTGTAAATAATGAGCAAAATAAAAGGTGTACAATAGAAAGTAGGAAGATATATCTTTCTCAAGTGGGAACGGATCAAGAGATGAAGGGAAAGAGTAGGGAAGAAAGGGGAAGGGGGTAAAAAAATTAAAATGTGTTATGTACATGTACCAACTCCCCACAGGGAGTGTAATCATTATGTACTACAGACATCTACTAATAAAAAATAAAAAAGAATGATCAAATGAGAATCAGATTTCATAAAAAAGGAAATAAATAGCAATAAATACTGTATATGTAAGATATTTTACTTTCATAGTTAGCTGAAGAATACATGTAAGAAAATACAATTTCAACCTAATAAATTGACAAACATTAAAAATAACTAAGCTGACGCCCTACCGAAGTCCTGAGTCGCACAGAACATGCCCAGTCAGCCCGCTGCAGACAGGCAGGTCTGTGCACGCCCTACTGAGGTTCCAAGTCACACAGACCACGCCAAATCAGACCTCTGCAGACAGGCAGGTCTGTGCATGCCCTACTGAGGTCCCAAGTCATGTGGAAGATGCCAAATCACCCCACTGCAGACAGGCAGCCACCTGGTTCCGCACTACAAAGACACAGAGGACAGCAGACCACCAGACCAAGGTACTGAGTCCCGCTGCTCCTGGCCCAGAGGTAGGGGCTTCTGAGCCGCCGTTCCACTGCTCCT
This sequence comes from Heterocephalus glaber, assembly GCF_053883595.1. Classification (NCBI taxonomy): domain Eukaryota; kingdom Metazoa; phylum Chordata; class Mammalia; order Rodentia; family Bathyergidae; genus Heterocephalus; species Heterocephalus glaber. The sequence goes on from NW_028258142.1 coordinate 20,329,281, forward strand.
GGTCCAGAGGAAGGAGCTTCCTGGTCACCATCCCTCCTGCTGCTCCCAGCCCAGAGGAAAGGGCTTTGGGGCCACCTTCTGTTCCACTGCTCCTGGCCCAGAGGAAAGGGCTTCCAGGCCACCATCCCTCCCACTGCTCCCGGCCCAGAGGTAGGGGCTTCTGAGCTGCCATTTCACTGCTCCTGGTCCAGAGGAAGGGGCTTCCCGGTCACCATCCCTTCTGCTGCTCCCAGCCCAGAGGAAAGGGCTTTTGGGTCACCATCCCTACCATTGCTCCCAGCCCCTGTCCCACCTCTCCCAGCTCAGAGGAGGTAATCCATGCAGGCGCCAACAGCCCCTCTCCCCCAGTTCAAATGAGAAAACACGTAAATAAGTCTCAAAACCAGACTTCCAGATCACCTACAGCAACCCCAAAGGGAAATGAGATGGAACACTCTGATACTCAACCACCTGGACCCACTGAACTGGCAACGAAAGGGGATCTGGAAAAAATGAAATCAGAAATAATTTCTCAGATAACAGGAGAAATTGTGCCCCTAGTGCAAGACATGATTAATAAATCTAGAGAGGAGCTGAGGAACATGATGGAATCCCAACATAAGAAACAAATGGAATCCAGAAAACAGATGCAAATAGACTTCCAGGAGATGAAAAACTCCATTGAAAGTCTACACAGTAGAATGAGCCAATGTGAGGACAGAATTTCAGATATAGAAGATAAGATTGCAATTAGTGACCAGGAAAAGAAAAATTGCTTCAAAATTATAAGGGAACATGAGAAATCAATCCAGCAGCTGCTAGATGATGCAAAGAAGAATAACCTAAGACTGATTGGGCTCAATGAAGAAACAGGAGAGAGTGGAGATGACACAAAAAATCTCTTCACAGAAATGATGGCAGAAAACTTCCCAAGCAGGGGAAAAGAGCTTGACATACCAATAAGTGAGGCATATAGGACTCCAAATAGCCTTGATCAAAAGAAATCTACACATGGGCATATAATTGTTAAGATTCCAGAAGCCCAACAGAAGAACAAAGTTCTACAAGCAGTCAGAGAAAAGAAACAAATCACCTACAAAGGAAAGCCCATCAGAATCACAGCAGACTTCTCAACACAAACCCTCAAGGCAAGAAGTGCTTCGAGTGACATATTCTAAGCCCTAAAAAGAAAACAGCCTCCAACCCAGATTGATGTACCCTGCAAAACTATCTTTCAAAATGGATGGAGAAATAAGATATTTCATGACAAAGAGCACCTTAGGAACTTCATGAATACCAAACCAGCACTCCAAAGAATTTTACACAATATCCTAGGAACAGACAATGAGGATCACAACCCCAGGAAGCAAAGCAGAATGAACCCATCTGGCATGACAAGAAATTAAATGTAAAGGGGGAGAACCCAACAAAAAGAAAAAGTCATGGCAATGACAAGTCAATATGTTTCAGTTATAACCATCAATGTTAATGGTCTCAATTCACCAGTCAAAAGAAATAGACTGGCAGAATGGGTCAAGAAGCAAAATCCAACAATATGCTTCATACAAGAAACACACTTAATTCAAAAGGAAACTCATAGACTGAAAGTTAAAGGGTGGAAAACAATACTCCATGTGACAGGAACCCAAAAATAGCAGGAGTAGCTATCCTCTTGGCAGATCTAGTAGATTTCAAACAAATACTGATTAAGAGAGACGAAGAAGGACACTACATCCTTGTAAAGGGAAGAATCCAAGAGGAAGAGATGACAATCATAAATATCTATGCACCAAACACTAGTGTACCCAACTATATAAAACAAATACTAACGGACATGAAAAGTCATATATGCACTAATACAATTGTAGCAGGGGATCTCAATACCCCACTGTCACAGATAGATAGGTCAACTAGACTAAAAATAAGTAATGAAATACTAGATCTCAATCGAACTCTTGAACAAATGAACTTAACAGATGTTTACAGAGTCTTCCACCCCACAAAATCAGAATACACATTCTTCTCACCTGCACATGGGTCATTCTCCAAAATAGACCACATACTCACACATAGAACATGTTTAAGTAAGTGTAAAGGAATTGAAGTTATCCCCTGTATATTATTAGACCATAGTGCGATGAAATTGGAGATCCATAGCAAAAGAAACTCAAAAAATTTCATAAACATATGAAAATTGAAAACACACGTCTGAATAACCAAAGGGTCACAGAGGAAATTAAAGAAGAAATCAGACAGTTCCTTCAATTAAATGAGAATGACAATACAACATATCGGAATCTGTGAGACACAATGAAAGCAGTCTTATGAGGGAATTTCATAGCAGTGAATACGCATATTAGGAAAACAGAATGAGCCCAATTAAACAACCTGATGCTGAACCTCAAGCTTCTAGAAAAAGAAGAGCAGGACAACCCCAAAGCACATACAATGGAGGAAACTGTAAAGATCAGAGGAGAAATCAATGCAATGGAGACTAAGAGAATGATACAAAAAATCAGTGAAGCCAAGAGTTTGTTCTTTGAAAGAATCAACAAAATTGACAAACCCTTAGCCAACCTTGTCAGAAAACGGAAAGAAAAGGCCCAAATCCATGCAATTAGGAATGAAAAGGGTGAAATGACAACACACCCAGAAGAAATACAGAGGATCATCAATACTACTTCCAGAACCTATATGCCAATAAGATGGACAACACAGAAGAAATGGACAGATTCCTAGATACATATGAATTACCAAAGTTGAATGAAGAAGACCTAAAAATTCTGAACAACCCAATATCAACCAATGAATTTGAAAATGTAATTAAAAACTTATCAACTAAGAAAAGCCCAGGCCCTGATGGCTTCACTGCTGAATTCTACAAGACATTTAGAGAGGAACTGCTGCCACTACTGTTTCAACTCTTCAATGAAATTGAAAGGGAAGCAATACTCCCAAATTCATTCCTGGAAGCAAGCATCACCTTGATCCCCAAAGCAGAGAAAGACCCAACCGAAAAGGAGAACTATAGGCCAATCTCACTAATGAATGCAGGTGCAAAAATCCTTAATAAGATACTAGCAAATAGAATGCAGAAGATCATCAAGAAGATCATACACCCTGATTAAGTGGGATTCATCCCAGGGATGCAGGGATGGTTCAATATATGCAAATCAATCAATGTAATACACTGTATCAATAGAGCCAAGGACAAAAACCATATGATTATCTCCATAGACACAGAAAAAGCATTTGACAAAATCCAACATGCATTTATGATAAAAGCCCTACAAAAAATTGGAATAGATGGTCTCTACCTCAAACTGATAGAAGCCATCTATGAAAAACCCACAGCCAATATCATACTAAATGGGCAAAAACTGAAATCCTTCACACTCAAATCAGGAACAAGAGAAGGTTGTCCACTATCACCACTCTTGTTCAATATAGTTCTGGAAACATTAGCCACGGCAATTAGACAAGAGAAAGAAATAAAAGGAATAAAGATAGGTAATGAAGTCATATTGTCATTATTTACAGATGATATGATACTCTATATAGAAGACCCCAAGAACTCCACCAAAAGTCTTCTAGACTTAATCACCAAATTCAGTCAAGTAGCTGGTTACAAGGTCAACACACAAAAATCAATACCTTTCCTCTACACCAATGACAGACTCACTGAGAGAGAAATAGGGCAAATAATTCCTTTCACAATAGCATCCAAAAAACTGAAATACCTAGGAATCATCCTAATGAAAGAAATCAAAGACCTCTTCTCTGAAAACTATGGCACTCTGAAAAGAGAGATTGAAGATGATATCAAAAAATGGACAGACATCCCCTGCTCCTGGGTAGGAAGGATTAATATAGTGAAAATGGCCATACTTCCAAAACTGTTATATAGATTTCATGCAATTCCAATTGAGATCCCAGCAGCATACTTCATAGACCTTGAGAAAACAATCCACAAATTCATTTGGAAGAAGAAGAGACCCAGAATAGCAAAAGCAATTCTAGGTAACAGAGACATGGCAGGGGGTATCACAATCCCCAACCTGCAGCTGTACTACAAAGCTAGTGTAATAAAAACAGCATGGTACCGGCAAAGAAACAGACCTGAGGACCAGTGGAACAGATTAGAAGATGCAGAAACAACGCCAGACACACTCAGCCATCTCATCTTTGATAAAGGAACCAAACACCCTCACTGGAGGAAAGATAGCCTCTTTAATAAATGGTGCTGGAAAAATTGGGCTTCAACTTGCCAAAGATTAAAACCAGACTTGTATCTCTCACCGTGCACTAAACTAAAATCAAAATGGATTCAAGATCTAAATATTAAAATAGAAACTCTGAACCAGTTGGAACAGAGGTTAGGTAGAACCCTTGAAGACATCGGTGTAGGAAAAGATTTTATGAACAAAACCTCAGTTGCCCATGAACTAGCACAAACAATCAACAAATGGGATCTCTTCTTATTAAAAGGCTTCTGCACAGCAAGAGAAACCACCAGCAGTGTGAAGAGACAACCCACAATGTGGGAAAAAATCTCCACCTGCTCTTCCTCACACAAAGGTCTACTATCTTGAATCTATAAAGAATTTAAAAAGATCAGACCTCCCAAATTTAATGACCCAATCCAAAAATGGGCATCTGAAATGAACAGACATTTCTCAGACAAAGAAGTAGAAATAGCAAATAAATACATGAAAAAATGTTCAACATCACTGGTCATTTGAGAGATGCAAATGAAAACAACGCTGAGATTCCACTTCACTCTAGAAAGAATGGCTGCTATCATGAAATCAACCAATAACAAATGCTGGCGGGGCTGTGGGGAAAGAGGAACCCTGCTCCACTGCTGGTGGAAATGTAGACTGGTGCAAGCACTGTGGAAAGCAGTATGAAGATACCTCAAAGAACTAGGACTGGAAGTCCCATTTGACCCCGCTATTCCACTGCTGGGGATCTTCCCCAAAGAATTCAAAGAATCACACCACAGTGATATATGTGCACCCATGTTCATAGCAGCGTAGTTTGTAATAGCTAAAACTTGGAAACAGCCCAAATGCCCATCAACTGGAGACTGGATAAAGAAAATGTGGGTTTTTTTTTTTTAATAGAATGGAGTACTACTCAGCCATAAAAAATGAGAAATTAGAGACATTTATGGCTAAGTGGATGCACATTGAGGCGATACTCAAGTGAAATAAATAGGACACACATGAATAAATACCGAATAGTTTCTCTTGTGTGAGAAATTGAAAGTGTAAATAAGGTCTAAATGTATAATAGGTAATGTGAAATAGGAAGAAAAGGGGCAAAGGGGAAGGAAGTGGGAGGGCTAGGGCAAAGGATAGAAGGGAATGGGATTAATATGAGAAAATGGAAAAATAGGAACAAAATCTTTGTAAATAGGGAGGACTGGAGGGGTTGAATGGAGGGCTGGGCAAGGTTGAAAAATAAGAATCAAGAGAGACAATGTAAAGGTGCCAATTTCCAATGGTGAATGTCATTATATTGTATACCTAAAATGTACCAATGATTAGAATGAATGATCGATAATGTAAATTAGGAAGAAAAGGTCCAAAGGTGTAGGGGTAGTGGGAGGGGCAGGGGAAAGGAAAGAAGGGAAAGGAAAAATGCTGAGAAATGGAAAAAAATGGAAATAAAGTCTTTATAAATAGGGAAGGGTGGAGGGTGTGAAGGGAGGGCTAGGAATGGGGAAAAAATAAGAACCAAGATGCATTATGTAAAGGTACAATTCCCAATGAGAAATGTGATTGTGTTTATATACCTACAATGTACCAATAAAAGAATTTAATAAAAAAAAATAACTAAGCTGACCAGCATTGCTGAATATATGTTGCTCATATGCTTCAGACGGGAGTGTAGGTTGATAAAATCTTTCTGGAAGGCAATTGTGGATTATGTGTCATGTCTTCAAAATGATTGTGCAATTATTGTAAGGCATTATATATATATATATACTTTATTTAAATTTATATTTATTATGGCCTTCTTATTTTCCACCCTTCCCTCCCCTCCCATTGTATTTCCTTTTTCTGTGTGTGGTACCTGGAATGGAATCCAGGACCTCATACATACTAGGAAAGCTCTTTCCCACTAATTTTTTTTTTTTGGTAGTCAGGACCTTGTGCTTATGAGGCAGGCATGGCCCCACTGAGCTAAATCCCTGGCCCTCTTTTCCACTAAGTTATATCCCCAACCTCTTCAAGAAAAATTGTTTCTTAAGAGGAACTTAGTAAGTTGTCCAGGCTCGCTTCAAACTTGTGATCCTTCTACCTCAGCTTCCTGAATAGCTAGGATTACAAGTGTGTGCCATCAAACCCAATTTATTATCAATTTCTTCGCACATCATTGCCACACACCTGTTAATTGGAGGGACAGAGAATTTAACCACTTCACAATTGTATGAGAAAGTTGTAAAGTATCTTGTATACTTCATAATGAACCAATATAGTATTAGAACTAGCTGACCCCAGCACAATATTGACCATTATCTGCTGATCCCAATTACACTTATAAAAAGTCATTGTGGAAGCCATTCTTTATAAGCCTGACAGACAGTCCATATTCTCTTCTCCTTGATACCATGGGGGTCTTTGATTTCCCTCTCAACAGACCATGCACAGCCATATGTACATAATGCAAGCTATGCCAGTTTTTATATCCTGACCTCAGAAGCTATGTCACCTTTTTATAGCTTCACCTCAGAATTCCCTCAACTTCGTGCTTCCATGGAATTCTATTGGTATGAGCCCCTCGCAAGTACACACATCTAAGGTGAGGAAATAAGACTTTACTTCTAAGTACAAGATGGCAAGGCTCCAGAAAAGCCTGTGGGAGGTGAGATACTGCTGGAGCCATCTTTAGAAAATATAATCTGCCACACCTGGAATATTAGTCAGGCCATACAGGGCCTGAGTTCAAAGGTGAATAATTCTTTTCATGTCAGAATAGCAATAGCTAAACCCTGTCAAGGATGAAAAGATTTGTATTTAGAAGTGGGTGGGTGAAATTATTATTATTATTATCATCATTTACTTTAAAAAGCAGGACAAACTCTGTTAGTCTAATTTTCACTTATATTGTGACAGAGACAAATGTACATAAAAGTAGGCAGTTCTACACAAGCTATACATAAAACATACAACATCTGTAACTGTCTATTTAGACATGACAAATACAAAAATAGTTTTGACTCTTCAGTATTGAATGACCGGAGAGTTATTATCTGATCATTTTCAACTTTAGTGTAATAACAAATAGTACCATATAGCAATAAATTCTATATCAAGTATTTAATATTTTAGTTTTAAGGAAACCTAAAGTGATCACTAAGAATTGAGATATTTCTAAAGTGAAATAAAAAAAGCAATGAGAGGAAAGTATGTAGCTTGGGTTTAGACTCATCAATCACTGGAGAAGTATTAGAAAATAAACAGAATAATAATGAATCAAATAAAATCTAGTAGCTTCGGGAAATGAGAAATTCATTGAACAAATGTAAAATTGGAGGATCATATTAGATGTCATTTCCTTCGAGTTGTTCTCCTATTTATTTCTTTTTGGTAGCACTCCCTTGCTCTGCTTCCTTAGCCTGAGAAATGATACTTTCAGCCATCCAAGCAGAAATCCAGAAGTCAGTATGAGATCTGTTCTGTCCTTACACTCCCACCTGTCTGATTACTAAGACCTGACAAATTTTACTAAGTCTGCCTTCTAAGCCTTTGTCAAGTCTCTCTTTTCCATTCCTGCTGCATGACCGTAGTTTCGATGTTTTACATTTCATACCTTGAGCACCCCTGCAGCCTTGTAACTGGTGTTCCTTCTTGATTTTTCTCCTTTAACCTACCAGTGATCTTATCTAACGGCTCCTTCTTTCTTTTATTTTTTTCTTAAATTCTTTTATTGGTACATTTTAGGTACACAACACAATTACATTTCTAATTGGGAACTTGTACCTTTACATAATGCATCTTGGTTCTTATTTTTTCCCCATTCCTAGCCCTCCCTTCACCCCCTCCACCCTTCCCTATTTACAAAGACTTTATTTCCATTTTTTCCATTTCTCAGCATTTTTCCTTTCCCTTCTTTCCTTTCCCCTGCCCCTCCCACTACCCCTACCCCTTTGCACCTTTTCTTCCTATTTTGCATTATCGATCATTCATTCTATTCATTGGTACATTTTAGGTATACAATATGACATTTATCTTTGGAAATTTGCACCTTTACATAATCTCTCTTGGTTCTTATTTTTCACCCTTGCCCAGCCCTCCCTTCAACCCCTCCATTCCTCTCTATTTACAAAGATTTTGTTTTTATTTTTCCATTTTCTCATATTAATCCCATTCCCTTCTTTCCTTTCCCCTACCCCTCCCACTTCCTTTCCCTTTGCTCCTTTTCTTCCTATTTCACATTACCTATTATACATTTTAGTCTCCTTATTTCTTAATAAATTATAGTTCAAATTTGACAAGACATTTAAGGACCACTGTGATCTGACTTCTAACTGTCATTGTCTCATTTTCTGTCACTGTTCCCCTCATTTATTTTGGTCCCTCAAATAAACTACAGGTCCTATGTACTAAAACCTTTGTATGTTTCTTCCAATACAAATGCCTTGTCTGGTTCCCTTCTGTTTGGCAATCTCTCTTCAAGGGAGCATTTATTAATAATCCCCAGGCCTGTCTTCTGTGCCCTATTACATTCTGTCCTCACAGGTGGGGTTTGCTTTTCCCACTAGCCTGTGAATTCTCTGAAGACTGTCACCTCTGCATCCTCAGCATTAGCAGAGTATTGGCACCAACAGGAATTTTATACAAATTGGAATAGAATTAAATAAAATTTGAATGACAATTCAGCAATATAACATTCTCATTTCAAAGACTATCTTGCACTTGCATGGCAAGATTAAAAGGGTTCCATCCTGAGGTAGGTGGGACTGGAGTTCTCAGTAGTGTGTCAGTTTCTGAGAGCTACAGCCAAACAGGGTTGGAGAGGGAGGACACTTTGCAACTTGGAGCAGACACAGAGGAGTCCATAGATCCAATAAGATGAAACCTGAGTGACTGAGGAAAGGAACCCTTGAAACCAAAGGAACAAAGGTTGAAATACAGCTCAGTAATGACATCTGGATTTTAAAATTCATCTTCTAGGAGATGGACATCTCTTAGGAACCTGAAGAGGGAATGCACCCTTAATCAGAGCAGAAGAGATTTAAATGACAGTTTTCCTGATGGTGAGGCTTATAAACTGGGACAGGTTGCCCAGGTGATGAAGAAGTCTCTTGCCATTTTGTGGGCAGGGGTTGAGAATGGAGGTAGGGATTGCAGAGAGGGAGTTTCCTAATGACTTACGTAAAATCCTACCAAAGGTGAGAGACGGAGGCAGAGGACCTTGAGGTCTTCCACAAACCTGAGAACCAAGGATATTTTCATAGTAGTAAGTGTTTATAACATTTCACTCACTTTTGCCTAGGATAAATACATTTCCCCCAAGTACAAACAGAGTGAAAACAGCTGTTTTTTAAAAAGTGCAATGGATAATGATAATGTTTGATCCTCACTATTTCTACTCTTGCTGTAAAGCATCAGTTAAAAAAAGTTTTTCTTGTTTTTATGAGCTACTGATTGATCTCAGGTAGCACATGTGGCAGGGCAAGATTGTTAGCTCTCTGTCTGGAAAAATGGTTGTTATTGGGAATAACAGTTAGCTTCTCCTGCTTTGATGCTGGCATTTTCCACTTTCTGATATTTAAATACCATATAATAGTTCCACAAAGATGTTTAAATGTTACCAGCAGAAATTGCATTAGCAGCTGAAATTTCTATTCTTTCCCATGTCAGTAATTTGAGATTCTTTAGAACAGAAAATGCTCTTATGCAAAATTTAATTTATCATTTCTTTCTCTTACAGTCGTTTTCATCTTTGATCTACAGTAAATCATTAAAAGAAACCCATGTAAACTCCAAATGTTTTGTTCTTATACTGTAAGGCTAAGGACCGTTTAGCAAGAACCAAGCCCCATGCTGTAACCATGTTAAGGAGAAAGAGTTTGCAAATGTTTCTCTCTAACGTATTAAAAGTAAATTAAGGTCAAAGAAGGAGGCTGAAATGAAAGTCTTATTAATGGGAAATACATTCTGATAAATCAAATTGATTCCTATCTTAATTGTCAATTTAAATAATGGAATTGGTTAATGGCATCAAATTAGAATTAGAGAAAGAGATAAAAATCTATTTCCACAAGTTGTTTCAAAACAAGATAGTCACTGACTAATGCCACATTACATCAGTCTGATTGTACTGTACATAATAAAGTATGCGTTACAATAAAATCCCACTGGGAGATGTGTTTAATCAGATGCCTTTGATATTATTTGCGTGAAAGCTACTTTGGACTCAAAAGAATCAAAGAGAAAAATCTTCTGATCTTGCAATCAGTTTTAATCCACAGTGGAAGCTAGTGGTATGTACATACCCCACCCTAATCTACTCCCAAACATCAGCATGACCTAACTGGTTAGGATTTCAGATATGTCTTTTCAGAATCCATGAAAGAAATATGTTTTGCTTAATAACCATGTCTACACTGACTGTTCATTTCTAAGTTTATCACAAATCAGGTCAAGATAAAGATTTTCTGTTTGCAGGAATTTTAATGGGCACTGGTGACTACAATTAACAGCTACCCAGTAATAATTTTAAATTATTTTCTCAGCTTTGTTGGCTCCCACAGACACTAAATTAACACATACATGTCCCAAGTTGATCTCTCATTGACCAATCTTGGACAGTTTTTGAAATAACAGATAAGATGAAAAAGTTTTATAACTTACTTTTTCCTGTCCTCCATGGAGTGTGCTATTTTTGCATTTTCCCCAAGCTTGCCACTTGAGCTGTAGAGTTCACCTCCCATTGGATGTCAGGAGAGCTTAAAGTGGCCGTCCCTTTGTCAGCTTCATATTGGTCTTTAAATTATAACCAGCTCTGAAGGATGCCATTGGTTGTAGGGAATTTAGTAACTGAGGAGAGGTTTGCCTTCCGCTGCTGCCAGTGTCACGGGATCTGAGTGTGTTTCTGGGGAGAGGAGAGGCCCAGCCAGCCACCAAATTGCTGATGCAACCCAATATCAATGTGACTTGGGAAGGAAGTGAGAACAAAAGATATCACTTAGGTGATTAGCAGCAAGTAATGTATGGGGGTGGGAAGGAGCTTGGTGTATATAAGGAAGGGGAGCTGGCAGTTGCCCTTGTGTGTGTGTGTGTGGGGGTGCTGCGGAGAAGGACAAACAATGCTGTCCCTGAACATTTGAGGCCCTGGGGGATTTCCTAACAGAATCAAACTGCAAAGGACTATTAGCAGCTTGTACAGTAAGAGCTAAAGTTCTTTGGACATGTTGGCCTCACAGACAGTTGAAAATATTCTAGTGGCAAATAACTATCATCTACTTAGGTATTTCAGAAACAAAAGGTAATGGGAAGGCTAACAAATTGCACGTCTTTTTCACTTACCATTGGTTAGTGCTTCCAGTAAGTAAATGTAGTTTCTCAGCTGAATTGTGCTTTCAAATTATTGTTAATTAAATAATATTCCCTAAGAAATCTGTCATTACCAGCAGCCAGGAATGGGTTTGTTGAATTTGCCCAAGGCTGTTAATGCTCCAACAAACAGTCTCTTAATTGCCATAAGAGGTAATTTCAGTGGAGATTGTAGTTCACTTTTCCCAACAATTTTATAGTATATTTTATTTCTTAAATTTTTCCCTTTTTCTGCTATGCGTGGAGTTTCATAAGGCCAGAGGGATCATTCTCTAATGATTCATGCATTGAATAAGTCATTCTTTGTAATGGGAAAAATGCATGTTGTTATTGAATCTAATTTCTCTATTTCCATTATAGCTAAAGAGAAGCAACTAATAACAAGTTTTAAAATTAAGTTAATTTTCCTCTGTTCATTTCATGATTTAGCCTTTAAAATAAGCGACTTTTGCTGGAAGAAATAAATTCTGGTGTGTCAGAGACCTAACTCTGACATTCTGTCTTGTCAACTGTTTTCCTAGTAGACAGGAATGTGCAGAACAATTATCACAAGATATAGTTGAAAGGGAGAAATCCAGAGAAGAACATATGTCAGGACCTAGAATTGAAAGTGACCTTATCTACAAACATTTTTCTTCTGTTCATGAGCAGAGAATAAGGACATGTATTAAGAAAAAGTCACTTTTTTCAGTGTTAAGTCTGCATATGCCATTTCAAAAAGAAGTGCTATTTCAGCCTTTTCTTAAATGACCTCTTTTTCATCATAATATATTTTTTTCACTTTTTGACAGGTATTTTGGTTTTTTAATAAAGTTACATACTTGTTTCTGAGGAATTACACTTTAGAATGTATCATGGTGGTATTTCATTCTAACAATTTCATTTGGTTAAATTAATGTGCAGCTAGCTGTGCCTTACTGGGTCGGGGGAGAATGAATGATATGAGAGGCTCATATAATCCAACCTTCAACCATAATTTTTAGCTTCACATTTCAGTATCATGATAGTAACCTTTATTTGTAATAAAACATATTTTAGCTGAACAGTATGCAAAAAATATATCCACATTATATTAGTGATTTATTTTCTTGTGGGTCAAAATTGTTTCCTTTCATTCTCTTCACCAAGTTCACATTTTGATTTTATCCCTCATCTATTATTACTCGATAATCTTTCATTCTCCTCTTCTCCCCTCGGGTTCTTTTCGCTGTATTTTTCTCATTAAGATGTGAATGGGCAGGCGGCTCAGCCAGTATGTCTATACATGGCTGAATAAACTTGGAGAAAAGCAGGGTCTCCTTTTGTCTGGACCCTGGATGGCTACATGTCATTCTGCACCAAAGGACAGGGTCTCCCTCACAGTAGGAACTTTGCAATAATTGCCAGAACAAGAATTCTTTTTCTTTTCAGTTGGAAAATGGAGGAAACAGGAGAACGAGACCATTTTTGACCAACGACAACGTAATGTAGAAATAGATTGAATACAGCCAATGCCCAGTTGTGTTGCAGATGACTGTCATAGGATTGTGCACAGAAATAGTAAGATGCAGCCCCATGATCACTGAGCTAACTAAGCCTTTTTTCTCCCACATGCCACTGTTCTTCTGCATATATAGCAGTTGGCAGGAGTATTACTGGAACTTACACACAAACAGCAAGGGGAGCACAAAAAGATATGATAGGTCAGTATTTGTATTCTTCCTGCGTCTGGTAAAGACCAGAAAAGAGCCCACTCAAATTGTTTTTAACAGGTGGCAATGAGAAAAATGGTCTTTGGTAAGAAGTATGAATATAGGGGAAGAAGCTCATTTAAATATCCTGTACATTTTCCCCTGCATAAGTCCTTATCAAAATCACTACGAATCTATTGATATATTTTATATATGTTATCTATGGCATATCTTTATACCTCTCTCTGTATTTGGTGCATATTTATATATGTGTATATAATGTGTTTATGTATAGGTGTATATTTTTATTCATTTATTAATTTCATATATATCTAGGAAGCTGGAAACAATGTATGTATGTAAAAGTGAATGCAAACAGATGCAGCATTATAGGTGATTTCCTCCTTTACATACATACACACACACACACACACACACACACACACTCATACTGGAGAGGTTGACTCTAATTGTATGACTACATGCTCCCTTCCAGAAATCCTTCCACCTTAAGTAATTGTGTTGTGTTAGGAAGGGGTCACATATATAACCAAATTTGTGTACTGTGTTGTCACTCCAGGGAGGTTGGGAAGGGAGAGGAGGCCAAGTCTTTGCTTAACTGGATAGGGTTGCTGGAGTATCAAAACTGCTAAGGCAGCTAGATCAGCTTGGTGACAGCCAGTCTGTAGTTTTTAATAATGTTATTTATAGAAACATTTGAATGTAAGTGAATATATGTATGTGTATATGCACCAGTGTGTGTTAATTCTCATTCAACAGGGGTAAGGCTCTGTTCAGCTGCTTCCAGAGTGGCCAGAGATAGACAAGACAAGGCACTCCAGCCAACTGAAAGGCTTTCCATCTGCCCTCTCCTTTGCTTGGAAATAACCAGCCAGACCAACGGTTTCAGCTTTGTTCGTTTTTTTTTCTTTGTCATTCTGATCTGAAGCAGAGGCTGACATGAAACAAACATGGCATTTCCTTTTGAAAATTGGATTCTGAAATTAGCTTCATCTTTCCAGAAGCACAGTGCTATTGCAATTCCTTCCCAATGTTTTGAATGTCATAAAGAGTTTGCATATAAAGCTCCAAATCTGGAAGCAATTACCACATTCTTTTTTTGCAGTATTTTATGGGGAGGTGTTTGGTTTTTGGTAATCATGAAGGGATATGTTGCAGTGGTTTGAATGGAAATGGTTTTGTCTCTTGAGAAAGACATGAAGAAGAAAGGGGAACAAATTAATGAAAAATACTGTCAGCTTCTTATTAGCAAATTTTAAGAGGACATAGGAAAATGTGGATTCATGCAAATGTAGAACTTCATTAGTATCACTGATGAGCTATAGTTTACAATAAATGGCTGTGGGGGCCCCACAGGTCGTGGCCCATGGCCAGCCTGCTGCAGTTGAAATGATGTGTACAGTAAGGCAAGTCCCCTGGACAAAATGTGTGTACTAGGAATGACAGTACATTATCTGAGCCAGTTGCACTGTAGTGATTTGAAATTGGGACTTTTAATGGGGTAGTATGGGGTGGGGAGGTGGTACAGTACTATTAAAGAACTCTGAGCAGTAAGTATGCTAAAATGGAGATGTAAGAAAAAGGACATTCTTAGAAAAGTTATTAATATTCTTTAATAACATGCCCTCCCCCTCCCCAAACACACATATGGGCACACAGGCACACATAAAGACACACATCCCAGAAATGAAAAGGAATTTCCCCTTACTGACAATACTGTTAGCATATCTTGATGTCTTGAATCCTTAGTGGTTCTGAGAAAATGATTTGTTCTAGGCAAATAAGGATTTGAGAATTCTGGCTACCAAGATTGTCACTTCTATTCTCCATGCATGTAATGAAAAGACAAGACTTGAAATTTTAACTCAATTTCACTTTAAACTTGTGACAGATTCATTGGTGCCCTTGCAGATACAGCTGAAGCATATTACTTAATAATGAGAGTGATCACACAGAAGGTACATGTGATATATACAGAATCAAATTCTCCAGTGCAGGCAATTTCATGTTATGTGATGCTAGATTGCTTGGGTTTTAAACTTTGTTTCCATGTTTACTGTCTATATGAACTTGGGTAAATATTTTACCTCTTTGTTCATCACTTTTCACACTGGCAAAATGGAGCCAATTATAGCTAGTTCCTACTTCTAGTACATAAGTCAGTGTATGTCAGGCACTGGGAATTGAGCATTAGCACACTGCAAGAGCTCAGTAAACACTATCTATTAGTACTGGTATGAATAATAATACAATCTTTGGGGTTTGGTAGAAATCAAGTTTAGATTCTATTTCTATGTTTTTTGGCAAATGATTTAATCTTTCTAAGGCTCAGAGTTTTTAATGCACAGAATTACAAGGTTGCTGTATGGATGAAATCATACATGCAACAGACAAAGAAGAGAACATAACAGATGCTCTATAAAAGTTGAGTTCTTCCCCCAAATAAGAAAGACAATACTCCTGTAGTATAAAACTATAGTGTTAATTTTTTTCATAATTAACTGGATCCTTGTTCATGTTTTTGGAGGAAGAATGAATCTTTGCAAGTTGGGATTTCATGTCAGTTACAGGCCAGCAATGGGCTATTGAGGTTGCAAGCCCTGCATAAGGTAGATAGTGAGAAAGGACAACTTTTTAATAATGGGAGGTAAAATTCTACCTGGCTTGTCACAAGAACACGCTGATCCTGATGTGTTTTTGGGAAGGCACTGCTATAAACATGCTTCTTCATTGTGACTATGTGGAAATAGTCACATTCTCTATTAGAGGAAGGAAAATTGTGCCTCATACAAGTCTTTCAAAGATAGAACAGGAAATATAGTTCACAGTAACATAGTTTGCACCTGATCCTAATAGGGAAATCTGATTGAGGATATCTAAGCAGTACTTCTAAGCAGCATGAACCCATCTGGCATGACAAGAAATTAAATGTAAAGGGGGAAAACCCAACAAAAAGAAAAAGTCATGGCAATGACAAGTCAGTACGTTTCAGTTATAACCATCAATGTTAATGGTCTCAATTCACCAATCAAAAGAAATAGACTGGCAGAATGGGTCAAGAAGCAAAATCCAGCAATATGCTGCATACAAGAAACACAATTCAAAAGGAAACTCATACACTGAAAGTTAAAGGGTGGAAAACAATACTCCATGGAACGGGAACCCGAAAAAAAGCAGGAGAAGCTATCCTCTTGGCAGATCAAGTAGATTTCAAACCAACACTGATTAAGAGAGATGAAGAAGGACACTACATTCTTGTAAAGGGAGGAATCCAAGAGGAAGAGATGACAATCATAAATATCTATGCACCAAACACTAGTGCACCCAACTATATAAAATAAATACTAATGGACATGAAAAGTCATATATGCACTAATACAATTGTAGTGGGGGACCTCAACACCCCATGGTCACAAATAAATAGATCAACTAGACTAAAAATAAGTAATGAAATACTAGAACTCAATCAAACTCTTGAACAAATGAACTTAACAGGTGTTTACAGAGTCTTCCACCCCACAAAATCAGAATACAAATTCTTCTCACCTGCACATGGGTCATTCTCCAAAATAGACCACATACTCACACATAGAACATGTTTAAGTGCAAAGGAACTGAAGTTATCCCCTGTACATTATCAGACCATAGTGCGATGAAATTGGAGATCCATAGCAAAAGAAACTCAAAAAATTTCATAAACATGTGGAAATTGAACAACACACTTCTGAATAACCAATGGGTCACAGAGGAAATTAAAGAAGAAATCAGACAGTTCCTTCAATTAAATGAGAATGACAATACAACATATCGGAATCTATGGGACACAATGAAAGCTGTCTTATGAGGGAAATTCATAGCAGTGAATATGCATATTAGGAAAACAGAACGATCCCAATTAAACAACCTGATGCTGCACCTCAAGCTTCTAGAAAAAGAAGAGCAGGACAACCCCAAAGCTCATACAATGGAGGAGATTATAAAGATCAGAGGAGAAATCAATGCAATGGAGACTAAGAGAACGATACCAAAAAATCAATGAAGCCAAGAGTTGGTTCTTCGAAAGAATCAACAAAATTGACAAACCTTTAGCCAACCTTGTCAGAAAACGGAAAGAAAAGGCCCAAATCCATGCCATTAGGAATGAAAAAGGTGAAATTACAACAGACCCAGCAGAAAGCCAGAGGATCATCAATACCTACTTCCAGAACCTATATGCCAATAAGATGGAAAACACAGAAGAAATGGACAGATTCCTAGATACATATGAATTACCAAAGTTGAACGAAGAAGACCTAAAATTCTGAACAACCCAATATCAACCAATGAAATTGAAAACGTAATTAAAAACTTATCAACTAAGAAAAGCCCAGGCCCTGATGGCTTCACTGCTGAATTCTACAAGACATTTAGAGAGGAACTGCTGCCACTACTGTTTCAACTCTTCAGTGAAATTGAAAGGGAAGCAATACTCCCAAATTCATTCCTGGAAGCAAGCATCACCTTGATCCCCAAAGCAGAGAAAGACCCAACCGAAAAGGAGAACTATAGGCCAATCTCACTAATGAAAATAGATGCAAAAATCCTTAATAAGATAATGGCAAACAGAATGCAGAAGATCATCAAGAAGATCATACACCCTGATCAAGTGGGATTCATCCCAGGGATGCAGGGATAGTTCAATATATGAAAATCAATCAATGTAATACACTATATCAATAGTGCCAAGGACAAAAACCATGTGATTATCTCCATAGACACAGAAAAAGCATTTGACAAAATCCAACATGCATTTATGATAAAAGCCCTACAAAAAATTGGAATAGATGGTCTCTACCTCAAACTGATAGAAGCCATCTATGAAAAACCCACAGCCAATATCATACTAAATGGGCAAAAACTGAAATCCTTCACACTAAAATCAGGAACAAGACAAGGATGTCCACTATCACCACTCTTGTTCAATATAGCTCTGGAAACATTAGCCACAGAAATTAGACAAGAGAAAGAAATAAAAGGAATAAAGATAGGAAATAAAGAAGTCAAATTGTCATTATTTGCAGATGACATGATACTCTATATAGAAGACCCCAAGAACTCCACCAAAAGTCTTCTAGACTTAATCACCAAATTCAGTCAAGTAGCTGGTTACAAGGTCAACACACAAAAATCAATACCTTTCCTCTACACCAATGACAGACTCACTGAGAGAGAAATAGGGCAAATAATTCCTTTCACAATAGCATCCAAAAAACTGAAATACCTAGGAATCATCCTAATGAAAGAAATCAAAGACCTCTTCTCTGAAAACTATGGCACTCTGAAAAGAGAGATTGAAGATGATATCAAAAAATGGACAGACATCCCCTGCTCCTGGGTAGGAAGGATTAATATAGTGAAAATGGCCATACTTCCAAAACTGCTATATAGATTTCATGCAATTCCAATTGAGATCCCAGCAGCATACTTCATAGACCTTGAGAAAACAATCCACAAATTCATTTGGAAGAAGAAGAGACCCAGAATAGCAAAAGCAATTCTAGGTAACAGAGACATGGCCGGGGGTATCACATTTCCCAACCTGCAGCTGTACTACAAAGCTAGTGTAATAAAAACAGCATGGTACCGGCAAAGAAACAGACCTGAGGACCAGTGGAACAGATTAGAAGATGCAGAAACAACGCCAGACACACTCAGCCATCTCATCTTTGATAAAGGAACCAAACACCCTCACTGGAGGAAAGATAGCCTCTTTAATAAATGGTGCTGGAAAAATTGGGCTTCAACTTGCCAAAGATTAAAACCAGACTTGTATCTCTCACCGTGCACTAAACTAAAATCAAAATGGATTCAAGATCTAAATATTAAAATAGAAACTCTGAACCAGTTGGAACAGAGGTTAGGTAGAACCCTTGAAGACATCGGTGTAGGAAAAGATTTTATGAACAAAACCTCAGTTGCCCATGAACTAGCACAAACAATCAACAAATGGGATCTCTTCTTATTAAAAGGCTTCTGCACAGCAAGAGAAACCACCAGCAGTGTGAAGAGACAACCCACAATGTGGGAAAAAATCTTCACCTGCTCTTCCTCAGACAAAGGTCTACTATCTTGAATCTATAAAGAACTTTAAAAGATCAGACCTCCCAAATTGAAAGACCCAATCCAAAAATGGGCATCTGAAATGAACAGACATTTCTCACACAAAGAAGTAGAAATAGCAAATATATACATGAAAAAATGTTCAACATCACTGGTCATTTGAGAGATGCAAATGAAAACAATGCTGAGATTCCACTTCACTCCAGAAAGAATGGCTGCTATCATGAAATCAACCAATAACAAATGCTGGCGGGGCTGTGGGGAAAGAGGAACCCTGCTCCACTGCTGGTGGGAGTGTAGACTGGTGCAAGCACTGTGGAAAGCAGTATGAAGATACCTCAAAGAACTAGGACTGGAAGTCCCATTTGACCCCGCTATTCCACTGCTGGGGATCTTCCCCAAAGAATTCAAAGAATCACACCACAGTGATATATGTGCACCCATGTTCATAGCAGCGTAGTTTGTAATAGCTAAAACTTGGAAACAGCCCAAATGCCCATCAACTGGAGACTGGATAAAGAAAATGTGGGTTTTTTTTTTTATAAAATGGAGTACTACTCAGCCATAAAAAATGAGAAATTAGAGACATTTATAGCTAAGTGGATGCACATTGAGGCGATACTCTTAAGTGAAATAAATAGGACACACGTGTAAATACCGAATAGTTTCTGTTGTGTGAGAAACTGAAAGTGTAAATAAGGACTAAATGTATAATAGGTAATGTGAAATTGGAAGAAAAGGGGCAAAGGGGAAGGAAGTGGGAGGGCTAGGGCAAAGGATAGAAGGGAATGGGATTAATATGGGGGAATGGGATTAATATGAGAAAATGGAAAAATAGGAACAAAATCTTTGTAAATAGGGAGGAATGGAGGGGTGGAAGGGAGGGCTGGGCAAGGGTGAAAAATAAGAACCAAGAGAGACTATGTAAAGGTGCAAATTTCCAATGATGAATGTCATTATATTGTATACCTAAAATGTACCAATGATTAGAATGAATAATCGACAATGCAAAATAGGAAGGAAAGGTCCAAAGTCGTAGGGCTAGTGGGAGGGGCAGGGGAAAGGAAAGAAGGGAAAGGAAAAATGCTGAGAAATGGAAAACATGGAAATAAAGTCTTTGTAAATAGGGAAGGGTGGAGGGTGTGAAGGGAGGGCTAGGAATGGGGAAAAAATAAGAACCAAGATGCATTATGTAAAGGTACAATTCCCAATGAGAAATGTAATTGTGTTGTATACCTACAATGTACCAATAAAAGAATTTAATACAAAAAAAAACAGAAGAAGGAACTACTATTTATTGACTCTCTAACATCTGCTGGGCTTCTTCCTGGATACTTTACATATCTCATTTAAGGTATTTCTTTTTTTTTTTTTTTTGGTATCGGGGATCGAACTCGGGACCTTGTGTTTGTGAGGCAGGCAGAGGCACCACTGAGCTAAATCCCTGGCATCAACACATTTATTGATAGTGACTGACTTTTCACTATTGAGACTGTGACTTTTTTTTTTTTTTTTTTTTTTGGTACCGGGGATTGAACTCGGGTCCTTGCGCTTGTGCAGCAGGTGGCGAAACCACTGATCTAGAGACTGTGACTTTTTTAAAAATTAATTTCATTGGTACATTTTAGGTATACAATATAATGACAGTCATCATTGGAAGTGACTTTTTTATTATTTGGGATTGAGAAATTCTTTGAAAGTTTGATAACAATTTTGACTCCAGAAAATGTAATAATATTCACACGTTAGGTTAGGATTACTTGATTCAGAGACTTATCCAGATGGCCAAGGAACACCTCTGAGAGGATGGAAGAGAGTGATTATGGAGAGCCTTAACAAGGTAGTCTATTGAGGATTCTAAGATAGCTGTAGGAAGTCCCAATTGAAATTAGAGGAAACCAGCAACCAAGAGTGGCACTGAGAAGAACCTGGTCCCTGTGGGTATTTATAAAAGATAGAAGAGAACCCAGACCAGAAGATGGGACCAAGACAACCAAAAGGGTCCTTAAAATGGTGTACCATTATGAAGGTAGGAAAATTACAAGTCTGGGAAGAAAGTTACTTATTCAAATATAGGCACAAAAAAGTAACAAAAAGGTTGTTTACTGTGATATATTAAATTGTGAATGGCACATAACTCAGTGTGAATTATGCTTTCTAAACATTCAACTGTTATCAAAGAATGGTATGCTAAATTATTTATGATGTTAAATTACTTTTGGCACTAAGAGTTCTGTCTCTTCTCCTTGATGAATCCTTTGAACTTATCCTATCCTTGGACCCAAGACCAGCCAAGGAGATACTTTACTGGCACACTTCAAAGATCTTAAATTATTGGCACCTGTTACTGTTGCTGCCTTCATTGATAGGCCTTAGATACTCTTTTCTCTTTTGTAAAAGAATCTTTATTGAATATTAGTTATGTTCTTTACACTAGTTTGATTTCTATTTCTTATTACTTGAAAGCAAACAAAAGTTTATTTTGAAACACACACATACAGAGAGGGAGAGAGAGAATAAAACTTATTTTGATAAAATTGTAGGTTTTATTTTATCACTGGGTAAATAAGGTGAGTTGGATTTTTCTTTTTTGTTTTTGTTTTTTTGGTACCAGAGATCGAACTCAGGACCTTGTGCTTTCAAGGCAGGTGGCGGCACCACTGAGCTAAATCCCTGGCCCTGGTGAGTTGGATTGTGTCCTCCCAAAAGCCCTGGTCCCTGGTACCTGAATGTAGCCTTATTTGCAAATATCAAGTTAAGATGATTTCTTTAGGGGAGGCCCTTTATACAAAATGATGACCTTACAGATATAGGGGAATATGGAGACACACAAGGAAAGTGGTCATGAGAAGATGGAGACGTAGGTTGGATGTAGGCTGCAATAAGTCAAGGATTGTCAGGGCTGCCAGAAAGTGGAAGAGGCCGGGAAGGATCCTTCCTTTGTGGCTTGGCAGAAAGCATGGCCTTGATACAACCTTGATTTTTCAGAACTATGAGACGATGAATTTCTGTTTTTTTGTTTTTAAGTTACTCAATTTGTAGTAGTTTGTTACATCAACCTAGAGAAGTAATATACCAACCTCAAGTATTTTTCTATAGTAAGTAATCATTTTTATCCTGTTTTGAATGAGTGAATTTTGTATTAGTTTTGTATCTGTTTGAGATAGACTTATTATTTTAACTACAGAAACTAAAATATTTTCCTAGTTAATACTAAATTAAAATTTTCTGCTTCTATAGCCATTTATATAATTTTGTATAATTTATATATACCACAGCTCAAATTTAGCTTTTAATGAAGTGCAGAATTACTATTTTCCTTCTACAACTAAAAATATTTATTGTAATATCCTTAGTGAAGAGAAGATATAAATAACAACACTATATAATTTGTTAGTACATACTGTCTGAGATATTCTAAATAAGATTCTGGTTAAAATATTGAATGATATATTTATTCCTAAGCCAATAAATACTTGGGAAAATATCTTTAAATATTGCCTGAACTTAGTAGCTATTGGCCTCTAGATATGAAATTTTTGAAATAAAAGATGGCGAAAATAAGAGGAAAATACAAATGGGTAAGGAAAAAGGAAACCCTGCAAAATAGCTTATATGATAAATAAACCAGCCATTTAAGAAAGTCAAAACTCTGTATTTTATTTTGAGAGCAGAATGAGTCTGATCCTGGTAATTATCTTTAGAGAAAGATGGTGGAGCTGCCCCAGTCACTCCCGTGTATGGCATGCATATGAGGTCCAGGACTGTTTAAACTGCAAAGAGGGCAACAGCTGCTGAACAGGAGTAGCTGAGTAAGTAGTAGTTGCGGTTGCCTCCCTATGGGATTATGCCATATACTTTTGATTTCATTCATGGTTTCTGGCTCATTACTCCCATAGTCTTTGTTATTTCCTAATGAGTATAATAATGTTGGGGCACTTTAGATCTTAGAAGCATCCTCAGAAAGCACCTGCTCCTTCTTCTCCCCAGGCAGGTAATAGAGATTCTAATCTCCCTTGTCTTAGTCCGGCAATAAAGAATTCTCTGATCCACCTTGTCTGATAGTAGACTGTGCGAACACTATTTCCAAAGGGTTCCTACCTCATACCTGAAGGGAAAGAAGGCTGAACGAAGAGGCCAGGAAGACTGAACAGACCACTTTTCTGGGTTTCTCCACTGAGTTAGATGCCTATGCAATGAGTCTCCATTAAAATCCAAAAAGACCCACATGTCCAGCATCCAGATAGTTGGACTCATGGAAATACTTGGAAGTTGATATGTATGGAAAAGGCCTGGAAGCTTCATGCCCCTTCTTCTTGTCCTGTACATCTGTTCATCTGTATGTGATATCCTTTATAATAGACCAGTAAAATAACTATTTCCCTGAACTACTTAAGTAAATTAATCAAACCTGAGGAAGAAGCTGCGGGAACTCTGATGTATAGCTCGTTGGTCAGAAGCACAGGGGAAATAACTTGGGCTTATAGCCGGCAGCTGCACGTGGTGGAGTGGGGGGAAAGCGGTAGTCTTGGGAACTGAACCCTCAACCTATAGGATCTGACACTCCAGGTAGATAGTGTCAGAATTGAATTGAATTATAGGATATGCAGCTGGTGCCCATCACAGAACTGATGGCTTGCCTGCTGATGGAGAGAATTCCCTCCAGCTTTTGAAGTCACAGAAGTGATCTGTATTGTGTGTCTACTATATGGTATGATAAATTGAGTTCCAGTTTGAGCCTTTTTTTCCCTATATGCCACACTCCCTGTACTCTACATGTTTGCTGTGACCTGCTCCTCCAGTTAAATTGGGTGTGTTTTGCATCTTACTACTCTTCCCACTTTGTGTCATTTGCGTAAGTGAGATTTAGCATAAAGTCTGTTGTTTTGAACTCAGTGCCAGGAAGACTAGTTAAAAGGTACCCCAAGGAACTTATTCCAAGATGGCTGTGAGGTGTGAATATCATTGCAGAATTATATCAAGGCACTTGTATTCCTTTAGTTTTTCCTAAACAGTTTCTTGACTTTAAACTGCCTTTGAAATTTCAAACTCAAAATTCTAATGCCTTTCAGTGAGCTCAGTCTCTATGCAAAACTTGCTTTTGGCCTGCCAAATTGAAAGCATCTGGATGGAATACTAAATTTAAGTCATGTTTTTAAACCAGTATGTCTTGCTCTAGAAGAAAGGAAATCAAATCCATTAACATCACACAGAGAAGAGGTAAAATGGGTCCAACAAGAACTTTACCTTCCAACAGTTGGTTGAAGTGTGCAACAGTCCCTCTTTCCCCATCTCTATTTCCCTACGGCCCAGATCTCAAGGGCTGATTTGAAGTTTTAAAGTGGTACAGCATTTCACTTTCAGTTACCCTACAGCACCATTCTCTGCTAAGGAGAATGGCTAGCACATTCTTAGGTAACACCTGAGGTTAAAAAGGGACGTTTTCTTCTTCCTAGTAGAGGTCTCTGGAGTGGTGTAGACAGGGGTTCTCCAGTTACTAGTGCAGAGGAATCCTCTGAGGGTCTTGTTAACATATAGATTTTTACTAGGTCTGAGTGGGGTGGGGTCTGAGCCTTTGCATTACTAAAAAGCTCCTAGGCAGCACAAACAGCTGTTAGGGGGTGGGTCACATCTTAAATACTAAGACATGCTTTGGGAACATCTACCGGTAGCTTAGGCCAACTTTCTTAGTCCAGTCTTAGGCCATTCTGGGCTTGGGATGTTTCATGCATGTAGCATCCAGGACCTAGTGTTCAGTATTATCCACTCACATAGGGATGTAATTTCACAATTTCCCTTTTATTCTCCATTCTAAATCTTTCCTTACTAAGTGTATTAACTGATAATTTAAAAAAAGTGCTCCCGGAAACTTGTTATAACAGAGAAAACATTTTTTAGCTGAGCAGAAAGAGAACACGGAAGATTGTATATCTACATTTAAACTATATTCCATCATCAGACAATTCAGAATATAATTTTATCAGAGGTGATATAAGTTTCATTAGTATTTACTTACCACTAAGGTAAGTAATGCTTAGAATGGTAGCAGACTGAGGCATATTTGATTTTCGGGTTTCCAAGTGCTTTAAATAAAAAGATTATAATAATATGACCAAAGCTATTATATCTACAGTAGCACTTAAGACTGATAGATATAATGTTCCACTTAGAAGCTATTATGGTGCAATTAACTAGATAGTATTAAAAAGAAGTTTCTTAAAACACTTAAAGTTGTAAAGCTATTTAGAAATAGGCCGGTGCTTCTCAAGTAAATACAAACAAGGACCAGAGTCATTTGAGTGAATAAAAGAAATCAACAAGCCCAACTCTAGCTCCCCATGGATGAGATTTAAAGCAATACATCTATGCTTCTTTGTGCAATTAACATAAAATATACTTAAATTTGGAAGATTTACTCTGCCATCAACTTCCCACACAACAAACACAAATCCCAGGCTAATTTGCTTTCATTAATTCACATGCAGTTGCAAGGGTGACTTCTGCTCTCAGATGCTTATGTACAGTTTACCTTCAAGTTAAGCTACTGCATATGGGTCCTTTAGCTTCTGTTCAGATCCTGAAAGTGATTCAAAGTTGTTCCCACTATGAGGATTTTAACCTAATTCTCCTACCCTAAGGGAGGCTTGGTTGATGTTTACATAATCAAAGAGGTTTGTGGTAACAATTTTTTGCCCATTGTCTGGCAGAGCTCAGACCCTGCTATTTGGCTCTGAAAGAGAGGGGATTGTGCTGGCCTCATGTGGGAAGGGATGCCTTCCAAGATGCCTCTTTGATGGGCAGCTTTCTTGGCTCCCTTTTCCCCAGATATTTCAAGGAATTGGTCTCATAAATTATGATGGCAGGCTCAATAAATCATTAACAACTTTCAGTGTTTTGGAGTTCATTTTGGAAAGAAATAATTAGATTGTTCTAAATTTCCCCTTGTCTAAGGGAACCCTTTTTCTGAAATAGAGCAAATAATAGGTAGTATGATGAGTCAATATATTTTTATTCCCCCATTAACTTTATTGGTACATTTTAGGTATAAAATACAGTTACATTCATCATTGGGATCTTGTACCATTACATGAGTCTCTTGGTTCTTATTTTTTTTCCCCTTCCCTTGCCCTCCCTTCACCCCCTCCACCCTTCCCTATTTGCAAAGACCTTGTTTCCATTTTTTTCCTCTTCTCATATTTTTTCCTTTCCCTTTTTTCCCTTCCCCTACCCCTCTCAATTCCCCTGCTCTTTTAGACCTTTTCTTCCTGTTACACAATATCAGTTATACATTTTTAAAATTACAATATTAAGGTCTAGGAGACATTACCACAGATTTTACAGAATTTAAAAGGATATAGAAAGCATATTACAAAAATCTTTTTTGAAATAAATTTGACAACTTCTAAGAAGTACCTTGGAAGACAAATTAATGAAACTAACTCTAGAGGAAATATAAAATTTGAATAGCAACTATTAAAGAAAGTATATTCCTGGGCTGGGGATTTAGCTCAGTGGTTCTGCCGCCTGCCTCGGAGGCGGAAGGACCCGAGTTCGATCCCGGGTACCAAAACGAACAAACAAACAAAAAAAGAAAGTATATTCCTAGCTTGAAAACCTACCTATATGACAACAGCAGGCTCATAACCATTTTAACTGATAAATTATATCAAACATTTAAAGCAGAAAAAAGAAGGAACACTTCTCCCCTCATTTTAGGAAATCAACATTGTGCTAATCCTAAAACTGGATAAAGATAATAGAAGAAAAAGGTATGAACATAGATAGAAATTTGTTTAATAAAACAAACTCTTAGAAGTCAGATCTGGCAGTATGTAGAAAGTGGTTTTATTATAGGGATGGCAGTGTTGGTTCAGCATTGGAAGATCCACCCCCAAAAGTAATCATTTTAACAGAGGAAAGGAGAAAGCCATATGATCCTATCACTAGTTGGAGAACGAGTATTGGAGTAAATTCTACAGCTGTTCATGGTAAAAGCTATCAGGAGACTAGAAGTAGAACACAACCTTCTCAACAGATCAAAGACATGTACTCCACACTTCCAACAAAAACTCCTTCTATGAATGGAGACAATACAATGCTTTCTCCCTAAAGTGGGGAACAAGGGCATATATGCCTACTCTTCATCTGTCCATTAGACTTTGAAACATAGGTCTAAACCAAAATAGTCTCTCAATAAAATGACACAACTAGGATAGGATTGGCACAGCAGAAGCAAAATCTTTATATGTAGATGAAATGATCATCTACAGAGAAAATACTAAGAAATCTCTAGGAGCCCCTAGAACTTGTACTTGAATTTAGCAGGATTAGAAAACACAAGGTATATATAAAAATTCAGGTCTGTGTATACTTGCTATTAATGAAGAACTGGATATTGAAATTTAAAAGTTATGTAGGAGTACAAAGGACCCAGAAAAGCCAACAAACAAAAACAAAAACAAAACAAAAACAAAAACAAAAACAGTGTTGGAAGATGTTTAGCATCCAATTTTAAGACTTCTTCTAAAGCTACAGTAATCAAGACAGTGTTGGTGTAAGGAAAGACATATAGATCATTTGAATAAAACAGAGAATCTAGAAATAGAACCACACATATATGGTCCACTGCGTTTTGAAAGATTATTTAACATTAGCATTTTATAGAATATAAACTCGATTCAAGAGCCGAGGAAGAGACAGTGTCTTCAGCAAATGGCACTAGAACACCTGGTATCTGTATATAAAAAATTAATCTCAACCTTTTTATTCCATACATGAAAATAACTTGAAGGGATCTATGAACCTAAATAAGAAAGCCTGAAAGTATAAAACTTTAAGAAGAAATTATAAGGGAAAATATTTATGAATTCAGGGTAAGCAAGAACTACCTAGGATACAAAAAACATGATGTATAAAAGAAAAAAACTGATAAGTGAGATTCCATCAAAATTTAGAACTTTAAATGAAATCATTAAAATGAAAAGTAGTCCTTAAACAGACCATATTTACAATGCATATAACCTGTGAGCAGAATATATAAAGAATTCTTAGAGCTCATTAATAGACAACCCAATTAAAATGTAGACAGAAGAAGATGATAAATAGCCAGTATAGCACAAGGAATGGTGTGCAACTCTAGAATCAGAAAAATACTAATCAGTACAATAATAAGATTGAATTATACACTCATTAGGGAGATGAAGTCAAAAGTTTTAAAAGCCTTGTCATGACCTTTTCTTTTTGTTGGATTCTCCCCCTTTGCATTTAATTTGTCACACCCAATGGATTCATTCTGCTGGGTTTCCTGGGGTTGTGATCCTCATTGTCTTTTCCTAGGGTATTGTCTAAAAGTTTTTGGAGTGCCGGTTTGGTATTCATGAAGTTCCTGAGGTGCTCTTTATCATGAAAGTATCTTATTTCTCCATCAATTTTGAAAGACAGTTTTGCAGGGTACATCAATCTGGGTTGGAGGCTGTTTTCCTTTAGGGCTTGAAATACATCACTCCAAGGTCTTCTTGCCTTGAGGGCTTGTGTTGAGAAGTCTGCTGTGATTCTGATGGGCTTTCCTTTGTATGTGATTTGTTTCTTTTCTCTCACTGCTTGTAGAATTTTGTTCTTCTGTTGGATTTCTGGAATCCTAACTATTATATGCCTATGTGTAGATTGTTTTTGATTAAGGCTAGCTGGAGTCCTATATGCCTCACTTATCTGTATGTCAAGTTCTTTTCCCCTCCTTGGGAAGTTTTCTACCATCACCTCTGTGAAGAGTTCTTTTATGTCATCTGCACTCTCTCCTCTTTCCTCACTGACTCCAATCAGTCTTATGGTATTCTTCTTTGCATCATCTAGCAGCCGCTGGATTGATTTCTCATGTTCCCTCACAATTTTAAAGCAATTTTTCTTTTCCTCCTCACTAATTGCAGTCTTATCTTCTATATGTGAAATTCTATCCTCACATTGGTTCATTCTGCTGCGCAGACTTTCGATGGAGTTTTTAATCTCTTGGAAATCTGTTTGTATCTGTTTTATGGATTCCATTTGTTTCCTATGTTGGGATTCCATCATGTTCCTCAGATCCTCTATTTTTTTATCTGTGTCCTCTCTAGATTAATCATGTCTTGCACCATGAGCAAAATCTTTGCTGTTATCTGAGTAATTATTTCTGATTTCATTTTTCCCATATCCTCTGTTGCCAGTTCAGAGAGTCCAGGTGGTTGAGTATCAGAGTTTTCCATCTCGTTTCCCTTTGGGGTTGCTGTAGGTGATCCTGAAGTCTGTTTTTGAGGCTTGTTTATGTGTCTTCTCATTTCCACGGGGGGTGGGGTCCTTCTGGCGCCCACGCGGCTCACCTTCTCTGCCCTAGGAACATGGGATGGCAGCGGGGGAGCTTCCTTATGGGTGCCAGGACCAGCTTAGCTTCTCTGCCCTAGAAGCTTGGGGTGGCAGTGGGGGAGCTTCCTTCCGGGTGCTGGGACTGGCTGAACTTCACTGCCCTAGGAGCCTGGGATGGAGGGGGGAAAGCTTCCTTCCTGGTGCTGGGACTGGCTCACCTTCTTGGCCCTAGGAGCCTGGGATGGCAGTGGGGGAGCTTCCTTCCGGGTCTGTTGATTAAAATCACTTACAGTCAAATAAAAGAAGATGGAGGGGCGAAGTGAGGAAATTCTGCACAATGAGAAATAAACTTGAAGAGAAGATAAGGAGTCAGATGAAATAACATAGAACAGAAAGACATGACATCATGTTCATTTATACGGTTATGCTCTCTATGTGTGTTTTTTAAAATGCTCAACAAACCAGCTACTTTACTTATAGAGGAAGTCATCTGAGAACCCAGATTGCTCACTGCAGAATTTGCATTTTAAAATTAGATATAAGAGAGAAGAAGGACAGCAGCCATGTGAGGTCAACCAGGAGCCTGCAGTGAGTTTCCATGGTAATGGAGGTGCCAGGCCTGCCTGGATGGAGAAGGGATGGGACAGTCTGGAGAATTCTTAGTCTCACCTGTGTTCAGTTTCAGGTTAGCTCTAGAAAACACTCACCCCCCACCAGGAGCTAAGATTTTACTACATATTTCATATGTTCTATATTCTGTATGTTGTAGAACAGCTCCAATGTGAAGGAAAAACCTGAAACATAACTGCTTGACCATTATATTTGACCCTTCCAACAAGTCTGTGAAAAAGATGGGACAGACATTACTATTAATATCATCAAGTCAAATGGCAAATGATACTGAATTTCTTGAGGAAATTTCCCCAGCTAGGAAGGACTGATTCATATTTATTGTGGTTGAACAGGGTGTGGCTCTGCTGCTGTGATATTTTGGGTAAGCAATTTAACTTTTCTGTGCCTCAACTCCCTCATCTATAAAAGAATCATTATAAAGAGTACCTAATTTTACAGGTGGTTTTCCTTGTTAAACGACATAGTACAACAAGCCTGTGGACCAGGGACTGGGAAAATTGTAAAGTGCTAAATAAATACTGGCTATTACTATTGTAATGCTTAGGAAAGA
Organism: Heterocephalus glaber; assembly: GCF_053883595.1. Lineage (NCBI taxonomy): Eukaryota > Metazoa > Chordata > Mammalia > Rodentia > Bathyergidae > Heterocephalus > Heterocephalus glaber. The sequence continues at coordinate 20,360,135 of NW_028258142.1, forward strand.
CTAAGATACTCAGAGCAGGTGTTCTAGATTCATGTCCATAGCTCACTTCAATAAGATGTTGTTAGGCAACTACTGAAGCATCAGTAAATAATCAATGGTTACTTTTCTATTTAGATTCTGAGAATGTTTCATACACAAGCAGATGCTCCCACAGTGGAAGAAAAAAGAGGTTTGAAACAAAATAAAGGGTGTGTTTAGGAGGGTTTCTGATTGGAAAAATCAGAAACTGTACTAGAAATGGATTCGTGTTGTGAATGGCATGCTTTTGTTCCCTCAAAATTTATATGTTGAAATTGTTAACTCCAATCTGGTGATATTAGGATGTGGGGACTTTGGGAAGTGATTAGGTCATAAGGCTGGGGCCTTTGTAAATTTGATTAGTGTCTTTAAACATAAACATGAGAGAGATTTCTCAGACACATGAGGATGTTATTAGAAGATGGCCAAAAGCCACTGACAAACCAGGAAGAGGGCCCTCCAGGTCTTCTAAAACCTTGATCTTAGTCTTCTTAGCTTCCAGAAATGTGAGAAACAAGTATTTGTTGAGTCAGTCCCTTTGTTTATGTTCTACAATAGCAACCCAAACTGCCTAAGACAGATTATTAACCAAGTAGTGCTTTTTAAAATTAAAGCATTGCCATTGCAACACTACAAATATCTCATCCAAATCCAGGTTCTTGTGACTAACATTGTCTTGCTCTGAAGATATCACCTCCCCAAAACTTTGTTATTTTTTTTTAATACTTATGCAATTACATAGTCTTTTGAATCATGAAGAGTTTTTATTTTTAAACATAAAAACAGTTCTGTTAAGATTAGAAGCCCTCTAAACATTGAAAGACATTTGTTTTGCAGGTTTTAACTATCAAATATAAAATACAGTGTGGGTTTGCCTGTGAGCAACAGAAAGAGTGATAGGCCTGGGGAAACTTGAGAGAGCTGTCACTTCAATTTTGTGGAGAACAGAGACTAGACCAGATCTTATTATGAATTTGACAGTGTGATAGAAGGAAAGAAAAATTTGGGTTGGATACCATCAAATGCATTAAAGTTTACTATCTAGTAGCCATTTGGTTTCTATACCCACCAAGGGGCAAACCTGAACTTACAAGACATAGGATTTTGAGCTTAGCAATATACTGTGGAGTAAGCCACTCCAAATTGTGAACCTTATCAAATCGTAGGGTAAGAAGAGTTCATTTTTTAGATCTCTATAAATTCTATAGTCAAGAGGGATCTAAATTTAAGCTTAGCCACTTCTGCTTAACATTTTCCAGTAATGTAAAAAAATCCCCTTCTAAACGGTATGCTTAATATGGAGATTACCTCCACAATTTATGTAACAACCCTTATTTGACATAAAATCAAAAGGTTCTCATTTGATGCTATTTAACATAGAATCATATGGTTCTTGATATATATGCCAAATCACATTTTTTTCTTAATTGTCTAACTTGAGTTCCCATAATATCCTTACATTCCCACATCTGGCAAACAACTTTATACTTGTACAATCTCTTTATCCTTGTAGAATGGTTGTGTGATCAAAAGGATTTCATTAGGAGAACAGTATGTCCTTCCAGTGGTTTTATAGATAGCCATATTGAAGAAACCCAAACATGGAGTAAATAATTAAAAAATGTGTTACCTTGTGGTTCTTTAAATTTGTGTACTCACATTTTAAAGAAAGAGGTGACCTGTTTTCCAAAAATAATTTTATTAGTGGCTCCAGAATCTTTGTCTTGCAAACTATCCTATTAACAATTTTACCCATCAATCAGACTTTTAAATTAAACTACAGACTTTATTTAGATTTTTAAATTTTTCTCTCTAGTGTTTGTATTCTATTACAGGGTTCAATCCAGAATCCCTCATTACATTTAGCCTTTTCTCTTTAGTCTCCTCCAATCTGTGAGTTTCTTAATAGTTCCTCATCTTTCATGACATTGATACCTTGAAGAATACTAGTTAAGTATTGATAGAGAATGCTCATCATAACTCTCAGTGAAATTTTTATACTTTTTATATCAAAATAATAGAATTTACCAGTTGGAAATGACAGAATTCATTTTGTTGACTAGTCCAAGATCCTGATTTAACTGGCATGGAAAGCAAAGTTTCTAGGGTTTGCATTGCCTCCCCAAGTTCGATCACAGTGATTCAGGGCCAGGAGTATTACTCAATATTCTTAGCTCACATCTAAGGGTTTTTGAAGGTACCATGAAAATATCTCTGCACAATGAACCACATGGGGCCCAGCAGACCCTGGGAATGCTGTTTTATGCTCTGGGGTAATTTTCACATAGAATGTCATGTGAATGGTGCTTCCTGGTGTTTTTCAATTGCAGTGGTGCTGATATGTCTATTTTAACTGTAGGAAAAATGGAAGTGGCTTAGTCTACAAAAAACAGAGTAGAACAAAAATAGGAAGATCACGTAGGTTATTCAAATGTAATGTTTTTCACCGCCTGCTGTGCAAGCACAAGGACCGGAGTTCGATCCTCGGTACCAAAAGAAAAAAAAAAGATTTAGGGCCAGGGATTTTGCTCAGTGGTTTCGCCGCCTGCTGCGCAAGTGCAAGGACCTGAGTTTGATCCCTGCTACCAAAAAAACCCCCAAAAACCGAATCAAATGTAATGTGATTACCAAATGGTCTTGATCTTCTACTCAGACTTTGTTTTGACTTTCTACTCAGACTGAAGGGCAGAAATTTGTATCCTTTTTAGGAGTGGAATGAAGTTAGACATGACTCCTTTCACTTAAAAAATTCTCATTTTAGGATACAGTGCACATATTATTTGCAATAATCATTCTCTTTCTTGTGTCTAATAAACAAAATGTATAATATATGTCTATTTCATGTCTAATAAAGAAAAACACATTTTCTTCCTCCCCTCCATTACACAGAAATGTACTGGAAGGCTGACCAAAACCAAACCAAAACAAAGACTCAAGACACTTTTCTTCATTAATCTTGCAATTCATAACACTACATTTTATGTAATAGAACTTTTAGGATCTCTGTTTTCTTTATTAACATGTGATTTCACTATAGCTACCAAAAAGACATACCAACAGAGAAAAAAAATAATTGCAAAGTATATATCTGTCAATGGACTAGTATCTAGAACACATAAAAACTCACAAAACTCAGCAGTAGAAAAAGTATACAATCTAATTAGAACATGGATAACAGGTGACATTTTACCACAGAAGATATGCAAAGGCAAATAAGCACAAGGTGTACATCATTAGTCACTGGGGAAATGCAAATTTAAAAAACTACATGGTAATACTGTATACTAATCAGAATGACTAAAATAAAAATTAGTGCAATTGGTGAAAATGTAAAATGGTATTGTGTTAGTCAACTTTCTGTCACTGTGACAAGATGTCTGAGACAAATCAACTTAAAGGTGGAAAGGTTTGTTTTGGTTCATAGTTTCAGAGGTTTCAGTCTATGGTTTGCCTAGTTGCTTTCGGGCTTGTAGTGAGGTAGCTCATTATTATAGTAGCACTTTGTGGTGGAAGAAGCTGGTCAACTCATGGAGAACGGGAATCAAAGAAAGTGACAGAAACAGATGAGGAGGGGCATATCACTGTGTTATAGCTTCTGTATAGATGTCCTTCCCAAAGCCTCATGTAATCATAGGTAGGGCTTTTTCAGAGATGGCTGGATCTAGAGTGTGTGATGCTGGGATTAAGAGTGTGTGATGACTAAATTAGTCCACTGAATGATTTGGCATAGTTCTGAGTGTGGATAATGGTGAAGGTCCACAGTGAGTGTGAATGCTACCTGCCCTAAGGGTGGGTAGCCTGGATTGACTATAAGGGTCAGAAGGAGGGCTGCTGTTGTTGCACATCTCTTCTAGCTGGCTGGCTTCTGCTTTTTGCCTGCTATGAACTGTTTCTCTTCTACGATGCCCCTCTGCCATGCCACCCTGCCTTGGAGCCAGCCAACTAGGAACTGAAACCTCTACGAACTATAAGCCAAATAAACCTCTCCTCCTTTAACTTTGCGTGTTGCGTATTTTGAGAAAAGTAACTAAGATACCCTTTCAAAAGTACACCCTAATGACCTAACTTCTTGCCAGTAGGCCCAACTTTCTAGTTTCTATTCCCTCCTAATAGTTGGAGATCTAGCCTTCTACACATGAGCCCTTGTGGGAGCAAAACCACAATATAGGTATAAATTTGGAAAAATACTTTGGTTGTTTCTTTAAACAGTTAAAAATGCAACTACCATACCATTCCAGCAAGTGCAATCTTGGGCATTTTTCCTAGAGAATTGAAGTCATGTCTACACAAAGGCCTGTATATGCATATTTACAGCAGTTATATTGATAATAGCCCTCAACTGGACACAACTCAGATGCCTTTAACGAATGAATGGTCAGATGCCCTGTGGTACCTCTATACTGTGGAATACTACTTAGCAATGAAGGAAAATTATTAACATGTGCATGAATCTCCTGAATATTATGCTGAGTGATAAAGAAAGCCAAATGACAATTATATCCTATATTACCCTTTAATATAATATTCTTGACATGACAAAATTATAGAAATATAAGTAAGATTAGTGGTCACCAAGTACTAAGGTGGAAGGGAAGTGGGCAGGGCTATAAAAGGGCAACAGCAGGGACCCATGTGATGATAGAAATGTTCTGTATCTTGACTATGTCATTTTCAATTTCCCGGTTGTGATACTGTATTTTAGTTAAGTTACCAATGGAGGGAACTGAGTAAAGGGTACACTGGAGCTCACTGTGTTATACTTATAACCTTATATAATTATTTACATATAATTATCTCAAAATAAAGAGTGTAGATTAAAAAAAGACATATGCCTGACATTAAGGAAAGGAAGAGGTCTACTTTCTACTGAAAATAATTTTAGAATTTTTCAATAAGCAGATATCATTAATCTCATAAAATATTACCAAAAAAGAGGAAAGGAAATTGTAAAATAGTATATGAATTTTAACTAAGAAACCTTTAAGACATAAAAGTTGGTTCTTTGCATCCTTTTAGCCATATCTAAGAAGGAAACATGAGTTAAATAGTTGTCAAGTAGAAGGAAAAACACAGGGACTGATGAATACTTGAGGCCAATATTACTTTCATATTCTGCAGTATAAAAGTTTAAAATAAGATGCCATATTTATACTTGTTTGTATATGGTGATTCCTGGTGAAAATAAATTCTTTTATAGGTTTATTGATATTGTGCAAATTTGGTTGGCATTTGAGAATTTACCTGTATAACCCATACTTTTTCTTTCTATAAAAAGGAGAATTTAAAGAAAATAATCATGTTTAGATTTCTATGTGGAAAACATGAGAATTATTGGAAGAATGGTAACAAACAACTATCATTCTATCGCAATTGGTTTACAAGTACTCTTTTTAAGTTAGTTTTTGGTGGACGAGTTTTGCAATAATTCTAAGTGGTGGGGAAATACCTGTTATAAATAATAACTTAAAAATTTATTAAATTTCTACATATAAAGTACATAAAAATATAAAACACCTAGAGTTATGCAGACTAGAAATACGTTGTCTAAGGCATATATAAAAAATATTTTGAGAAGGAATATAAAATAACAGCTGAATGGAAGGAGGAGATATCACCAGGAGGCCATTGGAAGGAAAGTTGTAAGAGTTTTTTTTTTTTTTAAGTTCCTTCTGGAATAGCAAGGAAGACAGAAAGTAATGGGTGGTATTTGTCTTTCCAAATACTAAATGCACTTTAAAGCTATAGTGATTTAGTTATTACAGCACTAAGATGAAAACAAGAAGATAAATGGAACAGAAAACAAATTTCAGAAATGGCTAATTACATGTAGGGCCTTAGAATACATTATGCATGGTATTTCCGTTTTTATAAGGGGAAAGCTTCTAAAAATATGATCCCTAAGCAGTAGTATGCTATTAAATGTTAAAAAACCAGCTCTCTGAGAAAATATATACAGATATATATTCACAGATTTATTACACATTTTACTGGTATAAAGGATGTATGCCACAAAATTAAAAGTAAAGGAAACAGTACTCTTTACTGTAAATAAATGTAATTCCATACAGTGATTGATTCTCAAAGAATGTTTTTCTTGACTGTTTTTTCTAACTTTGCATCAGTAGTCAGCATCCAGCCATGATTTGACAAATGGCCTTGCATTTCAGCTGCTCTTTTCCCAATAAATTTATTGTTATTAGCTTTTATATGTGGCTTATTGTTAGACTGCTTCTCGCCCTTGTATAAATTATTAATTAAACTGAAAACTCGCTCAGCTTTAGCACTAAATGAAGCTCTGATTTATAGCACTTGCTGATTTCCACAGTGCAAATTCTCCTACCACGACCAATTTCAAGCTTCCAGCATAGTGACTGAACATGGAATTGGATGAGATGCAGGATATTACACCACTATGTGGTATTTCAACCTTCCAGATGTAGTAATCGTAACTGACTTCCAGAGCACAGATGGTAGTAAGATTTAGTAAAATAATTAGCCTGTAGTATGCTGTATTTATTACCTTTTCAAAACCCAATTTATTGAATTGCATGTTTATATGATTTTAAAATAATGGCTATGTTTTATATCTGATTGTCAAAATTTTTGAAAATTTGCCAGTCATCTTTCAGAAACTGTTGTGTTCTTACCTCACCATATCATTCTGTAAGACAGAACCATGATGCAAAAGATTTGATGCTTTCTGAAATATTTGAACCATAAACAAAATTTTAAAAAATGTAAATTACAGGAAATGAATTATTTGCCTTTCTGAAAGGCAAATTAGCAATATATATCAAAATATAAAATTTACCAATTCTTTGACCAAGACATTTCAATTTTCTTTATCCATTAAATTTATCAGTGGCTACTATATATCAGGAACTCCTAATTTTATACATGTACTTGTATAAAAATGTTTAAGGAAGAAGGTTTGCCACAATGTATTATGATAACAGAAATTGAAAAAAACCCATTAATGTCCATCAACAAGGAATGAGGTAAGTAAGTGATGGTTTGTTGGGTCAGTGGTGAAAATATATCCACTGTATGTATATAAAGAGTAAAACATATTTTACTAGTGTATGGAGTATGATTCCATTTTGAAAATTTTTATTTCTCCACACCCATGTGTAGAGCAAGTCTGAAAGGATATTGACAGAGGCTAAGTTAGTCAGATTTGACAAATTACCTGAGATAAATACTTAAAAGAAGGAAGTACCTCCAGACTCACCCCTGAGAACCTAGGATCTTCACACCAAGCCATATCCCCAGTTGTTTTTTTTTTTTTTCTATTTTGGGGGCAGGTAAACTGCCCAAGGTTTGTTCACATTTGCAGTCCTTCCTATTCTGCCTCTCAGAGTGCTGGGATTACAGGTGTGAACGACTGTCCCTCGGCTCTCCTTCTTTCTCTCTCTGTTTCTCTTCTGTCTGATCCCCTCCTCTCTTTGCTGTGCTAGGTATGCTACAAAGTGCCTCATGTATGCTAGTCATGTGGGGTCTACACTCAGCCAGAAATTCTTCTCTTGGCTTGTGATTTCAGACAATTCAATCTATTTTAGCTTGGCCTGTTGCCTTTGGGCCTGTGGCAAAAGTAGGTGGTGTGGCAAAGCTGCTCATGTCTTGGTGGCTGGGGAACAAAATCAGAAAGAGAAGGGGCTGGGATCCCAATATCTCCTTCAAAGGTATATCCTTGTTATCTAACTTTCTTCCACTAGGCCCCAGCTTCTAAACTTCTGCTACTACCTCCCATATCGTCTCATGCTGACTACCTTTGTGTATGGGTCTTTGGGGAACATATAAGATATAAACTGTAATACAGTTGAACTTTTCTATTCTGAATAAATAGTAAAGATTTGCATTTTATCTTCAGTTACCTTCAGCTATGTGTCATTGATTGGGATATCATCCACAATGAGCCTTATTTTCCTTCTCTGAGAGGCAAGATACACTGAGTTCTAATCCATGTCTTTTATGTACTGGTGTCTTTGAAACTGTTATTTAAATGTTCTATTGTTTAGTTTCACTGTCTGAAAAAATGAGGAGAATGGTAATCATAGTACTTACCCATCTCGTGAAGTTACTGTATTAAATGAATTAAAATACTTGCATAAGTATTTAATAAGTTTTGATTATTCTTATTATGTAAAAAATAGGATGCTGGTACTGATGATACTAAAATATGCCCTAAAGGTTTGTTGTTGGATTCAATTTGTTTGCTGTTGTTTGTTGTGGGATTCAATTAAGTAATATAGTTGATATCTAGTAAGTATTAAATAAATACTAGGTACATCTATACTGGAAGTAATATGAAAAAATACAGCTAATTTTTTTATTTGTAGAGGAAATATCACTCAGATCCAGAACATAGATAACAGAAGACTGAATGTAAGACTCTTGATTTTTATTCATTGAAGAAGAAAATTTATTCCATTACCCAGTATATTTTTTTCTATTTCAAGATCTGGGTTGTCTTATTAAACAACACAAATATTTCTGTATAATTTTATTTCTAGAAATCTCCATGGGACCATCTTGATTCCTTATGATTCCATTAACTCAAAACAGTTTGTACTGCCTTACTTAATATTCTCTGTAAATGGAAGCAATATAATTATGCTATTTTAAATAATTTAAAGTGCCATGTTTCCTATCACCTATCCATCTGGAGAGTATATTATTTTGTGTGCATGGCCATAGGATGCCAACATGCTGCTTGGACTTTTAATGCAAAGCTATTAAGTATGTGTGGATCAGAGAATACATATGTATAATTTAACACATGATAGCAAGGGCAGGCTGAGGGTCAGATCATATTTAGTTACAAAAAAGGGAAGAACTTATTGCTTAGGAGTGTTCAGGTTACAGGTGAATAGCAAAAGCTTTTTATTCCTTCCCTGACAGAATAAATTTATCTCCTTAAAAGTCACCTTTATGCTTTCTACTTATCATCAGGAAGGCTGCATTCTATATTTCAATTTTATGTGGACAAGACATTAATTTTACGTGAAAGACATTGTTCAGTGTTGGAATTAAATGAAGTCCTTATTTGTCTGAATGGTAAAGGTAGAAGGTTTGGGCTCATGTTTGGCTTTAATGAGAAAAGTACTTTGCGAGTATGGTTCTCTTAACAGTTTTGGCATTAAAAGCAAAACATAAATGGAACAATGAAGCTGAAAGCCATCAGTAGTATCTGTAAGTACTTGGAGTCAGGGTGTACATTTGATGTCATCAGAAAAGGAAGGCAGCATAAGAATGTGTCAGTCTATCCTCTGTCAAGAGGTTGATATGCCACTTAGAGTTGGTTTTGGACATAACAAACCAGAGAGTAAAAAGCACTGATTTCTATCTTTGTGAAAGGAACTTCAAGGATCAGCTGGTTTAATCCCAACTTTAAGCTTTTTAACAATATCTATCCATTTCTTAAAAACACCTGCAGAAAGATAATGTCCTCAAGTTGGTAGATGGAAAGAGGATGATTACAACAGGATGGATATTTCAAACCACCTTAATATGTTCCATATCTTTGTGAAAATGAAGAGGTTTTATTCATTTAAGGCACAGAAGACCAATTCAGCTCTGTTCAGGAAAAATACAGGAGGCTACAGAGGGGCACAAGCTGATTATTAACTAAATAATGCTTGCTTCTCCTTCCTGTCATAGAAACACTTCCTGAAAGTGAAGTTTATATAATTTTTACTTTTTCACTTCCCAGTTACTCACTTCCCATATCTCCTGGTGATACCTGGCATTTGCTTTCTCTGATCAATTGAAATGTCTTTGAACTCACCCAAGGTGTTCTTGCCCAGTCCATGGGCACGTTGAAGCTTGTATTATTTGCCCCTATTATGTATGTATTTGAGATAGGGAGAAGATTCTTGTAACTATTCAGAAACACTTGGGATCGTATTATTATTGTTAGTAGTAAGGACTACAGTTGTAGTTTCCTTTTGAAATTGAAGAAGGTGGAACTGTCCTAAACACATATCTATTCTTTTCCTTTGTCTTTATACTTAAAGAGCATTAGGTTAAGCATTGTGTTTTATGCTTTAGAAATATTATCTGATTCAATGCCCTATAATATCCCTGTAAGGGATGGAATATTACCTTCACCTTACAGATGAGAAAAATGAAGTTTGTAGTGGTATTTGTCCAGGGTTGTATAGCTAGTGTGAGGTAGAGCGTGTATTTAAACAATGTTGAGTCCTTGTGACATGTAGAGCAGCAAAGGACTCTGAATGCTGTGAGAAGCATTCAGGTAGGCAGAAGCTGGCTGCTCAGATGCATGTTGCAGTGGCAAAAGCAAAGTTTACGTTGAAGTGCTGGAATATGATTGGGAAGAGCAAGTGGGCACGAAGAAATGGGTCCAACTATGTGTGAGGGTGGACAACCTGTGTTCATCCTGGCTGTGTAGCAGGGAGCAGAGGACAGTGAAACAAATGTAGATTTAAAATTCTCTTCCTAAGACAATTATTGGTTTATCTCATCAAACTTATAATGACTAGTTAAATGTCTGTTTACCTAATATGGTACATAGGTCATGGACTTTGTTCATTGTTTTTGTTGTTGCATCCTCAAACTTTTAAAACAAAGGTAAATAAATGAGTATTGGTTATTTCATTTCGCTTTGCTCTTGAACTTCTGTACATCTGTAGTGTAACACTACACTCTTCAGATAGTCCTCCCACTTCACTAGCTCCTCCTCCCCAGTCTCTGTGTTCTATTGGCTCTTTCACCTCTTGCTTTTCTCAAAAGTCCACTCTAATTTACACATCAGGATTCCACACTCATGTTTTAGGGATTATAAACTAATCAGTGGCTCTAGCTAACCTCTATCTAGTGACTCCAAAATCTCTAGTTTGGTTTAAATTTCTTTCTTGAGTACCATAACTGTATGTCTACTCTGTGTCTCAGATCCCCACTATAATACTAATGAGTGGGGATCTAAGACATAGAGAAGACAGTTGTGATAGAGTAGACATAGTTATAAGTAAACAGATAGTTATGATTATGAACTTAATACCTTACGCTCAGTAAATCTAACATGACCCAACTGAACACAATAGGCCCCCGTATTCAAACATAAATGTCTCTCTTTTTGTATCCATTTTTCCCTCAAAGAAAGAGTCTAGCATCTTCTTTACTTTACAGGTTTCATGACCCAAGAAAAATTAAGAACTGTTCTGCATTTTTCCTATCAATCACGTCCTCAGTTGCTTGTTCTGATACTTCTGTGCTAACTTTAAAATGTTGGTTATTATAATATTTCTCATCAAGATCTCACCCCTTGTGGGGATAATTACTTGGTTTACATATATGGAAGCTTGTGTTGCTGTACTATAATTCCTTATATGCTTACATTAATTTCTGCTTTCAGGACTGGCCTTCTTGTCACTTTGGTTAGGAATACTCTGTAAAATTGAACTGAGCTGAGCTAAGGCCAGGGATAAAAACAGGGAAAAAATTTTAAAGAGGGACAGTAAATTGGGAGCTATATCAGAAAGATAGAAAGAAGAAGTAGAATGAGACATGAAAAAAGGTTGTTAGGGAGATTATGAAGGACTTGGTATCTCTTGAGTAAATAATTTGAGAGGAATTGTGGGAAGAAGACAGATTATAAGGCGATTGAAAAAATAAAGGAGTAGACAATGAATAATGTATAAAGAATTATAAGGTGCTAGAAAAGGCAGCAATGAAATTCCTTACTATGGAACCCAAGTGGAGAGAGGACTTGAAGGTGATACAGAAAGGGATTAGAGTTCTTGATGGGCAAGGTCAATTTCAGGAGTTAGTTAGTGGGAGATGTGGGGCCAGAAAACAGAGAAGATGAACTTGGCATTTGATGGTTTCTTCAGTGATGCTAAGGTGGAGGAGGTATGTTATTTTCACATATAGCCAAGCAGAATGGAGGTGCAGTGGGGGAGGAATTGTGGGACAACATGTGTAGTTTACATCCTGTCTGCAATTTGTTTGATATTCTTCCTTAAGAAGTGTAGTGCAATTCTTTCCTAAATATGCTTAGCCTTAGTAATTTGTTTCTAACAAGTGAAATGCAGTGGAAATGACATAAATGGTGTTACAGTTTTTGTCTGTCTCTCTCTTGGGATGTTTGCCTTTGGAAACCAGCTACCATACTTTGAGAAAGCCTGAGTCACATGGAGAGATCCATGACCCTTCAGCTAGGCTGAGCTCCCAGATAAATTCAGCAGTAACTTGGCAGTCCTCTAGGGTACCATCTGAGAAACAAATCGTTGTATCTTTGGTTGAACTACTCCCAGTTGATGCCACATGGAACAGATAGGAGTCTTCTAGCTGAGCCATGCCCAAATTGCAGATTTGTGAGGAAAACAAATGGTTGTTGTTGTTTTAAGCTGTTAAATCTGGATGAATAGCATGCAGCGGTAGAAATATATAATAGGGTTTTAGCAAATAAATCAACAGAGATGCTTTTGTCTGTCAGTCTCCACAAAGAGCAAGAACATTTGTTCTTTTGTTTTGTTTTTTGGTCCCAGGGATCAAACTTGGGATCTTGCGCTTGCGAGGCAGGCGCCAGAACCACTGAGGTAAATCCCCTGCCCGAGCAAGAACATTTGAATGTCTAAGTCCAAATATTTTACCATCCTTATGACTTAGAGTAAATTACTTAACATTTATAGCATCATATTTTTTTAAATCTTTAAAGTGAATATGGTACAGGTCATGTGGAATTTTGATGATATTTGGAAGCAATTCATATAAAGCCAGTAACTGTAAAATGGTAGCACTTCAAATAGTTATCCTTTTTATTATTAAGGAAGCTGCTTGGGCTTTAGCACCAGTTAGATTTGTGGTTTTTTTTTTCTGGTTCCATTACTAATTGTGTGGATTAGGGCAAGTTATATAGCTTCCCTGAATCATGCATTCTTTTTGTGTGAATGGAGGATGAAGCTACCTTATAGGAAAGTTATAGATTAGAAACAGTGTGTGTAAGACACAGTACAGTAACTGGCACATGGTCGGCACTAAAATAAATGGTGTTTATAATAATTATAAATATAATAATTAGTATTATAGCCCCAAACCTATTATGGCTGCTGGCATGAGTAGAGCAGACAAGAAAATTCTGAGCCATGCATTGAAGGTTCTGAGGGAGTTAGAGGAAGGTTCTAGACATTAGTAGAAAATAACAGTAAAATGTCAGAAAAAATATTAATATAGTATATCAGTTTTAAAAGAAACTTTTCAATGACGAGAGTAGAAAAAGATGTAGAAAATCATTTAGAGCAATCCCTTTATACTAGTACTGGACATAGGAGGAAATCGGCTAAGAAGATTAAAAAACTTTTAGAAGTTTCTAAATATTACAAAAGGCCACAAAACTCCAACATAATGGATCTGAAATTATGAGAGAATAAAGGTGGTCAAGATCCTGGAAGGAAAGTAATATTAATGCAGGATTATTTCAAGGAATTTTAGTAAAGAGGAGGGAGATTTAAAGGTCTGCTTCATTCAACAGACAACTCCTGGCTATAGCTCTGCTACACACCCTGAGATCAGTCACACACTTGGCCTTGCACCTGACTTGGGGCTCATCCAAGGCTCTTTTACCTTTGGGCTGGCTCTCTCTTGAACTTCCTAATTTCCTTTTTAAAACTACAAATTAATCAATGTCTAGGAACCTTCATTCACAACCCTTCTCATATATGTTGGTTTCAGTCCTTTATATATGCAGAGCTTTACCTTCAAACATATCCTATGCCATATCCAATGGCCAGTGAACATCTCTTTTGGCTTGGACATAAAAACCATATATATTCCACAGTTCTTGAAAATGATATACATCAGCCTCTGGAAATACTTATGTATTTTATGTGTCTAATTTTGTGTCTATGTTATAGTTTTACATAAAATTATTTTATGTGTCTAGTTAGAATGATGTGTACACCTGTCTTATGTACTTGTACCTTTGATATCACATCATTCAATCACCTATTTACTATCTCTTACATATTAGACACTGGCCTAGATACCCTGTCCTCCTGTAACTTTCAGTCTGTGTAGAGACTGGGGATAGTATAGCAGTGAGGGGGAGAGAGACAATAAACAAATAAACAGGCTTCCCAGACATGCAATGTACCTTGACCAGCTACAAGCCCCTAACTCTTAAATTCCCCAAAGAACTTAGATATTGGGTATGTTAAAAGAGAGGAAACAGTTATTGGTCTGTGTAGCTTGCCCACACTGTGCATGTGATCCAGTTAAAGAAGTAGACCTCCACTACCCAGACTGTCTTGGCCACCTGTAATTTCCTGGAACCTATTTGTGTCCTACTGTCTCCTCTACCCTTTCTCTCCACCACAGGGCACTGCTGGTTCACAGGAGTTTGTGATAAAACATCATGAGGAGACAGACCCCAAACATTTCTCTAGAAAGCATTGTTACCTAACATACCACCACACTGAGATAAAAAGCTTGCCCCAGAATGTAAATCAGTGCTCTGCTTACTCCACAGAAGAAAATCTCTCTATGGGAAGAATATTGGCTGGGCTAAAAAATACACTTAATGATAAAATTGATTTACATTCTGGTAAATCATGTTTCAGAAGTTTCAGTCCATGATTGGCAGGCCTAAATACAGAAATAGCATGGTGGAAGGGCTTGCGTGGAGGAAGGTTTCCCACATTCTAATAGGAAACTGAGAGGTAGAAGGTGCTGGGGAGGGAGATATACTCTTCCAGGGCATACTTCCACTGACCTGCCTCTCCTAACTAGGCCCCATGTCTCAAGAGCAATTCACCTAGAACACCCCCATGATCCAAAAGCCCCGTCTATAAGCAGCATGGGGCCTTTGGGGGGAACATTGTCACATAAACCAAAACTCCATCATAAAAAGACTCAAAACCTTCTACATAAAACTTCTTCAATGATGAGATGAGAGGAGGTAGAAGAAAAGTAGATGCTCTTTCATCCACATCAGAATCCTAGAAAGTAGTTCCAATCTAGCAAGCACTGTTTTTTCAGGAATCTAGGAATCAGATCTGTAGACCAGAGGCCAATCAGTGAGGGCTTTGGAGATCATGTCAGAGGCCAGCCCTTTGTACCATTGCCAACTGCTCAGATAGGCTTTGCTGCTAACTTTCCTAAGAGAGAGGGTTATATCAAAGTACAGCTCTAGGAAGTGCCTTTTTGTTTCTCATGGTTCAGTAATCTTCTTGGTACAAACATTCTCATTTCAGTGTTCTCTAAGATTCTAAAAAGTTATACAAAATGGTGTTTGATCTGACTTCTTTGAAAGCACATAACAGATTCTAGTTTTGATCAGGTTTCTTCATGCCACTTTCACATCAGTTTAAAGCCTTGCTTATATTTTACTGTGCTCTATAGTGTATACTAATTGAAACTGAATCCCAGTAAGTACTTGCTATGTTGCAGGAAACTTGATTTTGCAGAGCCCTCATTAAAGCCACACTTGGGTAAAGTTTTGGAAAACCAGTATGATTTTGTGAGACAGGTGCTCTGACACATCCCTAACAACCAGCACATTTCTGGGGGCTTCCTGAGTTTTGTTTTGTGTTTTCTTTGCTTTTTATTTAATTACTATAAAATATTGTAAGATTTTGTGGTTCTTGAAATAAGAGGAATGGGAAGAAAACTGGATATGGGATCATCTGTTTACTCAATCTGAAGCCAAGTGAATTTAGAATTGTAAGCAAGGCACGGTGAATGGAAGAATACAAAAC
Organism: Heterocephalus glaber; assembly: GCF_053883595.1. Taxonomy (NCBI): domain Eukaryota; kingdom Metazoa; phylum Chordata; class Mammalia; order Rodentia; family Bathyergidae; genus Heterocephalus; species Heterocephalus glaber. The sequence continues at coordinate 20,375,869 of NW_028258142.1, forward strand.
TACACAGTCTATTATCTCCATAGCTACAAGAGAGTAGTTGAAGGTGTCTTGAAAGATAATGTGAGATTATGTATATGGAAGTCTTAAAAACCACATAATTAACCCAGATCATATACTTTTGGTCACAGTCTATAAATGAAAATATTTCAACTAAATGCAAACTACTCTGAAGTATAAACAATATGAGAACATTGAAGGAACACATAATAAAGGAGTGATTAAATTTGGGTACCATCAAATAGTTGAAAGAAATTGGCACTGCAAAAGGTAATAGGTCCCATTGGTGTCAGCCTGACTTAACTATATTTTATGGGCACAAAAGCTCCTCTGGTTTCCTGACCTTTGTCTCATCACCTTTAGTAGAATTTATTAGGCAGTTTCTGTGTGTTAAGTATATGTTTACTGCTTATTTGGTTCACCTAATGAAAAGAACATTTGACCTGCATGGGCTCCAGCCCTAAATTTGTTTCCTTAAGTTCAGTAAAATTTATTAATCAGAATGTTTAACACACATAAGAGATTTATACTTTATTTACTAATACTTTACAAGATATAAATTGGGAGTTAAAAGTAAAAAAGGGAAGTTAAAAAGTAAAATTATGGGCAAGTATTCAGAAAATAATAATTAGAATACTACCACTGAGTATATTCCAATTGTAAACTCAAACACAACTAGACACCAGATTATCATAGATTTTTCTACATGTGAGGTCAAGGTAAATTTGGTAAGAAAAGTGAGTTATGCAAAGGTGAATGGATGGAACTTTATAGGGAGGGCTGTTTTATAGAAAGGAACTTACAGTATCTGACCTTAAGACCAGTTTGAAATTTGAAAAGTCTGATGAAAAACTGTTAACAGTCATTTTCTAAATATTCCTTATATTCTGTTTGGGATTCTTAGTTTGCTGTTTCATCCATGTACTTTGAGATTTGTCAGCTTGACTGCAGAAGTAGCTACAATTCTACCCCCCACCCCTTGCTCTGTAGCCATACATTTTGCAACATGATTGCAGTTCCACTCTATCAAAAGCAGAATCTCTTGACAGACAGGAAAAATACAAGAATCCAGTTAAATTATGTAAGCAAATTTAAAGTCCTTGCTGGGACCATTCCCCTTAACATTCTGTTGGGTAGAGAAAGTTACACGGTCAAGTCCATATGTTACTAGTCGCTGCAGTCATATGGCAACAAAAGTGATATGTAATCCTGTTACAGGGAAGAAATGAAGAAACATTGATTGCCTTCAGGAAGAACTATTCAGAAGGCAGAATGGGGAAACTGTTTTTTGAAATACTTGATGAAAGTGATTAATGCCAGATGAATTGTCCTAGAAAAAGCCTAAACAATCCATTAGAAACTTGTGTCAATTAATATGCTGATATGAATATGAAATATTTTTTCCTGAAACACAAATTCTTTGGAAGAGGAATATGCCAAAAATGTTTCCACTTTTATTGGTAAACTCATGTATCTGGATCTACTTCTTTCTTATGTCACTACATTAAGGAGTTACATGATGCTGTTGCTTCTCTTGGTTTTATAATTTTATCTACACCCTCCCCCCTTTTAGTGAGGTTTCTTTGGATTTTTAGTATTGTAGGGATAGGAAAATATCTTTCTTCTCCTCCAAGAAACGGTAGAGCTAGCACAAAGTTGTATGTATTAGCCTATAGCAGTAGGTTAATATATACTCTAATATAAAAGTGTTTTTTTATTCTGAACTGCAGATTGAATTGAAATAGCTAAATCAGAGACTAAATTCACATTAGCATAGAAATGGAGAATCTTACCTTGTGTTATAACAAGCTACACAGAAAAGTGTTCTAAACATCCTGTTATATATGGTACTTTGCAGTCTTTTGTCTCTGTGTGGTTTAGAATCTAGACATCATTTTTGGTGGTTGACTCCTAGTAATTCTTCTTCCGTTGGGAAGTTTTCCCTTGAATACTGTCACTTTATTATTTGGGAAATGTGACAGTCACAAAATCATTTTAATTTGTTAAAATATATATAAATATATATACACCCATATTTCAATACCTATAACCATTTATCAGATGATCTGATTTGAAATAACATTAGGAAAAGTACTATAGATGTTTTTGATCACTTTGGCATATGTTAAAGTTTGTTTGTTAAAGGTGACCTCTGCCTGTTTTCTGTGCCAAATGTGTTAAAGCACTTCAGGCAAAAGCACATTTGCTTGGAGAGTGTAAGAACCCTCTCTTGGAATCATCTCCTCCTCCTCTATCTTCTCCTTTATCCTGTCACCACCCACATACCCAAGCATCAAAATCCATCATGTTCCTTAGGAGCCATCAATGTCAGAGAAGTTGAAAAGAAAGAAAATAAGAAATTCAGGTAGAAAAGCAATAAAAGGTAGTGAGCTCAAATCTATAAAGAATTTAAAAAGATCAGACCTCCCAAATTTAAAGACCCAGTCCAAAAATGGGCATCTGAAATGAACAGACATTTCTCAGACAAGGAAGTAGAAATAGCAAATAAATACATGAAAAAATGTTCAACATCACTGGTCATTCGAGAGATGCAAATGAAAACAACGCTGAGATTCCACTTCACTCCAGAAAGAATGGCTGCTATCATGAAATCAACCAATAACAAATGCTGGCGGGGCTGTGGGGAAAGAGGAGCCCTGCTCCACTGCTGGTGGGAGTGTAGACTGGTGCAAGCACTGTGGAAAGCAGTATGGAGATACCTCAAAGAACTAGGACTGGAAGTCCCATTTGACCCCACTATTCCACTGCTGGGTATCTTCCCCAAAGAATTAAAAGAATCATACCACAGTGATATATGTGCGCCCATGTTCATAGCAGCACAGTTTGTAATAGCTAAAACTTGGAAACAGCCCAAATGCCCATCAACTGGAGACTGGATAAAGAAAATGTGGGTTTTTTTTTTAATAAAATGGAGTACTACTCAGCCATAAAAAATGAGAAATTAGAAACATTTATAGCTAAGTGGATGCACATTGAGGTGATACTCTTAAGTGAAATAAATAGGACACACATGAATAAATACCGAATAGTTTCTCTGGTGTGAGAAACTGAAAGTGTAAATAAGGACTAAATGTATAATAGGTAATGTGAACTAGGAAGAAAAGGGGCAAAGGGAAAGGAAGTGGGAGGGGTAAGGGAAAGGAAAGAAGGGAATGGGATTAATATGAGAAAATGGAAAAATAAAAACAAAATCTTTGTAAATAGGGAGGAATGGAGGGGTTGAAGGGAGGTCTGGGCAAGGGTGAAAAATAAGAACCAAGAGAGATTATGTAAAGGTGCAAATTTCCAATGATGAATGTCATTATATTGTATACCTAAAATATACCAATGATTAGAATGAATAATCGATAATGTAAAATAGGAAGAAAAGGTGCAAAGGGGTAGGGCTAGTGGGAGGGGCAGGGGAAAGGAAAGAAGGGAAAGGAAAAATGCTGAGAAATGGAAAACATGGAAATAAAGTCTTTGTAAATAGGGAAGGGTGGAGGGTGTGAAGGGAGGGCTAGGAATGGGGAAAAAATAAGAACCAAGATGCATTATGTAAAGGTACAATTCCCAATGAGAAATGTAATTGTGTTGTATACCTACAATGTACCAATAAAAGAATTTAATAAAAAAAAAAAAGAGCAAAGAAAAAAAAAAAAAGGTAGTGAGCTGGTACAGAATAGGAAATAGGTGGGATCGTAATACATGGAAACAGAGATGTGTTATTTTGCATGCAGAAGAATTGGTGTCCACCCAGCCAAAGTGAAAAATACCTGTTGAGTTATCATTGATCCCACTTCATGGGCTCAAAATATTTAACTTAAGTCATCCACAACAGTTCACTTTACTGCTAAAATGCTCTGTTCCTGGTTAGGACATTTGTGGCAAATAAAAGCAATTTAGGCAATTCCACCTTGAGATTACGTGTGCTTAGTGTTCTATCCAACCTAACCTGAAAACACAGTGTGGATAGAAGGAATAGAGAATTCAATAGAAGAAAAAAAGTACTAGTGATAAATTCCACACTGAATTAATGGAATTAAACATGACAAAGCTTTGTAGATACTCTACTTCCAATCATTTTTTGGATGACCTAATATCCAGAGAAGTAAAGTGACTGGACTTCTTTAAAGGTAACGGAAATACCAGAGCCAAAATGTGGACCAGGCTCCTGAGCCTTGGGCCAGTGCTCTTAACCCAGAACTTTATTTTTGAATAGCCCCAGTGAACCATTTAACAGGGATTTTGTTCAAGGAGTAGTCAGGGAAATATTGCAGTTACTTTCTATGGTATCAGCAGGGTTAATGAATCCTTTCAAAATACAGACATTTTAGTACACCTATTCAGCCCTTCATTTAACAGTATTTAATAACGCCTATTGTAAGTTCCATGTATTATACAGTAATCACATAGGGCCAATAATATTTTATGCATTCTCATCAAAAGTGAAATTGTAAGGGCCATAAATGGCCTGATGGAAGAGTATGATGAACACATGGCTCACAAATCACATTTGCTCGGCTGAAAGAGCAGACTGACGGTGAACAGTAATCTTTCTTTTCTGACAGGTGCACAGGGAGCCACATGGCAAGCGGGCAGAACATATAAAGACATCTGCCATTTATGTTTTGTTCTTGTCAGTGGATGGTGGCAGCAGTGGAATGTTTGCCCTTGCTGCACATTTATCTTTACTACTTATATGTATTGAATATTAGTAGTGACCGTTGACACTAAATCTAGGACACTGCTAAGTATTATCATCTTTCAGTATCTGTGTGGGATTGGTTCCAGGAAACCCATGAATACTCAACTCCATGGGCTAGCCAAGGGTCTTACATAAGATTATATAGTATTTGCAATATCCTATGTATACTCTTTTGTATACTTTAAAATATAGCTAGATTACTTATAAGATCTAATCAATGTAAATGCTATAGTTATCAGACTATATTGTTTAAGAAAAAATGAGAAGAAAAAAGCTCACGCATGTTCAGTACAGACACAGTTTTTCCCCAAATATTTTCAACCTGTGGTTGATTGAAGCTACAGATGTGGAAACTATACACACAGAGGACCATCTGTATGTTCATTTATCATCATTTATTGAGTACTATGTGTCAGGCCCTGTTCTATTTATTTTTTATTCCTCATAGACTTAGATTAAATAAGACAACTCAGAGTCACATAGATATTTAGTGTGCAAGGAAGGTTTCAAAAACACAGCCTGGCCTTTTATGCCCTCTCCTATCAGAAGTTCTCTAGACATAACAGAGAACAGGAAAAGCCTGAATATAATTTGCTTAGCTAAGGCTGGAAATAACCCGCTGGTAGGAGTATGAAACTGTATAGCTGCTTCAAAAACCAATGTAGTAGTTTCTCAAAAGGTAACATATAGAGTTACCCAGCAATGCTACTCCTAGGTATTTACCCAAGAGACTTGAAAACCTATGTCCATGAAACAACATATACATAAGCATTCATAGCAATATTATTCATGAAAGCCAAAAAGTGGAAATACCCTGTTTACCAATTGATGATTGATAAATAAAGTGTGGTCTATCCATACAATTGAACATTATTATTATTTAGAAATGAAAAGAAATTATGTACTAATATGTGCTATAACAAAGATGAACCTTTAAAAATCCTAAGCAAAAGAAGTTATATTTATATTCCATGTATATGAAATGTCTAGAATAGACAAATTTATAGATAGAAAGTAGATTAGCAGTAGCTTACTATGTGCTTGTTGTGTGTGTGTGTGTGTGTGTGTGTGTGTGTATGAATGGAGAATGATGGCTAATGGGTACAGGGTTTCTTTCTGTTATGTTGAAAATGTTCTAACATCATTGATTGTAGTGGTGGTTGCACAACTCTAAATATATCAAATCAACGAAGTGTGCACAATAAGTTCCTGACTTATGAACATTCGAGTTGCAAACTTTCTAAGGCATACTGTATACGATTCACAGGTGTACAGCATAAGACTCACTTTGTTGGATTATGAAAGAATCCAACTTATGAACGTTCTTATGGAACTTGTTCATAAATTGGGGACTTACAGCACTTTAAATGGGTGAATTATGTGGTATGTGAATTATAAGAGAATGTGTAACTTTGAATTTGCTTGTCCTATCTTGGCCTATGAATCTTCTTCTGATACTTCCTCTTTCTAGGAAAATAGATCCCTCCTGCATCCTTGTTATATTGTATTGTATTTTTTTGCAAGGGCAAATTTTTTATTCATATTCATCCACTGGCATCCAGCATCATGCTTGGCCTGTATTTGTTCTCTTTATGATGTGAATCATACTGGGAAGGACAGGAACATTTTTCCTCAGCCAAAGGAGAACCTGAATAATACAAATTTCCTAGGAATCTTGCAGAAGAAGACACAAAAAGAAGGGAAGTTTTAATGAGAATTTCTTGAAGTTGCCTATAATGAACATTGGCATTGTTTATATGTTATATTTTAGACTTTTAGTTCCATCTCAGACACTCTCACAGTACAAAGGAAAACATATACACTCTGTTTTCTCACACAGTCCTTATTTTGGACACCTAAAAGAGAAGTGGCTAAGAATTAATCTCACTCTGCCACCACCTATTAGCTTGGGTAAGTGACATATCCTTGGTAGGCCACAGATTCCCTGTCTGTGAGGGTCAGGTCATCATAATAGTCCCCGAGGTAATGGAGTGAGGTCAACATGCTAAATAATTATTGCAGTGACCAGTACTTAGAAGCATGTAATCAGTGTGCTATATTCTCAAGGGTACTTGAAGTTACCATTTCCATATGACCTGTACATCAAATATAGAATTCATTACCACAGGTTATAGCAGTTTACTTTTAAATCAGTTCAGTGGGTATCTATAATGGCCTGTAATGCTAGAGACTGTGCTAACTGGCCCTACTAGAGACTTCTTGTAACAAATGAAATGGGCCAGTTAACTGACAAGGCTTATATCATCAAGGCTCTTTTAACTGATTCATCCACAAAATAGATTTTTTTAATACAAAATGCTATATCACTATATATTCTGCATGATTATGATCATGTGTCATACTGTAAAGGGCTATAACTGTTACTATTTTGGAGCCCTAAGGCAATGCAGTATATATGTCCCTCCAAATAATCAGGCCTCCCAGACTTTTCTGAAGGGAAAATCTAGTAAATTATCCAAGAACTCAGCACTTTCTCTGTATTGTATTGACTCTACCCATAAATGTGTTTCAAAGCTTTTGTTTTCTAAGAGTAAACAGACACTTTTTTTTTTTTTTGAGACAGAGTCTCTCTATGTAGTTCAGGCTGACCTTGAACTCTCCACGTAGGCCAGACTGGCCTCAAACTTGTGGCAATCCTCCTGCCTCAGCCTCCTTAGTGCTGGGATTACAGGTGCACACAACTATGTCCAGCTAAAGATATTATATTTTCTGTGCTGTTTCCAGGGTTCTTATTTCTTAATTAGGAAGGTCACTTCTGAACATGACAAACAACACCAGTGACAACCACAAATAACATTCCTCCAAATAGAACAGCAATACCAGGAGAGGCAGTTGCTGAAATACAACTAAGAAAATAATATCTCAAATTCATATTTCAGTGATCAATATTATATTTAGTCTAGATTGTTCCTGGAGCTCATTAGGCCTCAGGATCAATCCCAGACTCAGATGGTGATCTTTGAGGAGCTGGTACTCATGAGATCAAAGGGCGTTATGGAGATGTCATGGGCCCCATATTTTTAATTTGAACTGGCCCCATTTTCATGTATGAGAACTGAAATACAAAACAGTGATAATTCCTAGAGAAATTATAATATTCAAGGGGTATCTAAAACTGTGGTAATATATGGTATTCATTATTTTTTAACATATACTTGTCCTTGTTATACTTCAAACTAAAAAATACAATATAAAAAAAATCAAAAATGATGAAACAGAGCTATATTTAATCACACAAGATTGGTATTTTGTTTATCAAAATACCAGATACTCATGTGTTGGAATGTTTGTATGACTTCATGTTTGACAAAACATGTATTATTAACACCTATTATTTATAGCATACCTATAATATTTTTGGCACTACGCTAAGTAATTTACATACAGTATCCAAGGAGGATAGAGTGTGTCCAACTGGTTAGGAAAGAAGGCATGACCTGGTAATTACAAAATCCTAGGATATGGAGCAGAACAGTCCCCAAAGACCTGCAGGTGAACTTCCTGCAAGAACTCAAGGAGGTTTTTAATAGGCTGGCCAGACCCTGCCACCAGCCTGAGGAGGGGGAAATACAAAAGGACAGATGACATCGAGTTTTTTTGCCACTGTGTTTTCTCTCAAGTAATCTGCTCTCATCCTGTAGAGTGCACTTATTTTCCTACTTTTACTTGGCCCAAACTTGGTGTGCAGGGCTTGTTTCTTTTCCTAGCTTCAACAAATGTAAAAATCTGCACCATTTGAACTTATCTTGACCAATTCTTTGTTCAGGACAGAAAGAACCCAGAAGCCTCCTCTAGAAGGAGACTTCAGCACCCCCAAATCTGGTAATATCTTTAGTCCTCATAAAGATGATAATATGGCATATTATGATTAATAAATACTGTATTATTTATTCTTATCTCACAGATGTGAAAACTGAGGCCTAGAAAGGTTAAGTAACTTTTTCAAGGCCACACAGCCAATATGTACTATATCCAGGAAGCTCTTGACACCAAGAGTGATCATTGCATGGTTACAGTATGTGCAGGGAAAGAGACATACAAACATTTAACTGTGTTATCTCTGGGTAGTAGAATTTTAAAAGCTTATCTATATTTTCTTATTCTCTTCAATGAAGTTATCATTATTTGCTGAATAAGTAAAGAGAGGAAATGAATCCTAAATAGCTTCCCCTTACCAAATCAGAATGAGGAGGTGGGGGAGAAAAGAAAGAAGAGAAAGTAAAAAGATAAGGAAGGAAGGAAAAGAGAAGGAAAGAAAAGCAGGAAGACAAGAGAGAGAATGGCTGATCTGCTAGTGTGGCTTGAAGATCATGTGTCTGTACAACTCTGTACCATCACATGTCCTCTTGGCAGTGGCATTGAATGTGGTCCTATCACAGTGTAAAGGAGCAGAAGAAATGTCCTTCAAAACACATAGTTTTAGAAAGGGACTTTACATATTTAGAATACTGCATTCTTTTAAACTGTGGAAGGTAGAATACTAAAATACTAAACTGAGTTGTAATTTATATGGCAAGTTACATCTCCTCCAAAGGGCAGTCATTTACCCACATGTTTTGAGTTTTTTGGCAGAAGCCTATTGTCCACCAAAAGCATTTCTCTTGTTGAACTGCCAAGGTACACTTTGGGCACCAGGCATGTAGTAGAAAGGGACTGACTCAGGATCTAGCACTGAGTGGTACAGCTATGCTAGAATGCATACAAAAATTGAGGTCAGGGCAGGGCCAGGATTTAGGAGGGTGACTGTAGAATTCATCTTTCTAAATTCACAGGTTCATCTTAATCACTAGCTGGGATAGCACACCTAGATGAGGAATGTCCCTGACAACCTCCGAAGTTTGATTACCTGGGAGAAGCCACATGAATCAGAAGAATCTAGATGGTACAAAAACCAAGTAAAAACATGGGTATAAATAGCAGAAATAACCTTTTAAAAAGCTCAGCCTCATTAGTCATCAGAGAAATTCAAATTAAGGCAACAAAATTTTTCTTTTCACTTTTCCAAATGCAAAGATCTTGTAAAAAATAATAGAACTACCATTTATTGAACTCCTATGTCTGCCAGGTACTTTCTAAGGCTTTTTTATTAAATATTTTATAAAATTTTTACTTTAGAATGATTTTAAATTTATAAAAAGTTGCAAGAATTTCTTAGATTACTTTTAATATAACTTCTTTGCAAAGAGTACAGCAAAGAATAAATAATAATTTTATACTGAAGAAACCTGACAACACTGTATCAGCCAAGTAATCAAGGTTAACATTATCAATGATATCATGTTGATACTATCTGTGTGTATTCTGGATATAACATTATAAGAAAGACATTGCAGTTCTGTGGCATTCTGTTCATGGTTTACATCTCAAATCAACTAACTTGTATTACTGAGAACCTATTTTATATCCATAACTGTTTGAAAGAAAAAAGAGACAGACATGTTTAGTCTTGGAGAGTTTATAGCCAGATACCATGATCAGCCTTCAAAACAATTCAAGCACTTCTAAAGAAAGCAAGAATGAAGAAAGTGAGGGAGGGTGGGAGGTAAAAAAGAAAGAGAATGAAATGAAGGAAGGAAGGAAGAGGAAAAGAAAGAAAGAACAAGAGAAGAGAAGAGTGAAAGAAAAGGGATAACTAGGAGTAAGGGACAGTGATAACCAGGAGCCTTTTGATAGAGCCCTCTCAGGACAAGCAGTGTAGATCACCTCTGAAGTTATGTTTCTCTTTCAGTTATGTATATTTATAATACAAAGTGTCAGAGTCCAAGGGTAAGGATTATAACAGTCTTTTTTTCAAAGTGTCACCTATAAAAGGACACAGGTCAAAGTAAAAGGGACAGGGTAACTACTAAACAACAAATAATACCTGCAAACCATCGCTGTTTAACTGAGAAGGGATTAGTAGGAATTATTTCTAAAATGAATTCCCCAAAGCTTCTCCATGCTCATGGTTTGGTAGGCATGTTGCTAAGAATTGCTGAGGTGACTTAAATCTTTTGCTGGAGAGAATCAGGGGAGGAGAGACTATCCAGATATGATGAGGGTTTGGGGGAGGATGAGGGTAATTTAGAATGTTTTGTACTTTTTCCAGATGATTTTGGGAAGATAAGTTAAATTTGGAAAAAGTTAAAAAATTAATTAAATTGTGGCATTTGCAAGACAATTTTTCTTCAGAGCAGAAGTCACTGGAGATGTTGAATTGCCTTGCTGTTTGCTTGATTAGCATACATAATAATTGTGATTATCTAGGGGTTGTAAATAATCAAAAAGACAGAACACACAACATATCTCTTCTGAAAGCCATCTTTAGGTAAGTTGGAGCAACTGAGAGAGGGAATACAATTCTAAGAGGTAAGAGATATCCTGTAAAATCCCCAGAGTTAGTCCCAGAATCATACCCAGGGCAGTAACATTTAGGAAGATGATAACTGAGAAAAAAAAGTCACAATTAGAGTTTACAAAATTCAGCACGTTATGTTTTTCTTAAAAATTTACCTTGTTTGGGACCGGGGATTTAGCTCAGTGGCACCATGCCTGCCTCGGAAGTGCAAGGCCCCCCAGTTCGATCCCCAGTAAGGGGGTGGGGTGTGGGGTGTTTTCCTTGTTTAGAATAAGAAAGAATTCTGCCTAGTTATAGCAAAGGAGTCACAGACTTGTGGTTTTCTGCACATTGTCATATTTCTGAGGGACTTGGATAAAGCCCCCATCACCACCTAGAAATTCTCATGTTTAGTACCACTACGTGCACATGCACTAAGATATATTACAGATTGTTGTGTTATACAGGCTAATTAATGTTGGGAACCACTGTGGTGTAGACAAGTGATAGTCACTAAACATAAAAATAGTGGTGTGGGAGCCAGGTACAGTGGTACACACCTATAATCCCAGCTACTCAGGAGCCTAAGGCAGAAGGATTGCAAGTTCCAGGCCAACCTGGTAAATTGAAAACTGTCTCAAAATAAAATAAGAAAAGTCTGGGAAGTAACTCAGCGGTGGAGTGCTTGGCTAGCATGTGTGATGCCCTAGGTTAATCCCAAGGAAGGAAGGAAGGAAGGAAGGAAGGGGAAAGGAAAGAAAAAAGGAAAGGAAAGGAAACAAAAAGGAAAAAAAGAAAGGAAAGGAAGGAATGAGGCAGCCAGGCAGGAGGGAAAGGGCCTATTGTGGAGCTGTGGGCATACTCTTGCATAGGTGATCTAGCTCAAACCTGTATCAGGCATGTCTGGAGGGCTAGGGGGTGATCTCATTATGGATGTTTATTTGGATCTGGGGTATTTTTCCTCAGAGGAGAGGTAAAATGCACAATTAAAAGAAAGCTTGTTTTAGGAGTTTCAGGGTGATGTTTGGGAGGTGTGGTGATCTTCTAGGTGTCCATCAGCATCTTGGTAATCCTGGCCCTGTGAACTTGAGCTTGAGTTCATTACAAGGTGAATGAGGCAAGCACAGTAGAAGAACAAGTATAAGCTCAGACAGCTGAGATATTGAGATGCAAGACATCTAAGATATTGGATTGGGCTCTTCTATAGCAATGGGAAATAGATCTTTTGCCCCTGCAGCAACTCTCATTATTAGGCACGGCTGAACTATAACATTTGCATGTGTAGTGCAGGAGACACACCATAACGAATCAGGCCAAAGCAGGAGGAAACCAGCCTCTAATTGCCCATGAATTTCATGAGGATTCATTATGGACTACACATGAAATACAACAGGACCACTCAGTCTTTTTTTGGAGTTAAGACAAGAGAAGGCTAGAGTTGTTGCAGCATGGATAAAGACAGAGCCCAAGTAATCCTCTCGGTTGATTGGAGAGTAATTTTTATGTCACCCAGACACTTCCTCACTCTACTCACTGGGTAAAAAAGATGACTTTTGAAACATGGGTTTCATTCCTTTTATTATTTGAAAAGGACTAGAAGGAAATAGGAAGAACATCTCTTCCTTTTGCTTTCAAAGCTTTAAATGTTATCAGCACTTGTGTATATCTTACAGAATCCGATGTAGTTTTTTGGTCCTCTCTATAACAGTGTGAGTTTGTGGAGTGGCTTATTTCTATATCTTTAACATCTAAAACAATACAGAAACAAAGCAGATGCTCGGTTAATGCTTGTGGATGAATGGAAGATGTCAAATAAAAAGATGGCATTTTGTTAGGTGCTTTATTTAGGCTTAATTTCAATCTCTTTTGGAGCTTAATTTTTTTTTTTTGGTACCGGGGATCGAACTCAGGACCTTGCAGTTGTGAGGCAGGCACTGAAATCACTGAGCTAAATCCCCAGCCCTGGAGTTTAATTTTTGTAGAAAAGAGAGAAACCTGGACAGTTTTTCAAAATCTGGAATCAGAGAGGAAGTTTAGAGATCACGCAGTTTAGTACTGTCTACAGTGTGATACACAGGCCAGTGCTGGCCTGGAAACTGCTTCTCAGTTCACATAAGAGAGTACAGAAACAAAGTATTTAGAAACTTTTATTATAATTTGACACTGACATTGCTACAACATCTAATTATGTGATCATTTTTCTAGAACTTCATATTCATTGTATTATTGAAATAGTGTTGGTTTTTGAAGGAATGGAAATGATAAAAACAGAAGGTCTGACCAACTGGTTTCAAATAAAAATCTGAAATCTACATTTGTAGTTAGTTTTGGACTTTTTCAGAGAAGTAGTGAGGTTGCATGGCTACTCATAGAACTCTAGATTCCCAAACATCTTAACAGATTCTCCTATTTGGTATCCCAAATTGGCCCAACTAACAATAATATTCTCTTAATTTTCATCTGCTCAGCTCCCAATCTGGTCTGACCCCTAATTTGCTCTGTATCCCATTTATACTGTTTAGTCTTAAGACACCTTTCTGTCATTGTGGCCTCAGTCAGGTCTCCACTTAACTAGCCACAGACGAAATCACTGTGCTATTTGGGGGTTTAATTTTTCTGTTGGAGTTGTCACTTAGATCACCAGGGTTAGTGGATGCACTGATAGAACACACAGACTCGCTGCTTAACAAAACAATGAAGATGTGTCACATGAACCCTGCAGTAGAGATGAGCAATGACTGCAAGTGTTTATTAAAATTATGATTGACTTCCCTGCAAAGAAAATGAATCATACAGTATGCTGCCGAAGTAGGCCATTAAGTCAGTCCTTATAGGACAAGCAATATTGACCTGTCATGGAGAGAACAGTGGGAGACCGTGGGCAGATGTTTTAATTCTACCCAGACTCCACCCACACAAGAGGACTGGTTTACTTGTAAGATTGAAGTTAGAAAACACCAATGTTACATTTTGTTGGAAAAGGGGAAAAGAAAGCAAATAAACCAAAAAAACTGCTCTCTTGCCACTTTGCTAGGCCTGTTAAACATTTTTATATTTTGAGAAGATAAAGAATGTCATTTTTCTTCATATAATTCTTCTCTTCCCCTTTGTCCTCTTGTATGCCATATTGTATTTCTTTAAATGACATAATGAGGGCTTATTGTGTGCTGGGCCCTGGTGTAAGAGCTTTATGTATGTTAACTTATTTAATCTTCACAAAACCCTGGGAAGGAGGTTTCTCTATTCCCATTTTAAATTGGGAAACAGAATGATGCAGTGAGTATTGGAGTGAACATGTTCTGAGCAGGCATTTTCTAGGGTCGCCTCTTCATCACTGCCTGAGGGGCAGCATGGGAAGCACTGAGTGCCACTGGACCTCTGTTCTTCTCACCTATTCTTCACAACCATTCTCCCTTGTTCTTTGTCTTCTTTTGAACTTTCTATTTAGTCAGGACATAGGACATGCTTTCCACTCTTATGGGCAATGACAAGACCCTTGCTGAAAGTTCCCACCACTACCTTGTCCATAATCCTCTGCTTTAGGACAAAGCAGAACAGTAGAGTCAGGAGAACTGTAAATACAGACCCCACAGGGTGACATAAGCATCACTAGGCTTTTATTTTTCCCCTAAAAATATAATCCTCAGCTTTGTCTTGTATTTTCAGCAAGATGTTTTCAGGAGGAAGGGAGGGAGGGAGATACAGCTAGATCCAAGGAGCTAGAGGTAGATATATGTATAGAAAGCATTTGGATCTGTAGCACTGCATCTGTGAATTCATCCAACTGGATATCAGAAATATTTGGGAAAAAATCACATAATACTGAACATAGACTTTTTCTTGGCATTATTTCCTAAACAATATGGTGTTACAAAAATTTATGTAGCTTTTACCTTGTATTAAGTAATACAAGTAACTTGGAAATGATTTTAGGTGAATTGGAGGATGTATGTAGGTTATATACAAATATTACACCATTTTATGTAAGGGATGTATTTGTGGATTTTATTAGTTTCAGGAATCCTAGAACCAATCACCCATAGATACCAGATAATGAAGGATAAATATCTACCCACCTATCTATCAAGAGAGACTATGTTGATAATGAGGAATATTTTAGGAAGTTTGGAACTTAATTTTTACCCCTAGCATTGATTTGCTTTTTCGTTGTGTGAGACAAAAATTGGGGTGAGAACATTAAAAATTTTCCTAAAACAGTCAGTGGAATGGCTCAGTGCCACATTTTTGTGTCATTTGTTTTATTGTTGAATAGAAAAACTGTAAGGAAAGAAGAAGCAGTATGAGCAGTATGTGAGAAAAAATTGTATAAGCAGAGTAGGTTTTTATATCAAGTTAAATTCCAATATTATTCCACTGATACTAAGAAAGCTACCTCAAAGCAAATGTCAAAAAGAATATGCATTCTGTGAAAAATTTTTTCACAGACTACATTGACTAATCTTAAATCAATGCTATTTGACATTAAATAAAATTAGTATATACAAAAGTCTAGATGGATGAGATCTCAGTAGCATAGTTAGTATATATTTTATAAGTTTCAATAATATGATGGATAATATATTGATTAGGGAGGGCATAGTCTCTAACCTAGAACAAATTAAATCTGATTTAGACACAGATAATCACTGAAAATACTGCCATGCTGTGCAGTGCCCAGAGAGAAGGGTTTTTATTTTCTGTTGCTCTCCCACTTAGTAAACCTTTGCAGAAGATGGAGGATGAATCTTCAGTGTCTTTAGTTTCTTGCCTGTAAACATGAGATGAAAATTCTTTCACACAAACTTGAGTTTTCATTGAACGCAGTGTTAGATTTTCTTGCCTGCCATGTTTTTTTTTTGTACCAGAGATCAAACTTAGGACCTTATGTCTGCGAGGCAGGCATGGCGCCACTGAGCTAAATCCACAGTCCTTGCCATGTTTTGATAAACATGGCTTATTACCATCCTCACCAGCATAAAGGAGGTGAGCTGTTCCCAGCACACCAGAGGAGGCTTCTGGGCCACCTTACCAACCCCGGCAGAACAGAGGAGATGAGCCACTCCTAGTGCACAAGAAGAGGCTTCCGGGCCACTGTACCACCCTTGCCAGCACAAAGGAGGTGAGCCACTCCCAGGGCACAAGAGGAGGCTTCCAGGCCGCCTTACCACCCCTGCCAGCACAGAGGAGATGAGCCACTTCCAGTGTACAAGAGGAGGCTTCCAGGGCACTGTACCACCCCCGCCCGCAAAGAGGAGGTGAGCCACACAGGCACCAGCATCACCCCCCACCCCTTGTTGAAATGAGAAGATACATAAACAAGTTTCAAAACCAGATTTCCAGATCACCTAAAACAACCCCAGAGGGAAACGAGATGGAACACTGTGATACTCAGACACCTGGACTCCCTGAACTGGCAACAAAAGAGGATCTGGAAAAAATGCAATCAGAAATAATTTCTCAGATAACAACAGAGATTTTGGCCATAGTGCAAGACATGATTAATAAATCTAGAGAGGACACTGATAAGCATGGCTTAGTAGAATAAGAAGAATATACTTGCCAGAGAATAAGAGGAAGATAAAATTGAAAAAAAATTACAAACCTTTAGGAAGATTAAAATCTTTGAAAATGAAACTTATCTCTGTGCATATGGTACATCTTTTAATTAATTTGGTACTTTAGGAAATTGTTAAGCAGTGTCATATTGAAAGAATTTAATTTTGCATTTGGAAGTAAGACATAGACAACCCATTTCCTATCATTTGGAAGTGAAATATAGACAATTTTTTTTTTTTTGTACTGGGGATTGAACTCAGGACCTTCCACTTGCGATGCGCCACCAGAACCACTGAGCTAAATCCTGGGTCCTATAGACAAATTTTATTATGCAGAATTTCCCAGAATCTCAGATTTATAGAATTAGATCTCAATACCTTGAATTTAGTCATTTATATGAAAAGGATGGGAAAGAGCATAGGTAAGGAAGTTTGAAATACATATGGTTAAACAATTGCCTTTATTGGCAGCATAGAACTGATACATGAAGGAAAAATGTTTTTGGAGAGAATCAGTATGGACTTAGTAGATTCCCAAGCTTGTAATCCATTATATTTAGGGAAAGAGGGTAGAGGGAAGATAGAACACTGGCCCTGGTCACAAAACAGAGATTTCTGACATAAAAATTAATGGAATTGTACTGCCAAAATATAATTCCCAAAAGAGCGGATTGTTTACATTTATAAATAAGTCCTCAGGCACTCTCAGAGAAGCTAAGTGGAAGAAGATCTGATGGAGGCTGCTTCTGCAGATCTGAGTGGCAAAAGGGACCCTTCGCTTGGTCTGCAAAGCTCTTCTCTCTGCTTCTTTGATGCTGATCTCTGTCTGTTGCCTACATCTTCGTGGTCCACTCTGCGTGTTATTCTTGTTTTGTTTTTGTTTTTTGGTACCGGGGATTGAACTTGGATCCTTGCGCTTGCACAGCAGGCGGCGAAACCACTGAGCTAAATCCCCAGCCCTCTGCATGTTATTCTTGATCTCCCATGATTGGCCCTTACCCCTCCTTCCACTTGACCAAGCCACTGAATATCAAAATAATGATAAAATAAATTTGCCCTTTTATTTATTAGGAAAATCATTCATCTATCTACAAGACATCTTAAGTTATAAAACTATTCTCTCTCTCTTTTTCCCTGACATTTTGGAGAGATTTAACTTGCTCAGAAAAAGGGAAAGATGAATTACAAATATTTCAAATATAAACAAAAATTTCCTCCTTTGCAAATTGTTAATATTTCAGGAATTAGGATAGCAATAAGCAAAAATAATAGAACAACATATTGCTCTCTGTGAAAAAGAGAATTCCCATATGAACATGGAGCAAAACATGAGAATTGCTGGAAGATAGCTTCTCCTACTGTTTCACAGATTAAGCTTATGTTAAGTGGATGAGCCATGGGTAGTTTTATTTATGAATAAAAAGTTTTTTCATACTTACTATTTATACTGTATAAAGTATGACCATTTATATATATACTTGTAAATATATATGTATGTACATATATTTGTTTATAAATATATATTTACCATATATTTATATACATGTATTTAAGATGATATTTTTTCTCATTTATGACAAATGGTATGAATAATTTCCTTTTAAATTTCATGTAATCAAAAACTCTCAGTGTGATAGTCTTTTTCAGTCTTGGCTCCCATGCTGAGTAATAATAATATTGTCCTGAGATGTAGAAATTGTTTGAGATATAAAAAAATGTAATTTGAGGTTATAACTATGTAGTTTTCTTCTAATGATAGCTTCTTCCCCAAACATAGAGCAAGGGTCAACAGAAATGTGTGGCTAACTAGAAAGCAATTAAAGAAACTCATTAATTTGGCTGTTTTTTACTTGAATCAACATTTTTTTCAGCAAGACACTAATTTTGTAATATAACAAATAATATCAAGACAAGGGAGGATAAGGTGGAAAGATGAAAAGAGAATTTGAAAAGCCATAAAGCAGCTTATAAAGAACCAGTAGTTTTCCTTTTCCCTAGAACCTACCAATTGCTTTTCCTACAGCTGTATCAAAGAGGCTGAAAAGAATATTCTTGAAAGAGAAATGAAATATGTTTAATTATATCTTTAAGCTTATGTAAGAAATCACTTTTCTGCCCATGGAGGTAAAAAACTACTCATATTAATTTAACAGTGCATTTCATGATTTTAAAAGATACCCTAATTAACATTGTGAATGCATGACCTTAAAACTATGTTAATCCCAAATCAATATACTTCTGTAGTTGGCTTAGATATTAAGCACAGTAAGCATGGTAGTGTGTATACATTTTTGAAAAGTGACTTGGAAATTGAGCTCATTTTATGATGTGGATGCTACTGAAAAGAGATTTATGATTTTAGGTGAAAACTACTGAATTTTGTACCTCCTTCTTTGGCACTAAACAAATCAAACTCATTTTATGCCTGATTTGGAATTAATTCTAGATTACCATGTGCCCCTGAAAAGAAGAAACATTCAAGCTAGTTTATATTTTTGAGGGCCTTACAAATCTGGAATATGGCTGTGTATGTTATAATTACAGAATACACAATTAAATAGTGAAACATTAAAGCCTGATTGCCAGAGCCTCTAAGACTTAGATCCTAGGCTTCCCTTTTGGAATATGAAAGTAGAATCTGTGCCTCTGGTGATAATGGTGAATTTGCAAACATAATAAGAGAGAATATTATGAATTTCATTAAGTGAAATTTGTCTTCATGGACCATAGATTAATTACACCAGTTTTTAATGTTCTGTGTTTACTGTAATACTGTTCCTACTTTATTTCTCTGACTTGCTTCCTTTATTTACAAATTCTTGAACATTTTTAGATGCTATTTTGTTAATCTCACTATTCCTACTGTTGGTCAAATAATGCTGAACATAATAATGAGCTATTTAAGGCTAGAAAGATCAACTCATCACCCTTTGTATGTTATAGTTGGCAACATTTTAGAATAGATTATTCAGTAACAGTTTTTGAACACTCAGAAAGCAACCTGGTGATCTGGGAGCCAGCTTGAACATTACAATTCTTCACTAGACTGCCAGCTGCTAGAGAGGTATCATTCTGTCCTGTGTACTATTGTAGCTCCAGCCCCAGGCACAATACCTCTCACCTGGAAATCACCCAATTTTTTGTTTGTTTTGTTTTGGTACTGGGGATTGAACTAGGGACCTTGCGCTGTGAGGCAGGCAGGGGAACCACTGAGCTAAATCCTTAGCCCCCAATTTAAAAAATAATACAAAAATTAATTTAGACAATTGCAAAAAAATATTAATTCCTATTTTGAGGCTTTGATTGGTGATTTAGTAGACTGTGAGATAATATGCATAAAGTATACTTGGCATTTTGCAAGGCTAGTTATCAATTTGCCTATGGTATCATTGTGAAGACAAGTGTGTGTTCGATCTTAATATCGTTACACCAGAGCCTGATCACTCAAAAAATATTTGCTGGGAAAATAAAAAAGCCTGTTCAATCAGGCTGTATGGTATGTACTCCTACTTAAATCAATTTTGTTGAGTTGAGTGAAGACATTCATAAATTAAGTGATAGCAAACTTATAGCTCCCAAACAGCTCAATGGGCATATGGAATAGGCAGAAAATCAAAAGGTGAAATACTAAGAAAATAGTGCATATACTCAGCATCTAGGCTGAGTAGGATGTATAGGCTGAGAAAGGATATAATTTTCTGGTAGTCAATACAACTAAGAGTTGAGATATAGTTGATTGTAAACATAATTGGAATTAATGCTGTGATGTTACTACTAAAATATAAATATGATGAGACTGTATTAAGAATGATTAACCTTGGGTCTGTGGCTCATGAAACTTAATGTTGTTCATGTATGCATGTTTTTTTAGAAGAAAGGCTTCATAACATTTGTAGATTTTTAATGAAAATAGTGACTCACAAACTATGAAGATCTACCAGTTCAGAACGAAATAGGTAATAGTCTTATTTTGGCCAGAGGTCAGGTCAAAGTACAATAGTACCATTATAATCAGTTCTTGGAATTACATTTTAAGAAAGACATTGATAAATTGAATCCTCTCCAGGAGGCAGTTTCAGGTAGTGAAAGGTCTGAAAATCATGACCTATAAAGGTGGACTGAAGGGACCAGAAGGCTTGGTTTGAAGAAAAGAAGTTTTTACAGAAATATTACATATGACTTTGAAATATTAATCATTGTTTTAGATTGGGAAAAGAAACAAATGTGATAGTATTTGATAAAATGGAGATTCTCATAATCTATTAATGGATGTAAAATGATGTAGTTATACTGCATAGCAATTTACCATGATTGATTTTTTTAAATATGTTTATGTCTATGTCATTGAAAGAAATTTTGTACACAAATGCATATGAGTAAAGATATACTGACATTTATAAGATAAGAGTTTATAATAATAGGTTGCATTTCATGGTACTACAATGCAATGCAGTGTATTTAAAATCAAAGAGAAAGTAGATCTATAGGTTCTGTGTGCAGAGATCATCAAGATTTATCCACTTAAAGTCACAGAGAATATAAGAATAATTAATATATATATGATATATATTCTTTTATGGTCAAATCCTGTAAAACAAAATGATATATTTTCCTACGTGCAAAAAAACAGTTAAGATTTGGAATAACTCATAATAAGCTACAATAATGCTTCTCTCTCCAGGATTCAGGAAAGGTCAAAGAGCTCAAGTTTATTTGTATAGATTATATTTTTATATAACAGTGTATGCAAGCAATTCTTTTATAATGAATGGAAGTTACTTATGAATAAGAGCAAGTAAATAAAATTTCTACATGATTGCACATGGAAAACTGATTTTCCTTTTTCTATACACGTCCAGAGGAAAGTGGAATAAATAAAATTAGGAGGTTTATTTTAATCTCATTTAAAGAAATATTTTCTAGGTTTAGAATTTTTTACCCCTCAGTAATCCACTTATTTATTTGTAATTTTTATTTTTTAGTACATATTTGCAGTACATAATTATTAAATTCATTGTGGATTGTTGGCACATATACATGACATATCTTCATTCATTTAATGTCCTCTTCCCCTTCCTTCCCCTCCATCTCTTGGTCCCTTTCCCATTACAAACATCTATATCCCAATTTCCTATTATCTGTCTTTTATTTTCCTGTTAATTTATTTACCCTATGGGTTTCTCATATAAGAGAAACCATGCAATATTTAAGCTTGTCTGTCTGATTTATTTCACTTAACATTGACTATTGAATTGTGCTGTTATAAACCTGGGTATGCATATATCCTGTTACAGTGAGACTCCTTTCTAATGACCATGATGCTGCCACATCCAAGATTAGATTGCCTCTGACTACTTTTTGTTTTTTTTGGTACCAGGGATCAAACTTGGGACCTTGTGCTTGCGAGGCAGGTGCCAGAACCACTGAGCTAAATCCCCAACCCCCTCTGACTATTTCTTAAATAGACTGATCTATTTAAACCATTGTTATTTTAGGGGAGTTATATAAAGAAAAACATTTTTAAGTAAAATAACAAGAATTATTGGCTTTCTAATTATGTCAATGATACAAATATATTTCTAAAATAAATATATTTCATCAGTATGCCATCAAGATCCACTGGATCAGATTGAATTTTATTTACCTTTGAGTAGTTTTAACTGTTTATGAAAACTGATAATTCATGACATTCACTTTCAAAGAACAAAGTGGAAATCTACCATTCTTTTCAATAGGAGAAAACCCCTTTTGAACTTGCAAATATTATATGGGTTCATTACACTCTTTAATAACTCTAGATACATTATGAGATCTTTGTGATATTATTATCATCATTTTCTATGCCTTGGAACTTTGTATTAAGAATCGCTTAATCCTTCATCAGTTATTAATAACTGAGCTAAACAAACTCAAATAATACAGAATTGTGCCCTAAACTTGAGACCCTAGCAGAATGATGTAATTATAAAATAATCACCATTCTTTAGCTTTTTAATTATATTGTTCAAAGTTTAGCATCACTTTTCAAGAACAGTCTTGGAAAAGACTGCAAATGTCCTTTGTGGTCTGCTTTTACTTTGAATGGAATAGTTGAGAATTCAGAATTTTACAGTTTCTGCCAGAGATGACAGAGGGAAGAAATACAGGAATCTGATTCAAAATTTTAAGATAAATCAAAAGATAAGTATAAAGAGGCGGATAACACCATTGTAGTTTTGAATGATGATTGTGAAATTGATCTTCTAAGCAAAATTTGAAATGATAAGTTTGTAGCTGGTGATATCCTAAAACAAACATTCTGAAACTCAGAAGCAGATGAGTGAATTATTATTTCTAGTGATACAAAATAAAATGTTATTTTCATTGTATTATTTCAGAAAAGACTCTCAAGAGTCCTCTTTCATCATACCTGTACACCCAAATTTACTTACTCCAAAGAGGTTTGCTAAGTTTAATTTATGAAATTTTAAATAAAGCATTCACTATCCCTTCATTCTTCTGTAAAGTCTTTACAAAATGACTTGAAATATAAAAAAATACAGAGGGCCCAATGGACTCAGATGATAAATGTGTTTTATCCTTGTTAATACATTTCCAGTGTTTACAAATTTCTTAATGTTGGAAGTTACTGCTTAATGGGTGAGAAGTTTCATTTTAGGAAAATAGGATGGTTCTGATGGACGATTGTAATGTTTGCCCAAGAATGTGAATGTACTGAGTGTCACTGAACTGTGTACTTAAAATAGTAAATTTTCTGTTATTTATATTTCACTGAATTAAAAAATTCTTGCTTTTCAGTCACATACATTTAGTCAAATTAAATCTCAGATTTACAGAGTGCTGTCATTAATGACTTATTTTTCATCATTGATATTATATAAATAATGTTTTATGTGGATATGCTCAGTAAGAAAGCAAATTCACTATAGAGAGTACTATTAACTCATTTTCATAACTTGCATGTAATGGGGCTAAATATTAACATAAGTGTTTTATATTATACTATTTTAAATATATAAATGTATATATATCAGTAAATAGATCTAAAATTGGCAAATGCTGAAATTCTCTAATATCCGTATTTCTTTTGGGGCTACTATTGTGCGTAATGTGAGGGTCATAGGAGGCCAATACCTTCGTATGGCTGAGAGGAACTGCTTTTGCTGAGTACCTTCCTTTGTATTTCTTCAGTTTCTGAATCATGTAAGTAGATTCTGCATGTAATCAGATTCTGAGATTTTCCTACACTTACATATTTAGTATCCAAGACCCTTTAGAGTCCATACTTTGCATCTGCTCCTTATGTGTCTGGTTTCTCACTGGTTTCATTTCATCCCACAGTGTTCATAGTCCCATCCATAACTATATCTTATAATGCTTTACTTTTCAGGTTTTGGAATATAATGGAAAGACTATGACAACTGCAAGAATACTAATTCTTCAGAATTTGAATAAAGATAGTTTTGATCAAGATCAGAGACATGGGTGAGAGATGAAACCATGTCAACATAAAAATTGTTTCTCTTGATCTGCTGAGGTTTATTATAATCAGCTTTCTTGACAAACTAATTTTCTTAGCTGTAATAAATTATATAATGTATTAAGATGTATGGAATTTGCATAATGAGCTATGACAGAAAACGTGTTTTGTATGTTCCCCTTGAAAATTTCTTTCTATTCATATGCTTAAAATTACCATCACATTTCTAAGTAGACTGTAGTTTGTCCTAGGCAATTTAAATGCTTTTGTGTTGTATTTATTGCAGGGATTTTCCTGCATTAAAAATAATCATTGCTACCAATGGGGTCCATTCAGAACACCTACAGAGGGTATAAAAATATATTGTAGTGCATTATATTGATGTCAACAGAACTGTGTGTTTTCACCCTGGTGTGATGTCAGAACAATGCAGTGCATCTTTTACTTGCCAACTCACTGGAATAAAAGACTCATTCAGAAGGAAACCCTTGGATGGCCACAGTTTTTAGTTTTTATGCATGGCCATACAAGCTTATAACTTTCAACTCTTCTTACAATGCATTATATTCTCTTCCCATTGCAGCTGAGCTTTCATATTGAACAGTGCTATATAAATATATACATATAGATGTATATATTCCCCACTTTGGTTAACAAATAAAAAACAAATATACTTTCTAGAATAATTTCTTCCCAAGGCTAAGATTAGCACATTTCATTCATACTACTTTCTTGATGGCAAAATGTTAATTTCATATATCACCCTATACAAATTCTGGAACTCCCCAAATCAGAGATGAAAAGATTTGGGTATGGATGATCCAGTGGGTGCTTTGAAGATAAAATTAAAACATTTTGCATTCTATTCATAGAATAAACATTTCTTTTTAAGTAGTTAGGGCTTGGAGAAAAAGATAATTCTGTCTTAGGTCAGGAATTCTGTCTTCTGACTCTTAACTTTATTGCCATTTAACTTTCCTTTCCCTAATTACAAAAGTTAATTTTGAGTATTGAAGAAATTAGAAAGCACAAATAAAAAGAATCAATTGCCTTGTAACTCCTTTTCCTACCCCGCCTGTTGATGTACATTATCATATATTGGTGTATATCCTTCCTTTGGAGTATATAATGGGTCACATTGAGGATATAATACTGTAATTTATTATAATAAGTATACTAGAACCCTTTCCTATTTAAGTAAATATTCTAAAGCATTATTTTAAAGGCAGTATTTTATTATAGATGAACTCTTAGTTTATATAATAGCTTGATTAGGACACAGTTTATTTTTATTTTGCACAATTTGCTTATTGTTGTTTTAGGTCTTCTAAAAATTGTATTACACCTTTTAACTGAATCATTGTGTCTCTGCTCCACCCATATTCTTCCAACAGATGGACTGTCAGGCTATTCCATTCTGTTTGTGTTTTCCTATTATAAACAAAATCTGCCATAATCTTCCTTAAATATTTATTTTTGTGTACATGTTGAGCATTTAAATAATATAGCTTCCTAGAAGAGAAATGTCTGAGTAATAGGATGTTGGCATTTATTATAATAGATATTAGGAAATTGTTGTTCAAGAAATTCTGTCAATTTATACTCCAAATGATAGTGTGAATGTTTTTCCACACTTTTGAACAAGATAAATAAAAATTGCCAAACATGTAGGCAAAAATTCATATGTAGCTTAATTTTCACTGCCTTCATTTTAAAAATTGAGCATTTTTTCCATGTTTATTTTTAATTTACATCTCTTTTATTTTCTCATTTGTGTATTTTTCTATTAAATCATATCTTTTATTGATTTACAGAAACTTTATAAAAAAAATGTACAAGGACTCCAACACAGGACCTTGTGCTTGCCGGGCAGGCATAGCACCACTGAGCCACATCCCTGGGCCTGATTTATAGAAACTTTTAATGCCTTGTTTTCTGTATGCTTGACAAATGTATTCTTTTAATCCATTGCTTATCTTTTAGTTGTACTTATGATACTTTTCGCACACAAATATTTTTAATTGTAACCCAAATTTCAGTCATTTATGAATTTTAAGTCTTATGCTTATGCTGAGAAAGACTTCTCAAAGTTTATTAAAATAGTTTTATATATTTTCTTCTAAGGCTGTTATTTTTGAATACCAAATCCATTTGAAATTTGTTGTGGTTAATGGCCTGAGGAAGTGACCTGACTTTATGATTTTCTCAAAGAGCATTTAGTTATCTCCAAAGAATCTCTTTTTGATTCCATCTTTTTTTGCCACTGATTTCAAATCTCAACTTAATATATTACATCACCATATTTATTTGAATCTATTTCTCTATTCTGTTCCCTGTTCAAATACCGTTTTAATCATTATACTCTTATAATATGTTTTGTCATTTAAAAGAAAAAAAAAAGACATTACTCATCTCTTTAAGCAAAATTATTTGTTCATATTGTATGCTAGGTTTTATGATTTCATGAAGGCTGTGCTAATTTATGCCCTTGATTTTTTTTTTTTTTTTTTTGGTACCAGAAATCAAGCTCAGGACCTTGCACTTGAGAGGCAGGCGGCTGAACCACTGAGCTAAATCCCTGGCCCATTTATGCCCTTGAAAGCAGTATATTCAAGCACTTATTTCACTTCATCAATACTTGTGCTAATACTTGCACACATGCATTTCATATATTTTACTCATATTTTTAAAATGCTCAACTTCATAGGTGAAAAAGTTATCTTATAAGCTTTATTATAATACATCTTTGGTTACTAGAAAAGCTGAATACATTTTTCCAGTCATTCAGTTTTGTAATTATTTTTTGCATTTCCAGTTTAGTTTAATGTGTCAATATTAGGGGATATGTGCATTACAGTAATAGCTTGTGCCTTAAGTAAGGAGAACATAGTGGTTGATCCAAGAGCTGGGAAATTCTGAAGCCCAAATCCAAGAAACTTTCCATATCACTAGGAGAGCAGAATAATAGTGGCCAATCTTTATTCAGCTCTGTCTTAAAGGCTTATGTTTCCTGGCTCACTGAATGTACTTCACATTATATTAACTCTCATTTAACAATGAAAAACTGGGCATCAGGAGATACACAATTAACACAAGGCCACATGGCTAGCAGGGGCAGGGGCACTTTGTAAACCCACTCAGTGTGGCCTCTGAATCCAAATGTTTCCACCAAAGTGTGTGCTGAGCAGTGCTGTCCTTTCTCCATGATGGACATAGGCACACATTGAAGGAGCCATCTCTCATCAAAGACAGAAGTAATTTCTTGTCCCCTTAAGTGTTGGGGGCTGAAAGTCTTGGAAAAGTGGAGATGAGGATGCAGTTAGAAGCACTGTGGGGACCTCTCTGCAGTGAGAACCATGGGGAAGGCGTGCATGGCTTTTGGTGAGCAAGTCATGTATTCATTAAAGAATTTTAAACTGCCATCTCAAAACACTTAGAATGCTATGGAGGCATAACATTAAGTTTCTTTTGAAAACCAGTAACCGCAGTCTCTGTAAAAAGTCATCCTTACCTGGGAGGGTTGAGTTTTAATTATTTATTTATTTTAAAATGCAAAAGAGGATGCCATTGTTTTCTTCAGTGAAAATGTACTTACTTTTAAGTTGTAGTGTGGCAGAAGAATTGATAATGCTTCATAATTAGAAAGGTCAGGTCTAACATTTTTATTATTAGTATTGGCTTTTATCCACACCTGTCAAGTTTGTGAAATTTAGTTAAAATGAGATAATCTGTTGTTCTTGTTGATAAAAATAAACTCTTAATAAAAAATTGGTAATGAATTTGTTTTGGCTTCTACATTAGCTAAAAGTAAGAGCACCAGCCCCAGTTACCTCCTTATTGTATATTAGTTTGCTTTGTAAGGTTTAGGGGTAATTTGTGGGGAGTGAAGGGAGGGGTAAATATTAAAACACACATTGGAAAGAAACAAGTCATAGACATGCTGGTGGTTGCTCTGTACACAGGACCAAACCAGGAAGTATCTATAACTGCCTCTGTGAGGGATAATATTAAAATTGTATATAATACATATATAAAATCATGCTACAACATTCATCAATGCCCTTTGCTGCGGATTCACAGGGAGCTTAGGATATAATATTTTAGAGAACAGATTGGTAAAAAAAATTGTCTTGCCTAAAACCCTGTGTTTGTGTTCCCTAGTTCTCTCTTTCTCTCTCTCTCCCTCCCTGTCCCCTTTTCCCTCTCTCCCTTTCCCTCTCTGACAACAAATGGCATACTTGATAGAGTTAAACCCTAGAAATTATCCCTGCAGTTCATGTCTCAGATGTAGTAGATTTTCATGTAATGTCACTTTGGTCCCTAGAATGCCCCTTGATTCCTAAGTTTCCTCATCATCGCCATCACCATTTCCCAACTATTATAACCTACTCAGAGATTTTTCACTAAGCCCCTTACTGGCTTCCCAAACTCCTATACTCACCTCAACAATTTATTTATTCAGTAGCCTAAATGATCTTTTTATTCTTTGTTACTGTTTTTAATTGACACATTTTAATAGTGTATTTATGGGATATAGTGTGATAATTCAATACTTGTATAAGGAGTATTGCTCAAATCAGGATAATTAACATTTCCATATCCTTAAAAATTTATCATTTTTGTGTTGAGAACCTTCAAACTCCTCTGTAATAGTCCTTTATAAAATATATAATAAATTGTTGTAACTAGCCACGCTGCTACTGTTCTACAGAATGCTAGAACTTATTCCTCCTACCTGTGTTTTGGTACTCTGACTTTCTGCTATCACCTCTTTCCATTTCTCTTTTTAGCCTCTAGTGATCACTTTTCTACTCTCTCCTTGTATGAATTCAACTTTTTCAGTTTTTACATATGAGTGAGATGAGTGAGTCTTTCTGTATCTGTTTATTTCATACCATTAATGTCTTCCAGTTCTATAAATATTTAACAACTTTATTTTTAATATTTTATTTTGAAATAATTTTACATTTATAAAAATGTTGGAAAAAATAATGCTGAGAGTTTCTACAAATTCTTCACCCATTTTCCCCTAATTTTACCATCTTACATACATAACCAGTTATGAAAACCAGGAAATTAACATTGATGCAATATTACTAATTAAGCTATACACCTTATTTGGTTCTTACCAATTTTTCCTGTAATGTTTTTGCTCCAGCATCCAATCCAGAATGTGACATTGCATTTACTTGACATATCTCTTTATTGTCCCATAATTCATAACAGGTGCTGAATCTTTGTTTTTCATGACTTTAACATTTTTGAAAAGTACTGGTTGATTCTTTCTTAGTATGGTCCTCAAGTTAGGCTTGTGTATTGTTTTCCATTATTAAATTTGGGTTACACATTTTGGGCCGGGGATTTAGCTCAGTGGTTCTGCCACCTGCCTTGCAAGCGGGAAGTCCCAAGTTCGATCCTCGGTACCAAAAAAAAAAAAAATTTGGGTTACAAATTTTTGGCAACAATTTCAAAAATGATGGTTTACCTTTTCCAGTACCTCATGTCAGGAGGGCAACATATCTTGTTAGAAATATAAATTAGATCATGTTACAAGCCTTCAGTGGGTTTCCATTATTTTGAGAGTATAATACAAACCCTTCTAGAAAACCTTGCCTGAATTTGCTTTTGTTACTTTAATTCACACATTTTGTTAGCACAAATACAAATTAAAGTGGCTTAATTTTCTGTTGAAAATAAGGAAAGAGACATTCTCGCTTCTCTATTAGAGAATTTACTCTACAAAGCTTGTAAGTTTTTTCTCTGTCTCTTTAACATCTATATAAATCTTTTAAAAAGCTAAATAAGCCTCATGCCAGTTTTAGGCCCAGGGCTTTTTTTCTTAGGGTACTGGGAGACACCTCTTTAAATTATAACTACCAAGGAAGACAGCAGCCACATCTCCCATTGCTCCTAGTTCCAAAGCTACATCTTTTCAAAAAGAGTAGTTTTTTTTCTTTTGGATAGTTAACAGGTAGTTACCCCAACCAACAAGTACATTTAGGTAGTACCATGTGTGACAATTGGTGCTCTCAGGTCTACTTACTTGAGGACGAGTTATTATTTACCATGAGAATGTGTATGTTATGCATTGTATAAAATGATGTGGTTTTATTTAGTCATTGGAGTCTCTTAGTGGATTGCTTGTGATATATATCATACTCTGGTTTAATGTTTATTCAGTAATAACATTCTTTTCCAACTCTGTGGAGCAGTTTTATGGATTGGAAGGAAATTTTGTTTTTAATTGTATTTTCCCAACACTCTCATCAGCTTACTTGGATTCTCTTTCATATCGTGAAAAGGACTAAACTGTTACTTATTTTAAATAACCTTCTTCCTAAATCCTCCAATTTTTTCCACTTTATTAATTAATTGGCTCCTTCCATTCTTCAGGACATAGCTCAGATATAATCTCCCTAAAGACAACTTTCTTGACCACCCTCTATAAGAAAGCAGCTCCTTCCAAGAACTCTTTATCACATCATCTCCTTCACGTCTTTCAGGGTAATTAGCACAACCTGCAGTTACTGTATTCATTGATTTCATGGTGTGTTTACATTTTTCTCCACTAAAATGCAGCTACAGAAGAAAGAGACTTGACTCTAATGCTAACCCTTTGTCCTGTTTTCAGCTGAATCCTTTATTTCTATGATAGATCAATGCCTACCATCATTTCATTTTTTATCAATATGTGGAGTCTCAGACTATAGTTTTAGCAGTGTTTGTATTTTATGAGCTTGTTAAATAATTATAGCAAGGGAAAAATACACGAAAAATGCACTTTCATACTTGAATAAAAATAGGCCCAAATTCTTATTTTTAAAGTAGGAATATCTACAGTGTTTAAAGAAAAACTGTGGTGCAGACCCCAGCCAAAGGGCTGCCTGGAAAACAGCTGTGCAGGCCCACAGGCCACAACCAGAGCCCTGCCCAGATAGCAGCAGCTTGGGTGCACAGGCCCCAGCCAAAGGCCCTTCCACACAACAGCTATGCAGGTGGACAGGCTCCAGTCAGAGGTACACTCAGACACAATTCTATCCTAAGTGTGCACAGGGCCCAGCCAGAACCCTGCCCAAACAACAGGGCACCACAGGGATCTAGAAGGTCACCATTTGGAACCCAGGAATTGGCACAGTGGTGAGAAGCCGAAAGAAAGCCTCTCTGAGGGTGGCTGAGAATTGAAGCCCAGTGGGTGAGCAAAATGTTGCCTCAACAAAGGCACAGCAGGCTGCGCCTGTTGAAATGAGAAGACATGTAAACAAGTCTCAAAAGCAGACTTCCAGATCACTGAAGGAAACCTCAAGGTGCAATGAGATGGGGCAATCTGAAACTCAAAAACTTGGACTCACTGAACTGCCAATGAAAGATGATCTGGAAAAAATAAAATCAGAAATAATATCTCAGATACCAACAGAGATTGTGTCCATAGTAAAAGACATGATTAATAACTCTAGAGCAGAAATAGATACAAAATAGAGGAGCTGAGGAACATGGTGGAATCCCAACGTAGGAAACAAATGGAATCCATAAAACAGATGCAAACAGATATCCAGGACATTAAAAACTCCATTGAAAGTTTAAGCAGCAGAATGAGACAATATGAGGACAGAATTATCAGATATAGAAATGAGGATTGCAATTAGTGACCAGGAAAAGAAAAATTTCTTCAAAATGCTAAGGGACCGGGGCTGGGGATTTAGCTCAGTGGTTCTGGTGCCTGCCTCCCAAGTGCAAGGTCCCGAGTTCAATCCCTGGTACCAAAAAACAAAACAAAACAACTAAGGGACCATGACTAATAAATCCAGCAGCTGCTAGATTATTCAGAGAAGAATAACATAAGACTGATTGAAGTCAGTGAAGAAACAGGAGATAGTGTAAATGACATTAAAAATATTGTTCACAGAAGTAATGGTAGAAAACTTCCCAAGTAGGGGAAAAGAACTTGACATACAGATAAGTGAGGCATATAGGACTCCAGCTCGCCCTGATCAAAAAAGAATCTACACCTCAGCATATAATAGTTAAGATTCCAGAAACCCAACAGACAAACAAAATACTACAAGCAGTTAGAGAAAAGAAACAAATCACATACAAAGAAAAGCCTATCAGAATCACAGCAGACTTCTCAACACAAATCCTCAAGTCAAGAAGACCCTGGAGTGAAGTATTTCAAGCCCTAAAAGAAAACAGCTTCCAACCTAGATTGATGTACCCTGTAAAACTGTCTTTCAAAATTAATGAATAAATAAGATACTTCCATGACAAAGAACATCTGAGGAACTACACGAATACCAAACCAGCCCTCCAAAAAATTTAAAACAATATCCAAGGAAAACACAATGAGGATCACAACCCCAAGAAGCCCAGCAGAATAAATCCATCAGGCCAGACAAGAAATTAAAGGCAAAGGGGGAGAATCCAACCACACAGAAAGGTCATGACAAGGATCAGTCAATACATATTAGTTATAACCATCAATGTTAATGGTCTCAATTTACCAATCAAAAGAAATAGACTGGCAGAATGGGTCATGAAGCAAGATCCAACAATATGCTGCATATGAGAAATATACTTAATTCAAAAAGAAACTCATAGACTTAAAGGGTAGAAAGCAATACTCCATGCAACAGAACCACCAAAAAAGCAACAGTAGCTATCCTCTTTGCAGATAAAGTGGATTTCAAAACAACACTAATTAAGAGAGACAAAGGAAGCCACTACACCCTTGTAAAAGGGACCATCCAAGAGGAAGAGATGCCAGTGATAAATATATATGCACCAAACACCAGTGCACCCAACTATATATAAAACAAATATTAATGGACATGAAAAATCAAATATACACTAATATAATAGAAGTGGGGGACCTCAATACCCCCTGTCACAAATAGATAGATCAACTAGATTAAAAAATAAACAATGAAATACTAGAACTCAACCAAACTCTTGAACAAATGGACTTAACAAATGTCTACAGAGTATTCCACAGCACAAAATCAGAATACACATTCTTTTCAGCTGCACACGGGTCATTCTCCAAAGTAGACCACATATTTGCTCATAGAACATATTTAAGTAAGTGCAAAGGAATTGAAGTTATCCCCTGTATGTTATCAAATCATGGTGTGATAAAATTGGATATCAATAGCAAAAGAAACCACAAGAATTTCATAAACACATGGAAATTGAACAACACACTTCTGAACAACCAATGACTCAGAGTAGAAATTAAGAAATCAGACAGTTCCTACAATTAAATGGCAATGACAGTACAACATACCAGAATCTATGGGACACAATGAAAGCAGTCTTAAGAGGGAAATTCATAGCAGTGAATACGCATATTAGGAAAACAGAATGAGCCCAATTAAATAACCTGATGGTGAACCTCAAGCTTCTAGAAGAAGAAGAGCAGGACAAACCCAAAGCTCATACAAGGGAGGAAATTATAAAGATCAGAGGAGAAATCAATGCAATGGAGACTAAGAGAACGATACAAAAAAATCAATGAAGCCAAGAGTTGGTTCTTCGAAAGAATCAACAAAATTGACAAACCCTTAGCCAGCCTTGTCAGAAAAAGGAAAGAAAAGGCCCAAATCCATGCAATTAGGAATGAAAAGGGTGAAATTACAACAGACCCCTTTGAAATCCGGAGGATCATCAATACCTACTTCAAGAACCTATATGCCAGTAAGATGGAAAACATGGAAGAAATGGACAGATTTCTAGATATGTATGAATTACCAAAGTTGAACAAAGAAGACCTAAAATTTCTAAACAACCCAATATCAATCAACGATATTGAAAATGTAATTAAAAACTTACCAATGAAGAAAAACCCAGGTACTGCTGGCTTCACTTCTGAATTCTGCAAGTGATTTAGAGAAGAATTATTGCCATTACTGTTTAAACTCTTCAGTGAAACTGAAAGGGAAGCAATATTCCCAAATTCATTCCTAGAAACAAGCATCACGTTGATCTCAAAAGCAGAGAAAGACCCAACCGAAAAAGAGAACTATAGGCCAATCTCACTAATGAACATAGGTGAAAAAATCCTCAATAAAATACTTGCAAACAGAATGCAGAAGATCATCAAGAAGATTACACACCCTGACCAAGTGGGACTCATCCCAGGGATGCAGGGATGGTGCAACATACAGAAATCAATAAACATAATACAATATATAAATAGAGCCAAGGATGAAAAACATTTCAATAGATGCAGAAAAACCATTGAACAAAATCCAACATGCATTCATGATAAAATCTTACAGAAAATTTGAATAGATGGTCTCTACCTCAACCTGATAAAAGACATCTATGAAAAACCAACAGCCAGTTTCATACTAAATGGTCAAAAACAGAAATCCTTCATGCTAAAATCAGGAACAAGAGAAGGACACTGTCACCACTCTGATTAAATATGATTTTGGAAACATTAGCCACAGCAATTAGACAAAAGAAAGAAATAAAAGGAATAAAGATAGGAAACAAAGAAGTTAAATTGTCATTATTTGCAGATGACATGATACTCTATATAGAAGACCCCAAGAACTCTACCAAAAGTTTTCTAGACTTAATCACCAAATTCAGTAGAGTAGTTGGATACAAGGTCAATATACAAAAATTAATAGCTTTCCCGCACATGAACAACAGACTCACTGAGAGAGGAACTGGAGAAACAACTCCTTTCACAATAGAATCAGAAAAACTGAAATACCTAGGAATCAACCTTAAGAAAGGAACCAAAGACCTCTACTCTGAAAAGTACTGTACTCTGAAAAAAGAGATCAAAGAGGATATCAGAAAATGGAAAGATATCCTTTGCTCCTGGGTAGGAAGAACCAATATAGTGAAAATGGCCATACTTCCAAAACTGCTATATAGATTCTATGCAATCCCAATTGAAATTCCAACAGCATAACTTTTCTCAGAACTTGAGAAAACAATCCAAAAATTCATTTGGAACCAGAAGAGACTTAGAATAGCAAATGCAATTCTAGAGAACAATGTATCACAATCCCCAACTTGAAATTTTACTTCAAAGCTACTGTGATAAAAACAGCACGGTACTGGCAAAGAAATAGACCTGAGGATCAGTGAAATAGATTGGAAGTTGGAGAAACAACTCCAGACACACTCAGCCACCTCATATTCAACAAAGGAGCCAAACACCCTCACTGGAGCAAAGATAGCCTCTTTAATAAATGGTGCTAGAAAAATTAGGTTTCAACTTGCCATAGATTTAAACTAGACCTATATCTCTCACCATGCACTGAAGTAAAATCGAAGTGAATTAAAGATCTAGATGTTAAAACAAAAAAATACTAAACTGGCTGGAACAGAGGTTAGGTAGAACTCTTGGAGACACTGGCGTAGGAAAAGATTTCATGAACAAAACCTCAGTTGCAAGTGAACTCACAGAAAGAACCAACAAGTGGAATCTCATCTTATTAAAAAGCTTCTGCACAGCAAGAGAAATCACCAACAGAGTGAAGAGACGACGCACAATGTGGGAAGAAAATTTTCCCAGCTATTCAAGCTTTACCAGACAAAGGACTACTATCTAGAATATATAAAGAACTTTAAAAAATCAGACTGCCCCAAATTTAAAGAGCCAATCTAAAAATGGGCATCTGAAATGAACAGACATTTCTCAGATAAAGAAGTAGAAATAGCAAATAAACATGAAAAAATGTTCAGCATCACTAGTCATTTGAGAGATGAAAATAAAAACAATGCTGAGATTCCATCTCACCTCAGAAAGAATGGCTGTTATCAAGAAATCAACCAATAACAAGTGCTGGTGGGGCTGTGGGGAAAATGAACCCCTCTCCACTGTTGGGAGTGTAGACTGGTGCAACCAGTGTGGAAATCAGTATGGAGACACCTCAAAAAACTAGGATTAGAGGTCCCATTTGATCCAGCTATTTCCCTGCTGGGTATATTCCCAAAAGAATTACAAGGGATATATGTGCACCCATGTTCATAGCAGCACAGTTTGTAACAGGTAAAACTTAGAAACAGCCTAATTGGCCATCAACTGGAGACTGGATAAAGAAAATGTGTTGTTTTTCTTTATAAAATGGAATACTGCTCAGCCATAAAGAATGAGAAATTAAAGACATGTATAACTAAATGGATGCACATTGAGGCCATACTCTTAAGCGAAATAAATGGGGCATACATGTATAAATACTAAATAGCTTCTCTGCTGTGAGAAACTGCAAGTGTCAATAAGGACCAAAAGGTATAATAGATAATGTGAAATAGGAAGAAAAGGGGCAAAGGGGAGGGTGAAGTGGAAAGTATAGGGGAAAGGCAAAAAGAGGAAACCACCAACAGATCTAAGAAACAACCTACAATGTGGGATTTTTACCAGCTGTTCCTCAGACAATGGACTTCTCTAGAATATATAAAAAAACTTTAAAAAATGAGACTGCCCCAGATTTATAGACACAATTCAAAAATGAGCATTTGAAATGAAAAGACATTTCTCAATCAAAGAAGTAAAAGCATCAAATAAACATATGAAAAAATGTTCAAATGTTCAACACCACTGGTCATTCGAGTGATGCAGATGAAAACAACAGAGATTCCACCTCACTCCAGAAAGAATGGCTTCTATCAAGAAATCAACCAACAAAAAATGCTCATGGGGTTGTGGGGAGAAAGGAACCCTTCTCCATTGTTGGTGAGAGTGCAGACTGGTGAAACCACTGTGGAAATCAATATGGAGATATCTCAAAAAAATAGGATTAGACGTCTCATTTGACTGAGCTATTTCCCTTCTGGGTATCTTCCCAAAAGAATGAAAAGAATAATACCACAGTGATATATGTGCACCCATGTTCATAGTTACACAGTGTGTAATAAATAAAACTTGGAAACAGTCCAATTGCCCATCAAATGGAAACTGGATAAAGAAGATGTGTGTGCTTTTTTTAAAAAAATAAAATGGAGTACTACTCACCCAAGAAGAGAAATTAGAGACATTTATAGCTAAGTGGATGCACATTGAGACCATATACTCTTAAGTGAAATAAATAGGACACACATATGTAAATACTGGATAGTTTCTCTGGTGTGAGAAACTGAAAGTGAAAATAAGGATCAAAATGTGTAATATATAATGTGAAATAGGAAGAAAAAGTCCAACAAAGGGGAAGGGGAAGTGAGAGGGGCAGGTGAAAGGAAAGAAGGGAGAGGAATAAATATGAGAAAGGGAAAAAATGGAAACAAAGTCTTTGTAAATAGGGAGGGATGGATGGGTTGAAGGGAGGGCAGGGGAGTGGGAAAAAATAAGAACCAAGATATATAAAGGTACAGATTCTCAGTAATGAAAGTCATAATATTGTATACCTGAAATGTACCAGTAAAATTAATGACTTAAAAATCATTTTAAGAACACTTTTATGTTAATTATGGATACAGCTGGGGCCATTTGAATTGCAATGTTGAATAACAGGCCAATAGGAACATCAATTAGCCCTGAATAAATAGCATGGGACAAATGCCAAAAAAAAAAAAAAAAAAAAAGTGGAGACTCATATCACTCAGCAAATCTATTATGTTTCTGTATATCTTCATGAACAAAGAAGGGAACTTTTGTATGACTTTAAGAGAACAAAGGCTTTAGGATTTCTGATGACATTTGAGGGAAGGAAGCCTTAAAGTAGTGCTTTGCAACCTTAAGCATGCACCACTCTCCTGTGGAGTGCTTGTTTAACACACATTGCTGGGCCTCACCTTCAAAATTTCTCATTCAGTAGGCCTCGGATGTTATCCAAGAATTTGCATTTTCATAAGTTTCCAAGTGATGCTGATGCTTTGGTCCAAGCACAACACTCTGAGAACCACTGCTTTCAAGTGTTGCTAAAAGTAAAGGGAGTTTGTTTATAAAATCTTATGAGAGTTATCAATAGCTTTTTCAAAAGTTAAACAAATGGTTCATTTTTAATAGCCAACAAAATATTTTGCACGCTTCATTTTAAGGATTCCATCTTTATATTTTAGCTCTTATTGGTAGAGCAGGTCCTAGTTACACATATTATTTCATTAAATAACTGTAATCATATTCCAGGATAAATGTTATTATACTCACTTTACCCATGAATAACTTAAGCCTCAGAGTAGTTTGATTACTGTTCAGTAGTTCACACCTGGTCAGTGAAATGGATGGAGCTTCAATAGAACTCTCTAATTCCAGGATTAGAGGCCTATTTTCACTACCATACTTCTCAGCCTGAGAAATTAAAACTAATTTTAATTTAATACTAATGGTAACACCTTGGTTGTTAGAAGATTGATGTGAAATTACTTTTTACCTTGACATTAGAAGTAGAAGGCTGGTTAAAACAAAATCGGAGCAAAACAAAAGATCCTATCCTGGCAGACTGGCACACAGCTGTAATCTCAGCTACTCAGTAGGCTGAGGCAAGGGGATTTCAAGTTCAAGGCCAGCCTGGGCAATTTAGGAAGACTGTGTCCCAAAAGAAAAAAGGGCAGCTTTGTTACACAACAAAGATGGCAGCCAGCCTTTCTTACCAAGAGGGTTAAAACATTTTAAAGTTAACTATAGAAAAACACCAATTTCTAGTTGAGTCTTAGTAATTTATCTAAATTGCAAAAACAAATTGGCCTTTTTTTTGCTTAATTGCTTACATGCTTTAATGAATTCTCTATGAAGAGACACCAAGACTAAAAAAGTTATTAGTATCCCAGAAACACCCTGATTACCCTAGAAATCTCTGAAAAACTAGTAACAAGAAGTTAGTAACTGAGTTCATAATTATTTCCTTTTCTCTAAACCAAAATTGATGGCCAGTAGAAAGACATTGAAATCCAGTGCAGACTGACACTATTTATAAGGACTTGATATTTTAGACTTGTATTGCACCATTCATGCTAGGATCATAAAAATGGTGGTTAAAATTTATACCATGTTAGTCTGATTAACACTGAGATGGGTAAAAATAAAGGATTGAGGAGAAATATTTATTTCACAAAGGTAGGGTCTTTAATATACAGAAAGCTGCATAAATCTGCAGATGTTCTAATTAGATTCAGCTGAACTGCTTTACAATGCAGGATAACATGGATTTACTCTGCCAGCCACTAAGAATAACTTTTCTGATGAAAAAACAAGGTTCAAGCTCCAATATTGAAACATAAAATACCCTAGCCCAGGGAATAGATTCCTTTCACATCAATTTCTTCATTGGCTCAGATTCTTGCAACACTGAAGCTACTTCTTTATTATAAGACTTAAACAGAATTTTAAATGGTACCCTAATGGT
This sequence comes from Heterocephalus glaber, assembly GCF_053883595.1. Classification (NCBI taxonomy): domain Eukaryota; kingdom Metazoa; phylum Chordata; class Mammalia; order Rodentia; family Bathyergidae; genus Heterocephalus; species Heterocephalus glaber. The sequence continues at coordinate 20,415,245 of NW_028258142.1, forward strand.
ACTCTTCTCTTACCTGGAACCCTATTTTCTGTTAATAGTCAAGCATTAATCTTAGATCATGAGAACACTATCAAACAAGTTATTCATGTGGTATTTAATTACAGCAAACGAGTAGTTTAGGCTATGAGAAAATCTGGCTCATACAGATGACATTAAGGATGTAATTCATGGAGTATTTTTGTTAATTGAGTTCCTTTTTTCTTGAATATTTGTCAGTTTTTAATTTCCTGTGTCCTGGCAGGGTAAATCTGTGTTGTCCTGCATTCATAAAGAAGTAGTTTAGTGAATCTTTTCAGAGCCTTTGCTGAGGCCCAAGTTATAGCCAGGGTGAAAAACAGACCCACCTCTGGACTGGGGACCCTACTTGATCTCCAAAGGCATGGAGATCCCTTTGGTATCTAACTTCGAAAAGTTCGTTCAGCACCAGAATGTTTTATGCTTCCATAGATCCCTAAACTATGGTTGTAAGATTCAGCTGGGCATTTTGATTTAACTGTTTCTCATCGTAGAAGGCAAGATGAGGGAGAATGTTCTTTACAAAGGGTATTGAGGGAAAAGTGTGACAGATGCTGTGTCTTGAACCTCATGTTCCATTGACTTTCCCTTAGATAAACCACCCTTTGGTCAATATTCCCTGAATTATATTTGATAAGCCAACCTATTCTCCTTAATTAAAATGTTGGCAAGCAGTCTTCATGTGAATTTATGCCAAGCATTTGTTATAATTTCCATGTTTTATGACTTCCCATTTTGAATAGTGAAAAAATAATTTCATAAACCCTTCTGAAAGGCAGCCTCTTGTAAACACAAATTTTATTTCCCTCATAATCTTTTTGGATATCTGTGAATTTGTGCAGAACAAAAAAAATACATTGCTCAAATATGCCATGTTTTAATTTATTAATAAAAACAATATAGCTGTGAAAGGCATTTGCAGGAAATTGATTTAAGATAGATGTTACTGTGATATAAGCATTAGTTTGCAACATTAAGAACAATGAACATGGAAAATCAATATTATTTATAGACTTAGCAGCTACCTATTACTGTAGAATCTGAGTCAGGAATAATATAAAGACTGTAGACCCAGATCCCAGCATTTGCATTTAACTCTTGTTTGTTAAATGTATAAGTCAGATTATTTTGTTTCATATACAACACACACACACACACACAAACACACACACACACACAGAGTCAGGATGTAATAATAAACTGATTAGTGATGTAAAAAATCCCAACAGTGCTTGTAATGTAATCCACAAGGAACTCAATAAATATGAATTTCTACTGCCCATCCATCTTCCTTCTCATGTCTTGGACATGTTCCTTCGTTTCTTCACTTTCATCAAAGGATAGTTTGGGAATTAAAAGGAGATGGAGTTGTGTTAAAACTTATTAGAATGCTTTGCACCACATTGCATAGGGAAATTTTGGCAGATGAGTTTGAACATGGTTAAAATGAATATAAGAATGATTTGTACCTTTTCACATTCCAAGATAGTTTTCTTATTAGCATAGATCCTGGAGATGCAGCTGCACAGAGGAGAAAGCTAGGAGACATTTCAGGAGATCTAGGTCTTCAATGGATCACTTCATACTTTGTCAGGCTGAGAAGGAAAATATGTGAACTCTAAGAATATGTCCAGCTACCTCTTCTTTTCCATTAACTACTTAGTATGACTCAGGCTCTACTTGTCTGGAGCTTCCAGCCTATGATGAATAATCTTTCAGTCTTTATTTTTTTAGTTTATAAATTGAATGCCATAGGAATATCAAAGATTGACTCCAGTTCATCCCTTGATTCACTGTTCCAAGGTTTACTTAGCCAAGGTCACTATTGGGATACTTTCCTTGCTAAAAATACAAAATTCTGTCTTTATTATATGTTCTAAGGTGAGAAACTTGCCCCTTACTCTTTATCTTTTGATCTCTCTACACAGGAAGAGCTGGCCCTGGTAAATTGAATCCTAGAAGTAAAATAGTGCTGTTATTGAGTGGTGCATGTACCTGAATCTGGCAGAGGGATTTTAGAAATTGCCAACATGGTTATGAGGAGAAAGAAAAGTAGATATTATTTCCATTACCTCTTTTGAACTAAAGAAATCACATTGTGGTGGCAGGCTTTCCTTCAAACCTAAATTCAATAGACACTTATTTGATCTCCCTTTGCTCATTTTCACTTGCACATCATCTCAGTTGTGTGGCATATATCAGAGAAAAGACTCCTGCTTTTTGCCTTTAAATCTTTGACAAGATAACTAAAGAATGAAGTTTTAGATTGACTATTATCTCACTATATCGACCCGAAGTTAAACAGTATCTCCTTCACTTTGTGTTTTCTAGACTTAGCAGTCTAGGCAGAATTAAAGCTCATTAGCAAGCTCCAGAGGCCCTCTGGACCTTTTTTTTTTTTTGGCAGAGAGCATGATGTCACAGTTTTCTTCCTCTGATAGAATCTGGAGAGAGCTGAGACCACACAGGTCAGGGGGAGGGACATGCAACACGAAGCAGCCCTATTGTCCCTTCACTTGGTAACAGTCTCACAGTACAGCAACACATTCAGCTCCCAGGATAAAAGCAGGTGTTTTGCTTTAATTAAGGCCAACAAAGACTTCTGTTTCCAATAGGCTTATATTTTTAGACACCAAGGTAAGAAAGAAGAGTACATCACCCCATTCTGTGCATAAAAATAATGATTCAGGATGAACTGCATAATTAAGAATTGAAAGGGGGAAATGCAATTCAATTAAAACTGACAGAATAATACACAGAATCAATGGCTTTATTTGGTGTTTAATGATGATACTGTTTTCATTTCATTATACATGAGTCATAACCAGCTTTGCCTTGGTTTAATTGTATTCTTTACAGAGTGAACCGAAGTATGCAATTTAGAGTAGACTCATCAATTAAAAAGAGGCTTATTTAAGATTATCATAAATTGATCCCTAAGACTGAAACCAAATGTTTCTGTTTCCAATACATTAATTTATTGGAATGATGAAAAATTTTAGGCAGAACTGAGAGAAACATTGGTAGGGGGAGATAAAGAGTGGTATACAGGGTAAAGACTGATTTCCATGAAAAAATGACAGTAGTATGATTTTCAGTGGGGAAATGATATGGCAATGTATTTTTGATCCAGTGAGCTGTACAGAACATGATGGGATTTTAGGCTGGAGAGGAAATGCTAGATTGAGCTGCTTATATGAAATGAATCACGGTATTGCCACAAAATCAAGTGTAACAGGAAGATATCATTTCTCCATGTGGCCTTATATCCATTTGGATTTGTGAATTGGTTCATGAGCTCCAAAGAAAGCAGAAAAAAGAGTTAAATATTGGTAATAAGGCCACTTGAGTATTTCATGGAATTAATGTGGAATATAGAACATTGTACTGTTGGGCACATTCACTGCAATGAAACTTGATGTTTTAGTCAGTGGGGTAAGTGTGGTATGTACCATATACTAGTGCTCTATGAACCTTCCTGAAATCCAGGATGAATTAGCAGTAAATACTAAATGATTAAAGGGTCATGATCTGATAGGTTGGTCATAACAAAGTATCCACTTGTGTAATTTCATTAGTCATGTAGATAAAAGTTTCATATTTTCCATGCTTTACTATAGTGTACTGTATAAACATATTAAAAGACTCTCACCCGTGACAACCCTGTGCTCAAGAGCTGATCACAGATTGGTTGGAGGAACAGTACTCTAATTTTTCCCTCATCCTGGCATCAAAGGGGCCACCCAACTGAACAGGATGCCTGGGACTGCCCACCTAAGATGTATTTATATAGATTGATCTTCCCGTAGTAAATACATCCTTCTAACTAAGATCTATTTTATAATCTCATAATAATCTGACTGTGCCATGCTAGATCAACTGTCTACAATAGTGATTCTTTTATAGTGATCTGGAGGGGACAGATAAGAAAGAAAAGAGAAAATTATACCTAAGAGTTTTAAAGCTTGCAAAGCAAATAAAAAAATTCTGTGCTTTGTCAGTGTGGAATATGATCTTAAATTTATAATGAGTCATCTGTAAAAATCATGTTTATGTCATCATAAAATTTTCTTATATCACTTTAGTTTTTTTTGTTTTTAGACATTGAAAAAAGAGTCAACATATGGATCAGCAAGGTTTTTCAGATATTCATCTGGATTATCCCTTAAATGCCTAACTTAAATTTGATCTTCAAAGCCAGATATATGGGTAAATATGTACATATAAAATATTAATTTTGTACATATACAAATAATTTTAAATAGTCATAATTAAATTGCTTTTGCTCTTTTCAATTTCAAAGATTGCTGTTGGCAAATTGTATAGTTTTCATAGGTAATTAAAAATAAGAAATATCACTTATAAAGAGGATAAAATGATAAACAGGAAATAGGATATATGTGATTTGTATCCTAGTTTTGAAAAATGAACATTGACTCATTATTCGGTACAACCTGTTCAGTACAACTGTTATTCGGTACAACCTGTGCATAGCACAGTTCACTCTCTAGACAGTCATGTAGGGCTGCAGTTAGTTGCCATGGTGCAATCAGTTATGCCACCTTTTTTAGTATTCAAGTAAATGTCCTTGATCTTGCTGTGCTGTGCTGGTAGAGCAAGTGAGTCACTGATAGGAGACCCTATATTTTTTAGGAGTTCTGGTATTTATTCACTCATTCATTCATTCTTACACTCAAGAAATAGATTCTGAGCATCCTGTATGATTTAAATATTATACTAAGTGGTAGATATTTCAATAAACATTTTATAGCACTTATCATATGCCAAACATTGACTCATGTAATTTTCATAATCACTTTATAAGGCATATTTATTTCTCTCCTTTTACAGGTGAGTAAAATAAATCACAGGGAGGTAGAAGAACTTGCCTAAGGTCACACAGCTAGTAAGTAACAGAGCTGAGATTAGAACCTAGACAGTCTGGCTCCAGAGCCCATGCTCTTAACCATAACATAGAATCTATGCCCTGCTGGAATTTACAATCCAGAGAAGATGCAGATAATAAACAGTTTAAAAAAAGAGAGAGAGAGAAACAAAGGTGGGCTGGACTGATAGGGCTGTGAAGGGAACAAACAAGGAAATGAAAAATAATGGTTTGCTGCATAGGGTGATCAGGGAAGTAACAAGTAAGCTGAGGCAGGAAGGGTAAGAAAGAACCAGCCCAGGGCAGGGATGAGAAAGTATCCAGGCCAAAGGAAGGTTTCTAAATGCTCAAGAAATCTGGCAGGGCCTTGAGGCTCAAGCTGGTAGCATTGTGCTTGGCACTGTCATTTCCAGATGGGTGGGCCAGAGCAGAAGGACTCCAGAGTGACTGGAAGCACTTTCACTTTGAGATAGGGAAAGCTTTTCTCCCTGATGGGACACAATGTTTCTTGGAGTACGGGGAGTTTAAATGGGTGGGAAGTAAGGAGAGTAGAGATAGAGGCGAGTCCCAGAGAAGCCTCAGGGAAACAGCCAGTCCCCAGGAATCTTGAAGACACTGAGATCAGGGGTGACCTGTTCCCTGCACCTTGGATGACCTATATCCCTGCCCATGGGAGCAGCACCCCCTCCCACCAGTGGAACTGGGAATGTGTTATATGTATTTAAGTGAGGCCATGAAAAGCTTCACAGAGACACTGGTGCCCCAGCCTGCCACTGAAGCCAAACAGCTCCTGGTCCTCACGGACAAAAAGAGTGGAGAGAACAGGCAAGCTTGAAGGGATAACGTGGAAATAGGAGATGTCTCTGGAGATTTTGTGTAGGTGGAAGACAAATGCCCTTAGCAGTGTTTTAGTACTGTGAAAGGCCCCCTCTCCCCAGAAAGTAAGGTCACCCCTAGGAAAAGGGGAACTGCTGATTGTTAGGGATTAATTGCCTGTCACCCCTGCAAAATGGAGGCTCAAAAGGGAAGGGGAGTCATGGAAAAAGCAGTTGGTTGCTTGTACATCTGAGTTTGTGGACTAAACTGCCTACCTGCTTCATGTGGAGGCATCTTCTAGATTTGCTAAAAATTCACCTGCAGCAAATATCCCCACTATTGGTTGATTACAAATGCTGAGATTAAAGCCAAAGCATCTGGAGGCAACATGTGTAACCCTGTGGGAGAACTGCTGAGCAAAAATGAGGTCAGCTCTTAGAAGTCACTGTTAGTTTTGGAAATATCAGTGGGCTGTGATAAAGCTGAATTTGAAAAAGTGTAGGAGAATGTTTTAAAGCCTCTGGGCAGATAAAAGGTAGTCTGCAGAAAAAAGGGAGAATAGGTGAAGGCATCCTTAGAGGTTTAAAAAAATTGTTAATTTTTAGTAAATTAAATTATTGATTTCCAGAAGGATAACTAGAAAGAGGGAGTTCTGAAAATATTTTTTATAGTTTCCAACTTGGACTATGATTTTTCTAAATGAACTAATACTCTCTTGAGAAAAGAAAGGGCAATTTTAGCAGTGCCCACTAAACATGAGCCCGCTAAACTCCTTTAAGAAATAGCTACCAAGGAAAAAGTGAGTTCAGCATTCTTTTTTTTTTTTTTTTTGAGTTCAATATTCTTAAAGGTGCCTTTTCCTATTTTGCCAACGATGTACCCTCACACATAGGGCTGGAGGTTCTTTGCCTGGAGAGAGAGTAGGGAGTAAGAATTCTCCCAAGCCTAGTGCACAGTTTTAAAGGGGCTGGTTTCTAAGATTATTAGAAAATACGTGTTGACCTTCAAATGTTTTTGCTTTGCTTTTATAAAAAAATTACCATTTTCCACAGACAACCCAGATCATAATGGGTGTTCTAGGGGTCCCAGGATACCAGGAAAGACCCTGAGAGCATAGACAAGTCCCAGATGGTGCCCATTTGCTCACTGAAACAGACATCCAATATCAAGACTAATGACTATGACTAGGAATTGGGTAGGGAACCAGCAGCCAAAGACAGCTGCTTACACAGTTAGTGAGAATCTTCAGAGTCATGTCTGTTAATGCATTTGGAAGGAACAGTCTTACTGCTGTATGGATAATTAACTGAAGCAAAGGAAGTATTTATTACAAAATATGTTAAATCCATTGTACCAGTTTAAATGGTTTTATAATTTTCTCTAGCATTGTTTACCTGGGTGAGTAGAGGCATAGAAAGAATACTATAGGAAAGGATGGTGAATACCGAGAATGGCATCTATAGATGAAAAGTTATAGGAGGTTGTAGAATTTTAATAGAGAGGAATGATTATTTTATGAGTTTATTTCAACAAATACAAAGCACATTTAATAAAACATTAACACTGTGATTGGAATATAGTATTTTTTAATTTCAGAAGTTGGAGGTGGCACAAAGTTTAGAGTTAATGAGGATAGGATGTGATCAGGATCATCTATGACCCAGATGATATAGAGAAAGTTGCTGGAGGTAAGGAGATCAAGGGACCAAAAGTCAGGAGGTGGGCTGGGTTATCTATATATCTATATCTGTATCTCTATCTATCTATCTATCTATCTATCTATCTATCTATCTATCTATCGGGCACCAAAAAAAGTCATTAAGATGCAGAGAAAGATGACAGCTCAGATCTTAAATTTGATATAATAGTTAATGTTTATTCAATGCTTACCAAGCGCCAGGCTCTGTTCTAAGAGCTTTGTAGATTATTGTTATCTCCATTTTTTTTAGTTGATGAAAATGAGGCTTACAAAAGTAGATAAATTTAAGTGACATCACAAATGAGTGTCAAGCCTGGCTCACAGATCCAGGCAGTTTGGTCCCTGCTGTCCTATATCTGTGAATGGTGTGATTGTAGGACAGGAAGGCAGTGGCTATATTATGAACCTTTATGAGGCAGGAGATGTTTCGAGGAAAAGAGGAAGTAGTCATTCTGAAAAACTCAAACTCTTGGCCTTGTGGTATGAGAGGCGTGAATGATGGAATAGAATCCATTGCAAGATGGTTGCAGATTCCTGACAGCAGTTTCTCCAAGGAGATCAGGTTCCTATTAAGGCAAGGAGGTGGGAGCGACATTCTAAGAAGAGATAGAGGATTTTGGAAGACTACAAGGTCCAGTCAGAAAAAGGGAAGTTAGGCAGGGTGAGAGTTATCTGGCACAGGGTGTGGTATGAGGAGATCTGTGATGATGGCCCAATGAATTTAGATTCTGGCAGCACTGCTGTAAACACTCTGTGGGCTCTAACTCCCTTGAGACAGCAAGTGATGGTACAGTGGCTGAACTTCTTTGCTAGGGCTGCCATAACAAAGCTCCCAGAGAGCTAAAAATCCCAAAAATTTACCATCATACTTGTTGTGAAGGTTAGAAATCCAGTACAGTATAGGTGTCAGCCGGATTGGCTCCTTCTGAAGGCTGTGGAGATAATCTGTTCCATGACTCTACTAGCTGGCAATCTTTGGTGTTTCTTGGTGAATGGAAGCATCACTGTGATCTCTGCCTTCCTCAAGTGGCTGTCTGTGTGTGTGTGTGTGTATCTTTGTCCAAATTTCCCTTTTATAAGGAGGCCAATCATATTGGATTACAGCCTACCCCATGATGTTATCTTAAGAACTGACTACATCCACAATGATCCTATTTCCAAATAAGGACACCTTCTGAGGTACTGGGGGTTGGGGCTGCAATATATAAATTTTTGGAGGATGTAATTCAGCCCATAGCATTGGGTATCGGGGCACTGGTTAACCCTGTCTGCTCCTCTTTGATTCTATGTCTTATGAGCACCTGAGCATTCAAGGCATTTTACTAGGTGTATTAATCTGGTTTTGTTACTATAATGAAATACCTGAGCATTTTAGTTACTTTTCTGTCACTGGGACAAAAATACCTGACACACACAACTTAGATGAGAGATTTATTTTGACTCACAGTTTTGTCCACCATTGGCTGGCTCCAAGGCAGAAAAAGCATGACAGAACAGCATGAGTAAGGTATGCTGTTCACCACATAGCAGCCAGGAAAGGGGTGAGGGGTCTGGGGCAAGAATACACTCTTCCACATCACACCCTCAGTGATCCACCTCCAACCAGGCCCCATCTCCTAACAAAACATTCAGCTACTGAATTCATCAATGGATGGGTCCACTGATAAGTACAGTGGCTCCATAATCTAATCATCTTCCAAATTCATGAGATTTTGGTGGACATTTTATATCTTGCCTATAACACTGAGGAAGGCTACTTCTTAAAGGAAGGAGACCTTTTTTTGGTTCATGGTTCTTGAAGTAAAAGGTCTAGGGGCCTCATGTAGTGAAAGATTTCTTGCTGGCCGGGTCCTTGTGGGGGGCAAAGTGTATTTTTCTATGTGTGTCTATTCCCTGTCCTTTTCTTACTAGGATTCAATCACCCAAATAACCATATCACATTCCCAAGGTCTAATCTCTAAACTTCATAGTTGGATTAAATTTGTCTCTCAATAACATTAATATATCACTTTGGAGATTTACCTCCTAATCAGTTCTGGGAGATAAACCATACCACTAAATATACAAGGAAAATACAAATGAATGAAACAAAATCCCTGGCTTCAAAGTTCCAGACTTAGGGTAGGAAGGGAAATTAAGAAGGTTACAAAAAACTCAGATACCTAAAACACAAATATGATTTTGATGAATGCTATGAGATACAAGGAGACTGTTACATAAATTACAAGCTCAGTTGAGAAGGGGAGTGGAGACTTGCAGCTAGTTTGGCTTAGTTTTCTTTCTTTAAATGTAAAAAATCTCAGTATCAAAAATGTTAAAAAACTTGCTGAAGGTCTACCAATGAGAAGTCTGCTCTTTCAGTTATATTATGTATATAAATTCACGTGCAGGCCCATTTTCTACGATGTCAAATGTCTCTGAAATGTATTATTTCAAAAAATTATTTTTATGTAACTTTTTAGGAAAAGATTAAATGAGCTCATGAGCATAAAGTGGAAAGTAATGTTTAGAAGCCATAGACTCTTACAAAGTGACTGTGCTGTTGACTACATATTGACTGCAGATATTCTACCACCCACTATCTACAGGTGCCAATCTCCCTACAGTTATACCCAATTTTTATAATATGTATTTGATGCCAAAATGCATAGTGAGTTTCTTGAATCAAAATAAGACCCTTAACCACCTTGAACCTCCCTAGTCTCTTTTTCCTTCAATATACTTCATCTTCCTAAGAGATCAGAGGAGCCTAGCTTGGAGAAATGGCTGGGTTTTAGCCAAAAGCCTGGGTTTTCAATGGACACATAAACAGTGACTATTGACAATATAGTTTCAAATTTAAAAAATAAAGCATCCAACTGGGAACTACTTGATAACCATGAGGAGCAAAATGTCTGTCCTGAGTTTCCTAGGTAGTTATGGGTGGATTTGGTGTAGATTGTGATACATGGTAGAAAATCTAAAAAAGAGAGGATATTTTGGTTTAGAATGAAACTTTCCCAAGACAGTAAAATTCTCTTAGGACCATGCCAAGAGTGTTGTGGACTCATCAGTGCAACATAAAATTTCTGACTTACTGTGAGAGAAAAATAGAAATGGCTTAATTATGAAAACTTTAAAGGAGTTAAGAGTTCTGGGTTCAAGATGGGTCTGGTTCTTGTTCTCAGAGTTCCAGAGTGTGCTGTAAACTTAGGCCTGGCTATGATCCTGCCCTTGAGGATGAATCTGCTACCTGTTTTCACCAATGAGGAACAATAAACAGATAATATACTATCAATCTTCTGATTTGGAAAAGAAATTCAGTAGAAAGAAGTACTACTTTTATGGTTCAAAATTTGTGAATTATATATAATAACAGTTAATAATTAAGTTCTTATAGTTGTTTGTCTACTTATTGATGTCAAGTAATAGAGTAGCAAATCCTTATCTTCTCTTTTGCTCTTTCTTCTTTCCTTCACTGATAAGATATTTGGATGCCTGGTACAAGTTAGTTTCTAAAATGTGTTCAGTGTATCTCAGGAATATGAAGATGAGAAAAATAGACACAGTCCTATTCCTCAGCCTAGAGAGGAAGGTGGATAGTAATAACATATCCAGAAATACAATTGCAAATGGTAACAAGATATACAAGGAAAAAGGAAGAGAATTGTGAGAATCTGTGAAAATATATAAAAGGGTAGCTGATCTAGAATGTGTAGGTAGGGAAGACTTCCTTGAGGAAATAATGTTTGTATTGAGTGCAAGACAGTGTAGAGACCTTAACATGTACAGTGTGGGATGGGAGTTGGGACATGGGCAAAAAGTTTCCAGGTGGAGAATAACAAGTGCAGAGCACTTGAGAAGAGTGAGTAAAGGAGAACAGAACTGAAAGAAGAGCACTGTGGCTGTGACATCAGAGCAAGCAGGAGAGAGGCAGGGGAGAGGGATGGTAGTACAGCAGGGATCACATCAGGCAAGGGGTGGTAAACTGAACAATGGTAAGCTATTATAATTTTTAAGTGTGGAGTGAGATAATAATGTAATCAGTTATCAGCACCGCTGCACTGTGGAGAATCAACAAGATTAAGGCCCAAGAAAATGGGGAGAACAGGAAAGAGAGGATCTTCCAGAGAAAGGATAGAGATAGATGAAGAGAGTTGAGTCAAGAAATATTGAAGAACTAAAGTAGTTTTGTAAGGGCCTTTTTTACACTTGACATATGGATCTCTTTCTACATTTCAAAAATGTAGGTCTCCTTAAGAGTCCTCATAGTAGTTCTTTATATAGATCAATGGTAGCATATTCAATAACCTATTAATTTTGTCAATTATAAATTACTCTGCAAAGAATATCTTTTATATAGTAATTCTCTGGTTATTCTCTTAATGAAAATATTGATCCCAAACTAACTCCCAGAAACATTGTACTAGTTAGCTCTCTCACTAATAGTGCATAAGAATTCCATTTTCCATCCTCTTGTCAAGCTAGTGTATTGCCAGTCTTTTTAATTTTAGCTAGATAATAGGTAAAGGAAATTCAGTATTTTAATTTGCATTTTTCATTACTAGTGCGATTGTTCATCTTTTTATGTGTTTATTGACCACCTATATGTATCTTTTTATGGATTATCTATTTCTTTTGACCATTCATATTCAAGGATGTTCTTTTCCTTGTTAAATAGCACTTTTGTAACCTTTTGTCATATGCATGTTGTAAAACTATTTGTTAGTCTTTTAACCTCATTAACAGAATTTTCTAGTTTCGTTTGGTTCATACATATATATTTATATTACTTTTAAATAGTTGAGTCTGTCAACTGTCAGTATTTTTTTTTATGGTAGTACCTTTGTTGATCTATTCAAAAGGCCTTACTCCAAGGCCAGAAAAATATTTTCCAATACTTTATTTTTCTATTGTGAATATTTAGAATTCAGCATGAGGAATAAAGGAGGAATACTTATGTATTTAGCAAGTAAGTAGGCAATTGTACCAATATCTTTTGTTGAATAGCTACTGTTTCCCTTTATCCTTTGAAATGCTATCATTTTTATTTATAAAATCTCCAAATACATTAGTTTAATTCTGAACTTTGCTTTGTTTCTGATCTCTCATTCTGTGCCAGATTCATGCTGTTTTAATTACTGTTATTTTGTACCACAATTTTTATATCTAGTGGTTCAATTTTATGCACATTATTCATCTTTGTCAGATTTTCCTAGTTTTTGTAAAATATTTACTCTTTAAAATGGATTTTAGAGTAATTTTGCCAAGTTATATAAAAATATCCTGTTGAGACTTTGGTAGGGATTAAATTACATTTATAGATTAACTTTACTCTAGCATCCTGGGTCATTACAGATATCTTCAAATAGTGATTGAAATAATTTAACTTGGGTTCAAGTAAAGTGCCAATATATTTGCCATATATTGTGACCAATATTTCAGAAACACATGAGAAATTGGCAAGCCACTATTGTGGAATTCACTAACTCACTATAAAGTTCTAGATGATTTATTCATTCAACAAATATTTACTGAGCTTAGACATATGGTAGGCACTGTTCAAAGTGCTGGGAGACAATGGTGGCAAGACAGATTCCCATTCCCATATTCTAGAGAGGAAAGATAGCAGCTCTTTTTCCCTACAGATGGGATGGAGGTAAGGGTGGGAAGGTCACAGTGACTACAGACAACTCTTTCCAAAAATATTTACTTAAGAGAAATATAGGAGCTTGGGTGGCATGTGATCATGGGAGCAAAGAAAGTCTTTATATTATCTCCAGATTTGAAGACATTAGAATATAGTTATGTGCTGCAGCATGATTTCCTGAAAGCGAGGAAATAAATATATTAAAGAGAAAGGAGGTGCTTGCAGTATCCAATTCCTTGAAGGTGAGAATAGATAGAATGTATTCTGCAAGTATAGTGTTAACTTTTGAGAGGAGGAGAAAATTAATAAAAGGAAATTCAGAGAGTAGGCCAAATACAAGTGGATTAATATTTATTATTGAAAGTGAGGAGGAACTTATGAAGGGGCAATAACCAAAATTATAATATTTTACTAATTATTCCCCAGTTTTAGTAAAAACTTGGGATTTTTTTCCAGTGTAAACTTAGATCTCATAACTTGTCACTGAACTTCATACAGTATTGAAACCAATATTTAGAATAACATCTGGCACATATCTGCAACTTCGTGTTTATGGAATAAACATACAAATTAGTGAGTGAGCCACAGTTTTTTATTGCTGAGTTACTGGGCAGGTAATATCTTCCATATGTACACGTACCTGTTCTTAGTACTTCCACATCATTATATAATACTTATTTATCTTTATAATGTGATACAGATATGGAAAACTTAGATTTAATTACCTGCCTTGCCACTTTATAGTTACTTGAAGCTGAGTTTTTGTTTTGTAAAATGAGGCAATTGGAGTAAATCAGTGGTTTTCAACTCCTTTAAACTATTGGACATGTTCTTTATGGGGAAGCTCTTCTGGAACCCAGTTTATAAAGCAGATAATCTAGGACCCCTCAGATGAAAGTGGGAATTGGAAAGAAGTGATCCTAAATACTGCTGCAATATCTTTGATGCTGTCCCCACCCTTCCTACCTCTTGCTATGAGAGGCCCCTGAGTGGGACGTCTTGGAGCAAAATATAGAAACCTAGCAACATTATCTCTAAAGTTCTTAACAATTACATAACCTATGTAGGTACTATCTAGTGTGATTTTAATAATTCTGTGAAATAAGGAATGCACACTTTTTTTACAGATGGGAAAACTAAGGTTCCAAACTTACATTTGCTGTAATCTCTTGTCTAATAAATGGAAGAACTAGTGCCCCAATCTTATTTTTCTTTATTTGGGCAGTGGTTTTGTTGGTATCAAATGAGTTCCCCAAAATGGCTTTGTGTTGATTTACTAAAGACTCTGGCTAAAATATCTGAAAGAATTTCTGCCAGAAACTATTACTGTGTATTTATATTATAGTTTATACCCTCACAAATGTCATGAAACTGCATAAAAATGTTTTCCTAAATGTTGTTTTACACCTGAGTTAACTAAGTTACAGAACCTTTAATCAAATTGCTGAGAAATAATGAGCTATGAGGAATCATTATAATTTCTTGAAAGAAATCTATAAAATGCAAATCAAGAGAATTGAGAGAACATTTAAATCTGTTTAATTTTGAAATCAGCTTCATTTTTTAATTATTCCTGGAACTTAACTAAAAGAGGAACATCTGGGTCGAATATAAATTCTACTGATGTATTCTACAGAGTCTCCTGGCTGATTTTCATACTTGCCACACAAGTTTACACTCCCACCAGCAATGAAGAAGGGTTCCTTTTTCCTTGAAGTCTTGCTAGCATTTGTTGTTATGTGATTTCTTGAAGATAACCATTATCTGTGGAGTGAGGTGGAACCCCAATGATGTTTTAATTTGCATTTCATGAGTGGCCAGCAATGCTGAACATTTTTTCAGCGATTATTGGCCATTTGTATTACTTGATCTGAGGAGTATCTATACATTTAGATGACCATTTCTTGAATGGGTCTTTCAATTCAAGAGGCTTAATTTATTTTTAGATTTTTCTGAAGAGGAGTAACTGGCAAAATGTTTTTCCATTTTCCAATTCTGTTCACTCTGTTGTTTCCTTTGCTGTGTTGAATTTTTTAAATTTGATTTGATCTCATTTGTTGTTTCTTGGTAATATTTTTTGTGTACCTGGTGTGCTCTTCTGAAACTCATTGTCCCCATATATGTGTTTCAGAGTTTTACCTAATTTATCTTCCAGAAGATTGTGTTCACTTTTAATGTTTACATCTTTGATTCATTTTTATTTTATTTTAGTGCATGGTGAGAGATATGGTTCCAAGTTCAAACTTTGGCATTTGTATAACTGGTTTTTGCTTTACCATTTTTTAAAGAGGGTGCTTTTTACTTTTGCTCCAACAAAAGTATTTTGTCCTCTTGTCAAAGAAAAGATTGTTGTGTTGCCTGGAGTTGTTTCTATATCCTGCATTCTGCTCTAGTGATCTACAAGACTGGTCTTTTGCCAGTATCATGCTGCTTTCATCACTGTAGCTTTGGAGTATAGCTTCAAGTCTGGGATTGTGATGCCCCCATGCCTTGCTCTTGTTGCCTGGAATTGCTTTTGCTCTTCTAAGTCTCTTCTGGTTCTATGTGAATTTTTGGATGTTTTTTCTTGTTCTTTAGGGAATGCTATTGATATATTGATAGGTATTGTATTAAATCTGTATAACAGTTTTGAAATTACAGCCATTTAGATTTTACTGGTTCTGTTGATGCAGGAAAAGGGCATGTCTTTGCATTTTGTGATATCTTCTTCAATTGCCTCTTCAGACTAGTGCAGTATTCATTGTAGAGGTCTTTCTTTCCCTTGGGTAGGTTAACTCCTATGGATTTAATTTTTGCAACACTATTGTGAAAGTTTTGTTGGCCTAATTTCTTTCTCGATGTGTTTCTTATAGGTGTACATGAATGCTTCCTTTTTGAAATAATCTTCAGATGAGACAGATGAAGCATACAGTCTTATTTAATAAGGAACACATTAAAATAAGGAATCAATTGTAGCCTAAATTAATCAAGACTAGACACTGAGTTGGAAAGGAATATCTACTGGGGTGGCCACATCAATGACTATCGCTTTAGATCAGTTGTCCTTCCCCAAGGATGTTCTGTTCCCTCATGTCCAAGTTTCCTTATGCTGATCTTTCTCTTGGAATGCCTTTCTTTATCAGATAAAAATATTACTCATCCTTTAGGCTCTTTTAATAAACCATTTTCCCTGTGAAGATCACTTGTCTTCATAGCTCTTCTTCCTTTCTGGACAGGATTGATCTCCCTCCTCTGGGAGCTCCACTAGAACTTGGCAGTGTATATTTAGCACTCTTTACACTATCATACAACTAGAAAAAACTGTGTCCTTGGAGGTTCTAATTTCTGCAAAACCAGAAAACATCGAACATTTTAAAGAGGTTTTTCCATTACAAGAGTAATATTTACTCAGTGAAAAATTTGAAAAATACAGAAAAGTTAAAACAAACAAGAATCATTTCTTTAATACAATCGGTGTTTAGAATTTGAAATGATTAATTCTACTGTTTCCTCTGCCATAGAACAACAAATGTTGTGCTTAATTGGGTAGGCACTGTTGATTTCCAAGTGCTAGAACATCATAAATCTCTGTCTCTGTCTGAATACCACTGTACAATGTAGTTGGTTCATATGTATTTATGTCTCTATCTATACATACATTATTCTATGGATATTTAGAATAGAGAGGAGGTTTGCTCAAAGTAAGGACAAGCTTGTCTAGAAAGTATTATGTGAAAGCGCTTGACTCTGGAAATCATATGCATTCTTACCAAGATATTTAGCAGAGTTTAGTGAATTCTAACTTTCTTTGCAGAGTGAGAGAACTGGTTATTCATCAAATTGAACAAACTGACACATATCCCAGGCGGGAAAGCATGATCCTCTGGTTCTCACAGTTAATGGTCTGATGGTAATTGGGAACAAGTACCATGTTTCAGTGACAGTTTTATCATTAAACTGAAGAACACATCGCTGAGACTTTAAACATAGGCATTGGCAATTGTCTACCTCAGGCTTTCCTCTCCTCCATTCCCTATTTCTTTTGGCAGAACTGACAGTCTGTGCAACATGAGAAAGCCAGGACCCAAACTGCAGGAGAGGTGTGCTTGTACTCAGGGCCACACTGTTGGTCATTGGCATTAGATTACTCTAATGAACGTCAACCATGTCATTGGAGCTCTTTTCTTTGTGGAAAGTTGAAGTGTGTATGAAAATACATCACCAATCCTGGAGTTTCTTTCTGACAAGATAGTCTCAAAACATTCATCCACAGGGTATCATTAGTTTAGACCCTCCTTATATTATTTATAGCATTTTTAAGAGTATAAAATTATACAAATTCTATAGATGCTTTGGAGAATGCAGAAATGTATAAGTATGAAGATATACCACACAAAAATGACTACTGTTGACATTTTCATGTATTTAAAATTTTTTCTCATAATATATAGATACATAATTTGGACTGTATTATATATATATGAATATTGTACCCTTTTAAATTTGGAGTTTGATATTTACTGAAATAGATCATTTTAAATTAAGTGAATACTATATAACATTTTAAAAGTTAGGTTAATCTGTTGTAAGGATAAACTAAAATTAACAATCCTACTATTGTTTAGGAGTTAGGCTAGTTCTAATTTCGTCAGTGTTAGATAAAACACATCAAGGATATCATTTTATATAAATCATCCAAATTTTAAATTGTGGAAATTGCAATTACAGGACTTAAACATGGGGTGTCTTGATGAATTTTGGCTGCTTTAATAAAATACCATAGCTGGGTGGCTTATTAACAATAGAAATTTGTTCATCACAGTTCTGGAGGTAGGGGAGTCCAAGATCAAGGAGCTGGAAGATTCATTGTTTTGCTTTTAGGTGGTGCCTTCTTGATGGGTACTCATGTTGCAGAGGTGTGTCTTAGGCCTTTTTTAGGGTACTAATCACACTTGTGAAACTAATCACATTCATGAAGTACCTTCCCTCATGATCTGAGTACCTCTGATAAGCCCCACCTCCAGATATCCTCATGCTGGGGATTAGTGGTCAACATACGACTTTCGGAGAGAAATATTCAGTCAGTCCATGGAAGGAGTATGAAATAATTAAGAATTCTTATACTTATTGATAAATTTCTGAACAGAGGAGTTAAAGATAGAGATAATTACCCTTCTATTGTTCCAGTACTGTATATCCTTTAAAATATTGAATATTATGTATGAAATGTTTACTGTTTTGATGGACATGAAGACTATTATATATGTAAAATGATACTCTTGGATTACTAGTGAATTTGATAATTTTTCTTAATATTATATCCTTTATAAATATTGTATCCTTTATTTATCTACTTCTGTTTTCTTTATAACCTGTCAGTGTCTATATGTGGAGTCTTCATGTTCTTTTCCTCATATCTACTCTACAGTTTTCTTGATTTTGTTTTGTGTTTTCATTGAGTTTTTCTTGCAGGATGGCCCAATGTATTTATTAAAATTGTATTTTTTATTATTTCTTTTTGTTTTTGATTTTGTTGTTTTGATTATACTAGAATGTATATTCCTTTTCATAGTTTTATGCTTAGAAAATTTAAAACTTTCAATGAAAGAAAATCTCTTCCTAATCTAAGTAGATATTTATGTGTACTGTAATTTATATTATTTCTTTTCATATTTAAATTTTTGTTTGTGTCTTATTGCATTGATAAGAGAATGCAGATTAATCTCAAACATTAGTGGAAAAGTAAGCAATGATTTCTTGTTTGCAATTAATAGATACTGGCTGTGGATTTAAGGTAAATACAGCTGATCAGGTTAATACTGTTACATTATGTTCCTTTTTTACTGGGAGTAAAATTAGTATATCATGATGAGTTCCTTATAATCTTTAATTTTTAATTATTAGAGTCTGTGGTACTATTTTCTTTTTTTGTATATCCTTTTATAGGTACATTTTAGGTATACAATATAATGGCATTCATCATTGGAAATATGCACCTTTACATACTCTTGGTTCTTATTTTTTCCCCCTTCCCCTGCCGTCCCATCAACCCCTCCATTCCTCCCTGTTTACAAACACTTTGTTTCCTTTTTTTAATTTTCTCATATTAATTCCATTCCCTTCTTTCCTTTCCCCTACCCCTCCCATTTCCCCTTCCCTTTTGCCCCTATTCTTCCTATTTCATGTTATCTATTATACCTTTTAGTTCTTATTTACACTTTCAGTTTCTGACACTAGAGAAACTATTTGGAATTTATACATGTGTGTCCTATTTATTTCACTTAAGAGTATCACCTCAATGTGCATCCATTTAGCTAAAAATGTCTCTAATTTCTCATTTTTATGGCTGAGTAGTACTCCATTTTGTATTTAAAAAACCACATTTTCTTTATCCAGTCTCCAGTTGATGGGCAATTGGGCTGCTTCCAAGTTTTTGCTATTACAAATTGTGCTGCTATGAACATGGGTGCACATACATCACTGTGGTATGATTTTTTAATTCTTTGGAGAAGATACCCAGCAGGGGAATAGCTAGGTCAAATGGGACTTCCAGTCCTAGTTCTTTGAGGTATCTCCATAGTAATTTCCATAGTGGTTGCATCAGTCTACACTCCCATCAGCAGTGGAGCAGTATTCTTCTTTCCCCACAGCCCCACCAGCATTTGTTATTGGTTGGTCTCATGATCACAGTCATTCTTTCTGGGATGAGGTGGAATATCGGCATTGTTTTTATTTGTATCTCTTGAATGACCAGTGATGTTGAACATTTTTTCATATGTTTATTTGCCATTTCTACTTCTTTGTGTGAGAAATGTCTGTTCATTTCAGATGCCCAGTTTTGGATTGGGTCTTTAAATTTGGGAGGTCTGATTTTTTTAAGTTTATTTTTAGATTCTAGATAGTAGACCTGTGTTGAGTTATCATTGTCATGACTTTTTCTTTTTGTTTGATTCTCCCCTTTTGCTTTTAATTTCTTGACATGCCCGGTGGATTCATTCTGCTGGGCTTCCTGGGGTTGTGATCCTCATTGTCTGTTCCTCGGATATTGTGGAAAATTTTTTGGAGTGCTGGCTTGGTATTCATGAAGTTCCTAAAGTGCTCTTTGTCATGAAAGTATTTTATTTCTCCATCAATTTTGAAAGATAGTTTTGCAGGGTACATCAATCTGGGTTGGAGGCTGTCTTACTTTAGGGCTTGAAATACATCACTCCAACCTCTTCTTGTCTTGAGGGTTTGCATTGAGAAATCTGCTGTGATTCTGATGAGCTTTCCTTTGTATGTGATTTGTTTCTTTTCTCTAACTGCTTATAGAACTTTGTTCTTCTGTTGGGCTTCTGGAATCTTAACAATTATATGCCCATGTGTAAGAATTTTTGATCAAGGCTATTTGGAGTCCTATATGCCTCACTTATCTGTATGTCAAGTTCTTTTCCCCTGCTTGGGAAGTTTTCTGCCATCACTTCTGTGAATAGTTTTTTTATGTCATCTGCACTCTCTCCTGTTTCTCCATTGACTCCAATCAGTCTTATGTTATTCTTCTTTGCATCATCTAGCAGCTGCTGGATTGATTTCTCGTGATCCCTTACAATTTTAAAGAAATTTTTCTTTTCCTGGTCACTAATTGCAATCTTATCTTCTATATCTGAAATTCTGTCTTCCCATTGGCTCATTCTGCAGCATAGACTTTCATTGGAGTTTTTAATCTCATGAAAATCTGTTTGCATCTGTTTTATTGATTCCATTTGTTTCCTATGTTGGCATTCTATCATGTTCTTCAGCTCCTCTATTTTTTTTATCTCTCTAGATTTATTAATCATGTCTTGCACTATGGGCACAATCTCTGCTGTTACCTCAGAAATTATTTCTTATTCCATTTTTACCAGATCCTCTTTTGTTGCTCATTCAGGGAGTCCAGGTGGTTGAGTATCAGAATGTTCCATTTGTTTCCCTTTGGGTTGCTCTAGGTGATCTGGAAGTCTGGTTCTGAGGCTTATTTATGTGTCTTCTCATTTCTACCAGCAGAGTGTGTGTGTGTGTGTGTGTGTGTGTGTGTGCTGCTAGCACCTGCATGGCTCACCTCCTCTGTGTTGGGAGCTGTGGCACGCCTACCTGGAAGCCTCCTCTGGGCTGGAAGCTGTGGCATACTGATCCTGAAGCCTCATCTGGGCTGGAAGCCGTGGCATGCTGACCCGGAAGCCTCCTTTGTGTTGGGAGCTCTGGCACACTGACCTGGAAGCCTCCTCTGCACTGGATCTTTGTCTGTGTTGCTATTTTCTTGATGAGATGGTTAAGGGAGATAGTGTATGTAAATCACTTACATTAGGGTCTGCCATACAGGAGGTATTCAATCAGTGTGACCCATTGTTTTTACCATTCTTAGGAAAAGGTGAGAATTTCATGAAATGCTTTTTTAGTATTTTTTGAACTAATCATATTGAATTTATTTTTGTCTGCTACTAGAGACTTATTGATAGGATAAGTACTTGACTGCATTGGATTGCTCTTTTTATATGCTGTCAAATTTGATTTGTTTGTAGTATATTTTAAAAGGTAAATACCAATATGGGACTTTTCATAAATCTTCAGCTGGAAAGTATGAGTCTCAAAGATTGGTTATTACTTGGGGTTAAGGCCCGAGGGCTAAGAGAATCCCCTAGACTCTGTTAGAAAATAAAGTCAGTATCTCATTGAAATACCTGCCAGATTTTTATTTAGGGCTCCCAAAGGCAGTTGAAAGACCAGCCAATCTTTTTGGCCACAGGGCTAGACATCCTTTTGTTTAGATTTGCTAAGATGATTGGAAGTAACTAAAGAAGAAAAGACGGTACACCATGAGAGGGCACACAAATTTTATATGTTTTCTTGACAGAGGGGTGGCATGTCTTTCCTCCTTCAGAAGTTTTATTTCAAATATTAAAAGATTGAAATCTACCGGCCCAGAGCACCAAGGAGGTGAGCCTCTTGGATTGCTGTACCACTGCCCCAGAATTCCAAGGTGAGCCTCTGGTGCCGCCGTAGCACTGCCTCAGAGCACCAAGCAGGTGAGCTGCATGGGCGCCAGCACACCCCACCCAGTCTGTGCCAAGCCATTACCTAGATCCACACCACAGAGTTGCAGAGGTCATAAAGGACATTGTTCTGAGCTTGAGAAGATAGAGTAGAAGTGAACAACAGAAAGAGGGCTTCTCTGAGGCTCCTTGAAGAAAATTAAAATCCACAGGAAAAGTGAAGAAAATTTCTGTAATAAAGGCACACCAGACTGCCTTAGTTGGGGGAGCAGTGGTGTGGACCAGAGCAATGCAGCTGAAAGCAGATTTGAGCCGGGGCTCCACCCTGACTCCAGAGGCTGGGGCACACCAGCCCAAGCCAAGGGCCTGCCTGGAAAAGAGCTGCACAGGCACACAAGGAACAGGCAGAGGTTCACCCCAATATCATCAGTAACTGTGCAAGACCCTAGCCAGAAAGTGGGTGCACAGTTCCCAGCCAACGACCCTCCCAGACAACAGCTACATAGGGCCCCTAGCCAAAGACACACATAGATATCATCCCAAGTGTGCTTAAGCCTCAGCCAGAAGCCCATTCAGGCAACAGGTCAGCTCAGAGATCCAGAAGGCCACCTTTCTGAACCCAGGAAATAGTGTACTGGTGAACAGCAGAGAAAAGGGAGCTCTGTGACTTGCTGAGAATGGAAGACCACTGGGTGAGCAAAAAGTTGCCTCGCCAAAGGCACAGCAGGCTGCATCTGTTGAAATGAGAAGACAGGTAAACAAGCCTCAAAACCAGACTTCCAGATTACCTAAGACAACTCCAAAGAGAAACGAGATAGAACAATCTGATACCCAACCATCTGGACTCCCTGAACTAGCAACGAAAGAGGATCTGGAAAAAATGAAATCAGAAATAATTTCTGAGGTAACAGCAGAGATTGTGCCCATAGTGCAAGACATGATTAATAAATCTAGAGAGGACACAGATAAAAAAATAGAGGAGCTGAGGAACATGATGGAATGTCAACACAGGAAACAAATGGAATCCATAAACAGATGCAAACAGATTTCCAGGAGGTTTAAAAACTCCATTGAAAGTTTACGCAGCAGAATGAGCCATTGTGAGGACAGAATTTCAGATATAGAAGATAAGATTGCAATTAGTGACCAGGAAAAGAAAAATTTCTTTAAAATTGTTAGGGACCATGAGAAATCAGTCCAGCAGCTGCTATATGATGCAAAGAAGAATAACATAAGACTGATCAGAGTGAATGAAGAAACAGGAGAGAGTGCAGATGACATAAAAAACTATTCACAGAAGTGATGGCAGAAAACTTCCCAAGCAGGGGAAAAGAACTTAACATACAAATAAGTCAGGCATATAGGACTCTCAACTAGCCTTGATAAAAAAAATTCTACACATAGGCATATAATAGTTAAGATTCCAGAAGCCCAACAGAAGAACAAAGTTCTACAAGCAGTTAGAGAAAAGAAACAAATCACATACAAAAGAAAGCCCATCAGAATCACAGCAGACTTCCCAATTCAAATCCTCAAGGCAAGAAGAGCTTGGAGTGACATATTTCAAGCCCTAAAGTAAGACAGCCTCCAACCCAGATTGATGTACCCTGCAAAACTATTTTTCAAAATTGATGGAGAAATAAGATACTTTCATGACAAAGAGCACCTTAGGAACTTCATGAATACCAAGCTAGCATTCCAAAACTTTTCGACAATATCCTAGGAACAGACAATAAGGATCACAACCCCAGGCAGCTCAGCAGAATGAATCCATAGGGTATGACAAGAAATTAAATACAAATGGGGAGAATCCAATAAAAAGAAAAAGTCGTGACAATGATAAGTCAATATGTATCAATTATATATATATATTATATAACTATGAATGTTAATGGTCTCAATTCACCAATCAAAAGAAATAGACTGGCAGAATGGGATTAAGAAGCAAGATCCAACAATATGCTACATAAAAGAAACAGACTTAATTTAAAAAGAAACTCATAGACCAAAAGTTAAAGGGTGGAAAACAATACTCCATGTGACAGGAACTTAAAAAAAAGCAGGAGTAGCTATCCTCTTTGCAGGTAAGTGGATTTCAAAACAAACTCTGAAGCACTTCTGGTCCCAAGAATTTCAGATAAGGGACAATCAACCTGTATGTACAAATCTATCGTGAAAATGTGTTTTCATTTCTCTTAAGTAAAAACTTAAGAACAGAACTGTTGGTTCTTAACAGTAATACCAGAAATTTCTATATTGTTTTCCCAAATGTTTTTATCATTTTACATTCACATTAGCAGTAGTAGAAAATTCTAACTGGTTCACACCTAATCTGACATTTGTTCTTTTAAAACCTTTTAAGTTAATCTCCCTAATGAGTGCGTAATACAGTCTTGTTATTGTACTGATTAGTATTTTTCTGATTCTAGTGTTGCACACCTTTCCTTGTGCTGTACTGGCTATTTATCATCTTCTTGTGTCTACTTTTTTAACTGGATTGTCTATTAATGAGCTGTAGGAGTTCTTTATATATTCTGGTCATAGTTTATATGTATTATAAATATGTTCAGGTTAAGGACTACTTTTCATTTTCTTAATGATGTGTTTTAAAGTTCCAAATTTTGATGGAATCACATTTATCAATTTTTTTCTTTTATACATCATGATTTTTGTATCCTAGGAAATTCTTGTCTACCCTAAATTCATGAACATTTTCCCTTGTAATTTCTTCTTAAAGTTTTATAGTTTTAGTCTTTCATGTTTAGGTTCATAGATCCTTTCAAGTTATTTTTATATATGGAAATAAAGGATTGAGGTTAGTCTTTCACATACGGATACCAGGTGTTCTAGTACTATTTGTTGAAAACATCTTTTCCTCTGCCCTTGAATTGAGTTAATGTTCTATAAAATGTTAATGTTAAACAATCTTTCAAAAATCAGTGGACTATATATATGTGGTTCTATTTTTAGATTCTCTGTTTTATTCCATTGATCTATATGTCTTTCCTTATGCCAACATTGTCTTGATTACTGTAGCTTTAGAAGAAGTATTAAAATTAGGTAATAAATGTCTTCCAACACTTTTTTTTCTTTTTTTACTTTTCCAGTTCCTTTCTACTTCTACATAACTTTTAAATTGCAATGTCCAATTCTTCATTTATAGCAAGTATACATAGACCTGTGTTTTCTAATCCTGCTAAATTCAAATACAAGTTCTAGGGGCTCCTAGAGATTTCTTAGTATTTTCTCTGTAGATGATCATTTCATCTACATATAAAGATTTACTTCTACCTTGCCAATCCTATGCTATTTATTTTTATTGCCAGACTATTTTGGTTTGGATTTATGTTTCAAAGTTTAATGGACAGATGAAGAGTAGGCATATCTGCCCTTGTTCCCCACCTTAGGGAGAAAGCACTATATCTTTTCCATTCATATAAGGTGTTTTTGCTGGAAGTATGGAGTACCTGTCTTTTATCTGTTGAGAAGGTTCCGTTCTACTTCTAGTCTCCTAATAGCTTTTACCATGAACAGCTGTAGAATTTAGTCCAATACTTTTTCTGCAACTACTGATAGGATCATATGGCTTTTTCCTTTCCTTTGTTCAAATGATGGCTTATGTGAGTGGATCTTCCAATGCTGAACCAACACTGCCATCCCTATAATAAAACCACTTACTACATACTGCCAGATCTGACTTCTAATGGTTTGTTTTGATAAATTGTTATTTTTTTGGTAATTTTTGTTAAATTGTTATTTATGTTCATACTTTTCTATTATCTTTATCCTGTTTTAGTATTAGCACAATATTGATTTCCTAAAATGAGGGGAGAAGTGCTCCTTCTTTTTTTGCTTTAAACATTTGATATAATTTATCAGTTAAAATGTTTATGAGCCTGTTGTTGTCATATAGGTAAGTTTTCAAGCTAGGAATATACTTTAATAGGTGCTATTGAAATTTTATATTTCTCCCAGAGTCAGTTTCATTAATTTGTCTTCCAAGGTACTTCCATAGAAGTTGTCAAATTTATTTCAAAAAAGATTTTTGTAATATGCTTTCTATATACTTTTAAATTCTGTAAAATCTGTCATAATATCCTCTAAATCTTGATATTGTAATTTTTAAAAAATGTATAATTGATACTGTATAATAGGAAGAAAAGGTCTAAAGGAGTAGGGCAAGTGGGAGGGGTAAGGGAAAGAAAAGAAGGAAAAGAAAAATATGAGAAAAGGAAAAAATTGAAACAAAGTCTTTATAAATAGGGAAGGGTGGAGGTGAAGGGAGGACAGGGGAATGGGGAAGAAAATAAGAACCAAGATACCTCATGTAAATGTACAGGATTCCAATGATGAATGTAACTGTATGTTACACCTAAAATGTACCAATAAACTTAATGGAAAGAAAAAAGATTGAAGTCTATATCAACTTATTGTCACACTTATACTGAATTAGAACCATTAGTTAATGAAATTTTAACTTTATTTCTTCTGATGTGTTACAATGAACAAAGTTATTAACGATGATAAAAATGATTCAATTAAAGTTGAGCACCTTTTGTGAGCAATTTACTGTTTGAAAAAAATCTCTAAAGTGAAGGTATCTAGTGGCTGGAGACAGTATATTCAAAAAACTTTCTTTAGTCATTTTCACCTATCCTTTATAAAATAATAAGTATCATTGGCCCCTGCTTCTCTCAAATAAGGAAACAGTAGATACGTTTTTTGGTTTCTTTTCTGAAAATGGAAGAAATGCTCTGGGACAGACTTGTGAGTTAGGGAATTCCTCTTCTGAGATCTGACAATCTCATCTACTGCAAACCTGAGTTCTTTATATCACTTAGACACATTTGAATCATATCCAACTCTTCCCCACTGTAGCAGTTTCTCCGTCACTGCCTCAGGTTAAGCCACCATTGTTGTGCTCTGGAACTCTTTTCAAAAGAGCTTATTTCTTTTTAAATTCTGAAGGTATTTGGGGAAGGGGTCTTTTAATGTACTAAAAATAGGATCAACTTACACATTCATAATCTAAATGTTTCTCATCTTTTTTTTGTTATTCGTGGTAGAATTTCAGATAACTGAAATTTTCTACCATAAACACAGATCTTTTAAAGAATGTAACATTTTTGATTTAAGTAATTCTTAAAGATATTGAAATTTCTCTTTAAAGCAGGATATAGAGCATAAGTTTTTGTTTATGTAGTCTTTTAGTTAAGCATGATCATCATGTATTGTAGTACTGCAACTAGGTGCTTCTGTCCTCAATCACAATGGCCCACAAATTGTTCTAAGTGTTTCTCAGTAAAAATATCATTTATTTACTTTTGTGCCATAGGTACAATGATTGTGTTCATTTGACAGAGAGGAAACTAAGGCCCTGACCTAACAAACTTCTGCCTGACCTTAACCTAACTACCAGAGAGCTGGGAGTCCAACCTACACACCCAGATTTCATTATCTATGCTCTTACACTACACTAGGTCCTTTATTTGTACATCACATGGTGGGTCTTTCTGGACTAGTAAAGATTGTGTGCCCTAATATACATTTGAGTTTTTCAACATGTCTTAAGTTTCCCTGTTGCTACCTACTATTTCTCACCATGTTCATTCTTCCTGTCATTCAGTCTGCTGTAATTCATTGAATTTGGGCTTTGAAATCAGAGTAAGAAAGCTTGTTAAGAGTTATGTATCATTATCAACTATGATAGGCTTGGTTTGGGTTAAGGAAGAAAAAAATAGTATTTTGGACAAATCTAGTAAAAAGAACAATAATTGCAGTCATAGATTGAGTATCTACTCATTCTATACTAGATATTTAACTTGTTACCTCATTTAGTTGTTCCTTATTTAAAACTGTTAACTCCAAAGTGGGGACTACACTCCCCACATTAATAGAATAAGAATCCAGAGCTCTGAGGGGTTAAGGTAGTTGCCCAGGTTTCACTCACTAATAAACTAAATGCAGTCCAAGACTTATTAACTCCAAGGTCCTTTTTTTTTTTTGCCTTTTACTGATTGACCTTAGGTATTGCTCTATTTTCTTTAGCAAACACTTTTCAATTCAGATCATCTTGCTTATTGTTAGCCTGATCATTATAGTGCATTTAAAAAATGTTTTGAAGTGCAGTCTTAGGGACTAAGTGGTCTGAAGCTTTGTATTAAGAATACTACATTTTTTTCTGAAAGGTTATTTTAAGCATTCAAAGATATTTGTAATTCAGATAACAATGAAATGATGAATTAAAGCTGGATGTGTCTGAAGTCCAGAAGTTGAGCTGGCATTGTTGAAGTGGGGTATTAAATATAGACTAGGGCAAGGAAATGAGAATGATGAGCAAGAGATAAAGCTAGGATATGTAAATAAGAGAAGCTGTGACCATATGAGGAGGTAGTGGTAAAGGAAGAATTAAGAATGGCTTTGAAGTTTCTCATTTATTTGAGTTGGTTAAAGAGATCACATACCTTGAGATGTGAAATATAAAAGATGGAACAACTCTTTAAACGTTTTGAGTGTGGGACATGCAGGAAGAAATTCTCAGACATCTGAAAATGAAGGTCTGCTACCTGGTTATCTTTACAGTTCTTAGAGATTCTACAGGTTTTTGATGAGCAACTTGAATGGTGTTTTTGTTAAAGCCGGATTGTGATGTGTATCAGACATATTTGAATTGCCTCTCCAGCACCTATTCTCCTTTTTGCATTTCTTGAAAATACCCAGAATTTCCTCTAGAACATGATTGGTAAATTTCTAATGTGCTTTTCATTTTTGTAGCAAGATAACTGTATTTATTCCAGGCAGCTAGAGTGATTCCTCTGAAGAAGGTAGCGAGGTCAGGGTAGTAGTTTTGCCCTCAGGACACAGAACTTTGAAGTTCTGTAAGAAATATGAATAAATAGATCCATTCTAAAATTTTCTATATTTAGAGAATGAGCAACACTACCTTTTTTTCATTTTATTCCTTGTCCACATGATTCTTCCAAACAGTACTCCAAGTAAAATGCCCTATCGAGATTAAATGAGGCATTTACAGCACATACCTTTAAGTCCATGATCTGCTCTTGTTAGAACTAAAAATAATGCCTCACTTATGATCACAGTGTCAGTGTGTTTCAGAAGCTTTTATTTTAGCTCCAAGCTTCTCTGTCCTCTCTGAATGACTGACAACTTGATGATATTTTATTTCCTTCTTCCTTTCAGAATGATTTAGTTTAAAACAAGAAAATAGGTAAGAATAAAGTGCTTGATGACTGTTTCTTTAAAATAAAAAAAAGTTTCTGTCCTCAGGGGCTGTCAGATTTATATCCTTAGATGAAAATAATTCCATTAATAATTTTAAGGGATAATTAGCATTTTATAGTAAACACATTGTTCATCACTCTAAGGGGAGAGATGGTTGTATCCTTTCTACAGAATAATTGCTTTTTAAAATCAGAACACATTTATCTTATTTTAGCAATATGTGCCACCAACTGACCAAGAAATACTTCGGTCTTGATTTTTTTGCCAGAGTTTTGATCTTGATTTTTGTTAATTCTTTTTTTCCTGTTATCTATCTTTATTTCCCTCTTTCTTGACTTTTATTAGCACATGTTTGCACTACACAATGATTTCACTCACTGTAAGGCATTATTACATGTACATAACACATCTTAATTCTCCTTTCACCCCTTCATCTTCCTTTTATTTTTCCAGCATCAAATTTACTTATTTATAAAACTTTATAAAGTTAATTATTCCATATAGATTGAAAAGCAGATGTGAACTAACTTTAACTTCTCCTTGTATGAACAACAACAAAAAAGCAGCTCATACCTTGTTATCTATTCCTCACATAGTTTATCTATTGCTCTTTTTCTTACTTAACTTTGCTATGGCATTTATAATACATGTGTAGTTTGTGATCACCCCCTTCCCCTTTTATCACAAATGCAAGAAATTGCCATGATTATTTCATTATTGTCTCAAGTTCTGAAATACACTTTGATTTCCCTTTAATTTTTGCAAGCTCAAAGTTAACTGTGGATATATCCAAGCAGACTTTTGATGAGGAAAATGGGCTTCCTCCCCAGAAGCCTCCTTCATGGGTTTTATTTGCCTGCAGTCACTTTCAGTACTTCCCTTATCCCACAGTTGCAGCAATTCCAAATTGACAGTCTTGTCAGAACAAATGATCTGAAATAAACATCCACTTGTCTGCCTGCATTTCTAACCCTGACAAGGATATTTTTCCTGCGTCAACTACAATCTGACAGTGCTTGGAGACACTTTGCTCACTGCTTTGGTCAAGTAGCTGATGGAAGATTAGATATAAAGCCAGAAGTCTAACTTTGAATGGTTCAGGATATTTAAAACTAAATGAAATCATCTAAGTCTCACCTATTTTCTCCCTCATGGCAGCCTTCTCAATAATAATAGTTATCTTGTTTAGGTGAAACCACTGGAGTCAGTCAGCAGATGTTAGAACACCAGCAACAATAACCATTTTATGTATAAGGAGACTTGAGGGAAGAAAAGACAAATCTCAAGTCCAGAGTTTTGCAAGCAGGCTCTCTACTGATATTTTCTTAGCTACTTAATGCCCACTGAAACTTGAATATCTTTTGGATTCATACTGAGAACTATCTTATCTATCAAAAACTATCAGTTTGATATATGATTCTGTCTGATTTGGTCCAGACTTCCTTTGCCCACTTTACCTGTGAGAATTATAGACTGGAAAGGGCATATGGAGGTTGTCCTATGGAGTATTTTATAGATTTTCTTTATTATTAAGCTTTATACTGTGAGTCTCAGAAAGTTGCTAAGTTTATATATCCTGTATTTTGCATCCAGGGAGCCAGTGCAACACTATGAAGGCACTATTCTATCAATGTGTTGATGTTTGGTGTTCTTGATAAAGCCATTAAAATTCTGACATTACAGTTTCCCAAAGATCCCTAACAAAAATTTTTAGGCAGAATACTAATCCCTCAAGGCTGTTGAAATGATATGTATACAGCACAATTTAAATAGAAATTGCTTGATTATTAGGCTTTCTGGATTAATTTAAATATCCAATTGGAATAAAAAAGATCTACTCTTCTACTGGAATTATCTAAACTGATTGTGGTCTGTGTACACTAGCTGAGTCATTACCGTTTTTATACATCATTTCAAGGATATAGATACCTAAATGCCTACAGCTTGGATAATAAGAGGAAAAATCTAATTGTAAAGTTTTTAAATTTTAATTTCATATCTAATTTGTCTAGGTATGTCAGAAAGGTTTTTTTTTAATACTATAGAAAAACTGCTGAGGGGAGAAAAAGGGCATCATCCAATTTATCACAAGATCACTTTAAATTGCCGCATGTTCTCTTTCACACTCACTATTTACAGCATGTATTCTATTCCTGGCAAGTAGTCCTGAGTGTCTTATATTAATTCTGCTTGGAGTGTGGTTGTTTCCTTAAAATACATTCCAAGTCACACCTAAGCTGAAGTGCCAAATACCAGTCCTTTAGATTTTTTAAAGCAGAACTTTTTCTTTTTTATCTACCTGATATTTTTGTCATAATTAATCTAATCCAGAGGTTTTACTAAAGAGAATAAGGACAGTCATCAGTTGTAATGGTTAATTTTATATGACAGTTTGACTGGACCAAGAGGTGCCTAGCCATTTGGTCAAATCTTGTTCTGCACATGTCTGCGAGGGTGTTTGTGGGTGAGATTAACATTCAAATCAGCATACTGAGTAGAGCAGATGATCCTCTCCAGTGGGCATCTTCCTATCCCTTGAGTCCTGAATTGAACACAATGGCTGACTAAAGGGGACTTTCCTCTCTCTACTTATCTTTGACATGGTAATCAGTCTGCCATCAACTTGGTCTAAGACTGGAATTTATAAAATAAACTCCATCTTGGGACTTTGCCTTGGAGTTATAAATTTAATTAAACTTTAAATGCCCATACAGTGTTTAATCTGATTATGACAGAATGAACCAGTAGTGAACAATCTCCTATTTCATATTTAGTCTTTTCTAATACAAACAGAAATCTGTTGGCTGCTGGGAACCTGTAAAAAAGGCAAGGCATCAAAAAAAAAATAGCTGGATCCCCCACAGACATTCTCAGTTTGGCAGAAGGGACATGGGAAGGCACATCCTTAAAGAATACCTCACATTTCAAACATGTGAAGTAAATAAGTCATTTTTTATTGGGACATTAACTCAATCTACTTAGGAAAAGAGTTAGTGGCTTAATAAGGATAGATCACTGGGGTGAACAATAATATAGATCCAATTCATAACTTCTTCCTTCAAGATTTAGATCTACAATATAAAAAACCAGATGAATGCAAATACTGAAGGACCCATAGTGCTCAAATGAGCACCTAAGGTAGTGATGCCTGGTTCTGAGTTGGTGATAGCTACATTTTCTGCATTTATTTAAAAGAGGTATTTGTACACTTGTTGTAATATGATGAACAATATTAATTTTAACTAATTTGAATTTAAGGAAATAAATAGATACTGTGAAGAAGTCTCTAAAGAACTGACAATGATGCTGAATCAAAACTTGAATGCGATTGAGTTCTCTGGGATTATGATGTGAAGGAAGGCTAAGAGGCTAGCTGTCTATGATACTTTGTATGTCTGAAGAAACAGTATAAAAATAGAAATTTTTTGTGGCCAACTCATATCAGCTCATTTCAGATATACTACCACAGCCTGCCATTTTTCTCCACGGTTGATCTCCCCTGTTTCCACTGTGATGGAGTTTGTCTAGGTATGTTTGCCCACTAGAGACTGCACTTACCAGAATCCTTTGTGGCCAGATGGGACCATCAGATTCAATTTTCTCTAGTAAAATGTGAATAAATGTTACCAAGTACTTCAACATGAATTTCCAAGGAGGAAATAATTTGGTTCAGACTTCCTTTGTCGTTTTGTTTTGTTTTTGGTACCAGGGATTGAACTTGGGTCCTTGTGCTTGCGCAGCAGGTGGTGAAACCACTGAGGTAAATCCCCAGCCCCAGACTTCCTTTGTCTACTTTACCTGTGAGAGTCATAGCCTGGAAGGAGCATATGGAGGTGAACTCAGCTTTGATCATGTCGATTCTAAGGGCCCCAACTTGGAAAGAAATTGTGTGCTTGAATGATTTCATGGAGCAGGGCTCCGTTGTTTTCTGTTATGATAGAAAAATGAACTATTCTGTGTTTTTCTCTTTTGTATCAGTGTAGTCTTTATCCAGTAGAGCTAAGACAGTTGCCTCCTCTTAATGAAATACCAAGGGAATCCTTAAGTTTACTCCACTTTCTCCTCTGACTCTGTTTCCATAAACAACCAAATTTGTGCCTCTATTGACATCTGTTCCTAACTATTATCTCCCTGATTCCTTGTCTTAGGGGGCTGTTACACTTTGGAATAACTCACAAGTTGGAAAAAAAATCTTATAAATAAATTAAAAATATAGCTCCAAAGAGATACTTGAAAAATATATGGTAAACTTATTTTACTCCTAGAGATCATCTGCAGAATAACTTCTTACCAATAAAGTTCAGGGCTTATTTTTTTCAAATTATTTATGTTCTCATTCTCTCCACCCAAACCCCCATCTCATGTACAAATATTGTAGATATTTTAATAATAATGAAGTAAAACAACTAGTTACAGATCAATAAGAGGCAACTCTTACTTTATGAAGGAAAAATTAGATTGGAAAACTCCAGGTTTCAAAAGAATCAACACCCTAAAGCTATCCATTTGAGCTCCATATTTAATGCTAGACATCTCTTAGGTAATTCCAACACTACTGCTAGTTTCAGAAAAAGTGCCTTTCAGATGAAGGAAAATACAAGATAGATGATATTTTTATATCCAAAAGTAAACCAAAACTCATAAATATATGTGAAAATTTAATACAAGTACATAGCTCTAATTACTTTTCTTTAGAAAGGAATTTGTCAAAGGTCTACTACCTAAAATATATAAAGAACTCAAAAAAATCAGACCCCCAAAATATAAAGATCCAATTCAAAAATGGGCAGCCAAAATGAACAGACACTTCTCAGACAAAGAAGTAAAAGCAGCAAATAAATATATGAAAAAATGTTCAACATTACTGGTCATTCGAGAGACGCAGATGAGAACAATGCTGAGATTCCACCTCAACCCAAAAATAATGGCTGCTGTCAAGAAATCATCCAGTAACAAATGCTGGTGGGGGTGTGGGGAGAAAGGAACCCTTCTCCATTGTTGGTGGGAGTGCAGACTGGTGCAACCACTGTGGAAATCAGTATGGAGATACCTCAAATAACTAGGATTAGAAGTCCCATTTGACCCAGCTATTCCTCTGCTGGGTATGTTCCCAAAAGAATTAAAAGAATCATACCACAGTGATATATTCTCACCCGTTTATAGTGGCACAGTTTGTAATAGCTAAAACTTGGAAACAGCCCAAATGCCCATCAACTGGAGACTGGATAAAGAAGATGTGGGGTTTTTTTTTATAAAATGGAGTACTACTCAGCCATAAAGAATGAGAAACTAGAGACATTTATAGCTAAGTGGATGCACATTGAGGGCATACTCTTAAGTGAAATAAATAGGACACATGTGTTAATACTGAATAGTTTCTCTGGTGTGAAAAACTAAAAGTCTAAATAAGGATCAAAATTTATAATTGATATTATGAAATAGGAAGAAAAGGTCTAAAGTGTAAGGGGAAGTGGGAGGGGTAGGGGAAAGGAAAGAAGGGAAAAGAAAAAATATGAGAAAAGGAAAAAATGGAAACAAAGTCTTTGTAAATAGGGAAGGGTGGAGGGGGTGAAGGGAGGGTAGGGGAATGGGGAAAAAAATAAGAACCAAGATACATTATGTAAAGGTACAAGATCCCAATGATGAATGTAACTGTATTGTATACCTAAAATGTACCAATAAACTTATTGGGAAAAAAAAGAAAGGAATTTGTCAATTTATAGAAATGTTTCCTTAGATTTGAATAGTGCTGCTTTATATTTTGTATACATTTGATGGGAAAAGAAGGAGAAGAAATAACTGCCATGTATAGATTATTGCATTTCCTTTGACATGAGAACAGGATCTGCTGGAATAGACTTCGAGGTGAGTTGATTTTACACCTCACGATTGGCCCATAGTGAATCTTAGTGGCTCTACTGTATTTTGGGGGTGGAGGGCACATGCCAATGTGCTGCTATGAAAGTTCTTTATGAAACAAGCAAGCTAGAACTACATGACAGGATTTTATTATATTAGAAGATACATTCTATTAATGAATAATATTTGATTTTCAGACCAAAATCCAAATTTGTTTATTTGTATCATATGGCTGCATATATGAGTAAATGATTGTGTTTTCAGCCGGAGCTTTTCTTAAATCAGTGAATAACTCCTTCCTACTTCTCCTGGGTCTAGAATCCACTGGAATGATCTACCATGGCTGCATGTCCCCCACTCCCATTTCCACCCTGTACTCTTTGTTGACCTGGTCTCTGTTCCTTACCCTTTGGAATTATGTTTTGTCATGGATACCAGGTGTCTACTCTGAGCACCAGTGGAGAAAAGAACACCACAGGCCAGGTGTGGAATAAAGTCAGGATGTGGTTTTCAACATCTATCCCATCACAACAAGCCTGCAAATGAAGACATGACCCCACCAAGTGAGACTCAAGGGAAAGAAGGAGAGGGTAATTTCTCAAGAACACTCCTCCAAATTCTATGAAGCTGTCTGTAGCAATATATAACCTTCCTAAGAATTATAAACTTACTGTGTAAGAAATGCAATAATGTTTATATTTTAAGCAATGTTTTATTTGATGTAATTTTAAATATTAATAATTAAATCTTAATCATTGACCCAATGATCTTAATCAAATAAAACAGTTAAGTCTAATAAAAAGGATGGTGGGCAAAGGGGAATACAATTGAGCAACTGCTCAATTTTGTTATATTTTGTGGTTCTTTTAATTTTTTAACACGATGAGACCTACATTATGTGAAAGATTGAATTACAGAAATAGCGAAACAGTTGTTCTGGTTCCTAGTTATTAAAAGTGAAGATAAATTTGAGGACAGTGTCTGACACATGGCATCTGGCTAGTAAAATTTTGTGAAATGAATGAATATCTACTAGGAAGGAGGGATAAAGGAAGTCTTACAAATGAGTGACATATGAGTTGGTTTTTTACAGGATTGAAGGGGTTGACTGGTTGGATGGTAAAGGGTGGGAGGAAATATTCTTGGAAATAACACATAGAAATTATGGAAGAATGAAACAGCTTTGCTTTCTTAGTGACATATGAGAAGTTTGTGAAATGGAAGAAGGGAAGGTGGAAGTGGTACAAGGGATTGTTTTGGTACTGTGTTCAAATCATAGATCTTTTACCCACCAAAATCTAGGGTAGTCAGTAAAGCCTTCTCACGGAGAGAGAGAAAAAAGATACTCGCAAGCATCCTTAAATACAGCAGGATTTTTATGCATGTGTGTGTGTGTGGGTGTCAATGGAAACATGAACTTTCCAGAGTTAGCACTGTATGAAATGCTTTAGTAGTTACAAGGAAGAAAGATAGAACTTTATAAACATAAATGAAGACCTTATACTAGAACTGTGATCTTTCATTGACCAAAGACAAATACTGAAAACTACTGGCCACTGTTAAATCCAGTTCCAGTGCTAGGAAATAGCTAGGCCAGCATGGCCCAGCCTGGAGGACCTCAGACAAAGTACTCCACACAATGGAACATGTTTTTTATCCTCTCTAATGAGTAGGAATTGGAATTAGTAAATTATATAATATCCCACAATATGGGCTCAGTCATTTTTAACTTATCTTTTTGCTTTCTTTAAAATAGCCCAGACTTAAAGAACTTCTGTGTATAGTTATTACTAAAGATGTCTAAATTGGGTGGGCAAAATTG
The DNA here is from genome assembly GCF_053883595.1 of Heterocephalus glaber. Taxonomy (NCBI): domain Eukaryota; kingdom Metazoa; phylum Chordata; class Mammalia; order Rodentia; family Bathyergidae; genus Heterocephalus; species Heterocephalus glaber. The sequence continues at coordinate 20,452,199 of NW_028258142.1, forward strand.
ACATACAATGAAATAAGCAGTTATGCCCAGAGTGAATAGAGAAGGAATATATATCAGCCTTTGCAAAAATACATAAAACATATGTGTTTTGGTTGGGCTTGTTTTGTGTAGATATATCCCTAGAGAACTACATCTGAAACTAGGAGGGTATAGTTAAGTCTTTAACAGACAACTAGAAGCCAAAATATTCAAGTGCACAGGGATCTAAAAATTGTTTAAACAGAAAATTTTGCATGGATTTTAAAAAGAGTAGGTAGATAAATTAATGTAAAATTCTAGTTGATCTTCTTTTACTGTTTTGAAAAATAAATACAGGCAGGATATAAAAATATTCCTCTCCAAGAAGAAGTACAGTTATAGTATTTGAATTTTATATAAATATGCTTGTATTATAAAAAAAGCTAACAAATTTAATTACAGTTTCCATCCAAAGGACTAGAACTGAAGTTCTATGGTTTTGATTTTGGGGTAGAAAAATTAACTTTTACAGAATAACGGGGATTTCCCTTGATTTTGGGCAGAACATTTTTTTTTTATTCTTGTAAGAGTCACATTGATGGTAGATATTATTAGTTATGCAGATATAAAGGAAACTCCCACCCACCATTCTCAGAGGGTGTTGACAATGAGACAACTCAATAAAGATGCTCTTCATTGAAGTGTTACAAGTTATATTAAGTAACAGAGATTCAGGGTATGACTTTTGCTTTTATAAAGATGGCAAATCCTCCACTCCTCTACACATGCACTCTAAATATGAGTACAGACTGCTCTATGCCTGAAATTTTTACTTGCTTCAGGCATAATCGTGAGTAATAAAAAGACTGAGAGAGAAGAGCATACTTGATTTTCTTCTCACTTCATCTTAGAGAAAAAGATTGTGATGGAAAATGAAGACACTTCAGGATGGGGGCAAACTGTTTTGATAAACTTGGGCTTTGATTGTCTAAGCCATGGTGGCAAATCTACCCCTAGCCTTTGAAAATGTGGTTTCCCTGGAGTAGAATAAATGTCTGCAGAGTAGATAATCTCCTCAGGTATCGAATAAAACATGAGTTGAGCCTTAGAATGAACAGCCCAGTTTCCTCCACTCAGACAGGGACTCCATTAGTTCCAGACATAAAGCAAGAAGATGGTGGTGGTTTCCTGGAAATAGGTGCTCTGGGCTCAGCAAATTTGGGGTTGTAGACTTTAAAAGTGACCATTTTAGTAGTAGTTGTCAGTTATGTTTTGTGTTATACTTTGTTCTGTCATCCCTAAGCCTTCATTAAAGACTTGTTCTTCATACTTTTTCTGTACTGTGTTGGAAAGAGCAAACAGAATAGGAAACGATTCAAAATCAGAGTGGGTACCAGTAGAAGCTGCCATGGAGGGGACATCTGGCTGGTGGGATGGTGCAAGGAGTTAGGAGTGGAACAGAAGTCCCTAAGAAACTTAACAGGGAGCTCTTGAGGGCCTAAGAATCAGTGGCACAATTTGAGGAGGACTAATTTCTGCAATTAGGTGAAGTAATCTTATGCAAAGTAATTAGGAGATTAAAATATAAATATTTTGTTAGGGCCAGAAGTGTATAGATTTTTTTGCATAATAAAAACCATTCCTATTGGAGAGAATTAAAATGATATAAAATAACACAAGAAACTCTAAGGCAAAGACAGATAAATTGAATTGGGGAAGAGATAAAACAGAGTAAATCCTGCCTTGGAATTACATCAATGAGAGATTGTTGATGCTATACACTAGGTCATGGGATTACTATGGACAGAATTGAGAATAAATAATTTGATGTATTTGGTCATGTTCTTATATAAATCAAAGGTCTGCAAACTTTTTCTGTGAAGGGTGAGACAGTAAAAGTTTTATTCTTTGTGGACCATTCACAGTCTTGGTCCCAACTATTCAACTCTGCAGTTAATGGCACAAAAGTAACCACAGATAATCCATAAATAAGTGAGCATGATTGTGTCCCAATAAAACTTTATGGACACTGACATTTTAATTTCATGTAATTTTTAATGTTACTGAATATTATTCTTCTTTTGATTTTTTTTTTTACAATCCGTTAAAATCGCAAAACTCATTTTTAAGCTTGTGAGTAATACAAGAACAAGCAGTGGACCACAATTTGTTAACCTCCAGTCTAAATTACAAGTTCTTATTGGGGTAGGCTGGGCATAGTGGCATGTGCCTATAATCCTAGCTACTGGGGAGGCTGAGGCAGGAGGATCACAAAATAAAGCCTCGCCTAGGCAACATTTCCAGACCCTCCCTCAAAAATGAGGGGCATCCCTGGTGTGAAGGCCTTGGGTTCAATTCCCAGTACTGGGGAAAAAGTTCATAATGGTGCATATCTTTTTTTTTTTTGAGGCAGAGTCTTGCTATGTAGCTCAGGCTGGCCTTGTATTATATAGCCCAAGCTGGCCTCGAACTCATGCCAATCCTTCTGCCTCAGCCTCCTGAGTGCTGGGATCACAGGGGTGCACCACCACACCCAGTGTATGGTGCTTGTCTTGCTCCCTAAAAATCATTTGGAAAATTTAGTGGAACATTTTTTGTCTTAGAGTCTTTCTTGAGGATTTATAAACATAATAAAATATGTTAATTTTATTAAAGAATAGTTTTTTACTGATAAACCATTATCAAATTAGAAATGAATTGAACATTTGAATAGCTCAGTGGAAATGGTGTTTTAGTATAAGCATTCTGTACAATAAAGCAAAACAACATCTAAGAGTGAAATTACAGGGAAAAGAGATCCTGGGAAATTTCTAGAGAGCTAAGAAAGACGTAAAATTTATAGTATACCATTGTTTCAAATTCTAAAATATATAAATACCTTTGTTAATTATCTTTACTTAGATATATATATTTATACACACATATATCTAGTGAGTAAAAAGTATACAGGCTTTCATAAGTTCTTTCCTGACTATAATCTCCAACTTTTTTATGGTGATAATTTTTCAACATGCAATTTTACTCCCACAGGGATTTTTAAGAACATGACTTTCAAGTGTGAGAAGGGAATGACTGTTCCCTGCAATTGAAATACTGTTCCTGAAGTCAGTACATTTCTGGATAACCTGCTATTCACAGGTAGCAGTCCTCTACTGGAATCATCTATAAGAAATGCTGACTTGCAGTTTGTGTGTTCCTGTACTGTAATGAAAGAAGGGAGACCATTTGGAAAATGTAGGGCCAGTAATCATATTTTTCACAAATGTAGCTGTAGGATATAAAAAATCCTAATGAGCTATGCTTCTTTTGGTCATTTATTACCCTTTCTTGAGGCTAAACCCTCTGGGCAGCTGTCAGTCATTGTTGTATAATGACACATAGGGCATGGATATTTTTGGAAAGAAAGTACCTCATTTTTCTCTTTGTTCTATTAAGTTTTTTCTCCTTCTGTCTAAGGCAATGCATGCATTTGTATCTGTGCATATAAATAGATTGGAAAATATGTATGACCTTATTGCCCTGGGTCCAGGCTCCTCATTTCTGCATAAACCACATTTCAATAATATAAATAACAGTCCCAGAGAAGATTATAGTCCTGTGATAAGATATAAGTAAAGACAGATACCATTTCCTTATCATCAGTTAATTTTTTTCACTAGGAAACAAAAACCAAAAGCAAGTCAACTAGCGCTAATGAAGAAATATTGTCCCAAAGCTTCACCTCATCAGTTACAATTCAAAGCAGTTTGATTAATGGAAAGTGCACAAATGCAGCAGGTTAATTACAGGTTCCCAATCCCACCCACACCCTTTCTCAAGCCTAGAAAACACAAATGTAAGAGGTCATCTCTCCTAAAGAATATTTCTTGTTAAAATTCATTTGTAACCTAGAACATCTGATCTTAGATCATAACTCAGTAAAGAGTTCTTTATAATTTAATAAAATAGATTTTTATAATCACTAATTATTGCAGAACTTACCTGCCTAATTTTTCAGTTCAGAAAAATTCCATTTGTTATTTTAAAAGAATGCCCTAATTATGGTTTTCAACTCAAAATTGATGTCTTTGAATAATCATACTTTTCAAAAAAGATATTTTTGATGCTGACCTACTATATAGCTAATACAACAATGTAAAAGTAAGTACTTGAGACTTTGTACCTTTTGATCAAGAAAGCTTCAGTTATGGAGGATAAGTTCTGGAGATCTGATGCATAGCAATGTGACTCTAGTTTAAAATACTGTCCCTGACATTTGCTAAAAGGGCAGATCCTAAATGCTCTCACTACATCAAAAAAAAAAAAAAAGATAAAAAGAAAGAGAAGAAAAACGATAACACATAGGTGAGCACACACGAAAACAACAACAAAAAACAAAAGAGAAAGGAAAATAACTAGGTGAGGCACTGTATATGTTAATTAGTTTGATTGTGGTAAATATCAACATATTCTAAAATATTCAGCTGTATATGTGGCATATATACAAGTTTTATATATGGAAAATAAAAATATTAATATTGCAAAAGTTAATACGGCGATCATATCATGTCACTTATGAAAACTACCCAACATGCAGGAGGTAATAGACTAACTTGGACCTAAACCATGGATGTGTACTAACTTTTAAATTACCTTAATTACTAATTAACAGTACCTGAAATATCTTTTAGAAAAAGATACTCCAAGTAGCAAGCAGCCTCACTGTGAACACCATACTCTAGACTTTTGTTAGTCCATTTCCTTAGTGCAGACGACTTGCTGAGAAAATCAAATGAGCAAAATAACAGAAAAAGTACCAGTGAGAGTAGAAATTTTAGGAATTTTTAGGAAGTTTTACAATTAAAAGGAAATGAAAATTTATACAGGGGATATTTATCTCTTTTAAAAACTACATTGTCTGATACTATGAGGCTCAGTATGTGGCCATTAACATTCAAGTTGGATATTTGTAAAAAAAAAAGACACTTAATTTCAATATATGCTATGATTAGAATTATATACTTTCATTAACATATATCTTACAATTAAAGAGTATACAGTGGAGCATTTCCATTTCTGCCCTTAAAAGTGGTTTGACCTTGGATAAATCACACAGCTTTCTGAGCCTGAGTTTCATCACTGGAAAATCCTTCCTCCCTGCTTGTAGCATTATTTGAAATCCACAACTTTCCTATCTGATGTTATGACCGTACAGAGTAAGTGGTGTCACTTCTTTTTTTCTTCTGGCTCTTTCTTTTGAATCCAATCCCCATACCACAGTTTTTATAGAACACTTCCAGGTTCTAGAAACAATTAGTATTTTTGTTTTGATGTGTTTTTGTGGGACAGGGTCTTGCTATATAGCTCCATTATTCTTCTGCTTCTGACTCCTAAGTGTTGGAATTACAGGCATATACCACCATGCCTGGTATGATTTGCATTTTATGACTTACTTCCAGTAAAGTTATTATTAGAAATTATTCTTAAATTATTAAAGGTGAGGCACAACTTTTTAATGTGACTAATGGATAAAAATACATAATTTACAGAACCTCCAGCTTATTTGGAACTTGTTTTCTAAAAAAAACTAGTTTATATTTTATTTTTTCTCAGGATGGATCTGTATGAACCGTGCATCTTGCTTATAGATTTTGTCACTCTTTTGATGTTTGAGAAAATGCCTGTCTTCCTCCACACAGGAATAAGACTTTAGAAAAGAAGGTTTATTAAATAGTGTAGTTTGATGGAGTGGGTTCCTAATTTGTTATGTCCATCTAATATCAACACCCCAAAATTCTGCCAATATTATTGATTTTTAGACATAATATAAATACAAAAGTATTTTAGGGATTTTTGTTTTATGTCCATACTTTAGGTATTTAATCATCTAAAATTTTATATGTACAAATTTATATTACATCTATCTTTGTAATCTATAAAAATATATTTTAACCCCAATACAACCAGTGTTTCACCCTTCACTGAAAAATTAATCTCACCTCATCAATTCTCTAAAATATCTGAAGCTTCAACATACAGCACATACATGAGATCTCTTATGGCTTGAAATTAAATAAAAAGAAGAAACAAAAAAGGACAAAGTGTGACAGATTACATAATGACCTCCTTAAAGAGGTTCACTTCCTCTACCCAGAAACTGTGATTATTTCATAAGGAAAAGGGTGAATCAAGCACATGAAGTTAAGGTTGCTAACTGACCTTAAAATGAGATTATCCTGGATTGTCAGAGTAGGTACACTGTATCTTGGAATGTGACTTAATTTTGAAATAAGGTATTTAAAGTAATTAAATTTACATGAGATCATTAGAGTAAATCCTAATTGAATATGAGTGGTGTCATTATAAAAAGAGGAAATTGGCCACAAATACAAAGGAAAAATGATGTGAAGACGCAGGGAGAAGATAGTCATCTACAAGCCAAGGAGGTAGGCCTGGAACAGATCCTTTGCTGGGATCCAGGAGAGAATACCAGCTCTACCAACACCTTGACTTCTGAACACCAGAACTGCCAGACAATGAGTTCCTGCTGCTTTTGGCCCTTAGTTTGTGGCACTTTGATCAGTAGCTGTAGGAAACTAATACAGGTTCTTCAAATACATTTAGAAGAGGAAGGGAGAGGTTGCAGAATAATTCAGCGTGGGAAGGACTTGACTGGCCCTTGCTGACTTTGAAGGTAGAGGGCAGCTGTGAATGAAGGAATGTCAGTGGCTGCAAGAAACTGGAAAAGGAAAGAAAACATGTTTATCTATAGAACCTCCAGAGAGGCAGCTAGGGTGACACCTTGGCTTTAGGTCAGTGAGACCCATTTTGGATTTCTGAACTGCAGACCTATAAGAAAATAGGTTTGTGCTGTTTTAAGCCATCAAGTATCAATTTGTTACAGCAGCCATAGACAACTTATACAAGTGACTTTTAATTTCTTTTACTGTGAAATCTGATTTCTTTAGGATTCTGCTTGGCTTCTTTTTTTCTGGTTTGTTCTCTTTGGGGTTCAAAGCTTTCAGACTCTCATTTTCCATCTGCTATTGTAGAGAACATGTAAAACATTTTTAGAAGAACTTGATGTGCTTCTTCTCTTCTTAAGAATTACAAACTCTTTTAGGATGTTCCCTTGCTCTACATAAGAGGAAATGTTTTAAAAATGTGCACTTTTTTTTTTTCTGAAAAGACCAGAGAAGCTCTTTATGCTAAGGCACACAATAGACCCATTTTCTTAGTCCTCTCTTCCTCTCTGAAATTACTTTCCAATTCCAGAAGCTTCTCTAAAGTCACACCACAGATGGCCATTAGTACAGTAAGACTTAGCAATTGATTTTACCGGTTTGAGTCCTTATGTATTCATTACATTTTCCTATAAGCTTCATCTAAAATTCCACAGTTTTTTCATAGTGATTTAGCATTGCACCAGATAATAGTTAATAGATTACCTTCAGGTAAGAATATAACCATGCAGGCAGAAATTTCTTTTATACTATTCTGTTTTACTATGGAAATGAAATTAGAAAAAGAAATAATGAAAAGTTGATATGTGTGTGATGGGGAAAGGACAATATTGTAAGTCTTCAAGTAACATTTTCTAGACTAATTTGTATAATGAAAAATTTTAAATTATAATGAAGACATCTGAAATCTGAGATGCTGGCTACTAGTTATAGGTTAATCTCATATTAAAAGTTAAGAAATGCAAATTCCATTACTTTTGTAATGTAGTTGTTATTCTTTAAAAAATGAAATACTTGTTATAAAAACACAAACATTTATGGTCCAGTTCTTTAAGTCTTACAGAAATAATGTCAAATTCATAGACTATTAATTTAAATTTTTTAAACCATGGAACTGATGTATTTTAATAAAGCCTAAGGAAATTCAAAATGGTCAAAAGAGGACCATGAAGGAAGAAAAACCCTTTTCTTTTAACTTTACAAAACATCCTCAGTATTTGCAGTGCTTACCACAAATACTGTCTACACTAATGATATTGGTTTAGATTCTTTCCTTTATACCAAATGGTAGAATGTAAGTTTATTTTTCACTGGCCCCTGACATTTACACAAGAAATGAATAATGTGTAGGATAAGAGAATTTAGGAGGCAAGTTTTAGAGCCAAATGAAATTTAAGAGTTTAATATTACAGATTAATTGATAAAGACTTCACAATAATAATCTATATTCATGAATGATCATTATGAGGATCAAATTAGATAATATGTATGAAAACCATTAAGAGGCTTAAAATATGCAATGTTACAAGCAGTGATTTTTTTTGAACTTAAAATATAACAATATAATCCCAATATTTTTACCAAAAGTTTTATCTATGGAGTTTTAAATACTTCAGAAATACTAAGTAGATATGCCATTAGATTTATTTCAGTTCTGTTTTGTTAAGAGATTGAAGACTTGTGATACTGCTTTGTAGCCTAACATTGAGTCCCACTGAAATGTGACTTCTATTATAGTAGCTTATAAATTTGTGTAGAATATAAATTACAGAAAACTTTTACTTACTAAGGGACTCAATTTCCATGAATTTGTGAACATATAACTACAAAAGTAGTTACGAATTGAAAATATAAGATTTCATTTATATGGTCAGCAACCTCATCTTTCTGATATATAATTAAGAAACAAAAAATGATCTAAAAGAGGAAATGAGCTGACCCAGGTTGCCATGACTGAGTTCACAAAATTTTTTTATTTCCTATCTGTACTCACTGGGCACTTTTTGCTCCTGGGATTTTTCACTGGAAACCCATTATGAGCTAAGGCATCTGGAAAACAAAAATATGACTGTCTATTTCCCTAGCAGATTAGAAATAGGTAAAGCCCCAAAACTTGCAAAAGGAATTAAAAACCCCGTAGCATCTGAGACCATTTAATATGGAGGCAAATGATCTTACTATCCTCATGGAATCACTGTTAGACTCTAACTTAATAATGAATGTTCATAATGATGTCTTTGATGCCTCATTGAGAGACCCTTTCAAAGGCCCTAGATTTAGATTGGTAAGGGCACTGCTGACTCCTTGCATAGAGGATACTGACCACCTGCTCTGTGTGAAGTAGGGGAGAAGAAAATAGAGTTCTGATCCCAAGGAACAGATATCAAACCATTTGGGGTGGCAGACAAATGTGAAAAGAAGTAATTTCTCAATATTGGATGCAGTGCCATAAAGTGGAGACATCATAATGTAGGACCACAGTCTCTCCTTGGTTAAGAAAATGGTATTTCTATTAAAATTAAAACTAAAACTAAAAATAATTACAGATACGACAACATGTAAACCTCCTGCTTAGTTAATTAGAATGACTCATTCCTTATACATTCCTGTAGCCAGAGTTTTATTGTGTTTTCTTCCCTAATAGTCAATTTGCCAGAAATATAATTTAAGGAATATTAATCAATTGAAAGTCATTAGAGATGGCCATTTTGTGAACTGAGCTGAAGATGCAGTTCTTAGTCATTCTTACACCATCTTACTTTGGCAGCAGCAATGGCACTGTACTAGTATGAGATGAATTCCACTAGTACTTTCTTTCTCTCTCTTTGCTATTTTTTAAAGCACTATAAAAAAATCACCCAGGGGAGGATCATCCATCTCGTTTCATTTAGGTCATGAAGTTACACGCCATAGAAGGACGTTTTTTTCCTCTGTAAGCTACTACCAACTATGATGTAATAAAAAGCTGTTACTACCATCCGGTGGGATGAATTCCCTGACTCTTGCTTTAAGTAAGATAAAATAAAATTTTATAGACCTTCTTCATAAATCCACAATAAGTCATTATTCTCTTTGTCGCATATAGCACAAGCCTAGAAAATAAGCATCACCTTAAGCCATAGGAATATTCAAGACTGACGCTGAGCCAAAATTTAAAGAGTTTGAATTTACCATAGCCTGCCTTTTTACTTGGTAATTAAAATAATATCAAATAAATTAAAACAATGTTTTATTTACTTGATGCCTTTTACTCATCTTTTTACAATTTTAGTTCTTTCTTAAGAGAACTGTTTTTTCCCTTCACTATAAATTAGCCACCATAGAAAAGATGGCATTATACCATGTTTATTACATGACTACTTGACATAAAGTAGAATTCCTTAGTAAAACAATTCTCATGTCTTAAAAAACTACCCTGCTCAACACAGACATTTATACTAAGGGCTTCTGTAAAAATAAACTTTCACAGTATTGTTCCTTGCTCCATATTACTACCAGTGCTGTTTACCTTCATCCCAGATGGCTTTTGAGATGCTTTAAGTATGTTATTTTTTCCTTCTCCTAGCTCGACTGTAATTCCCCGAATAAACAGACCAAATATTTTTGTATTTTCTTCACAAAGGAAGTACAGATCTGGGCACATTAGGGGCACAGGATAAACCTCTTTAATTAATCATAATAGGTGCATCTGCTTTCTTTAATTTCTGCCCCTTGGCTTAGGATGATGGCAAGAACATGACATTTGCATCTTCTTACAATTATAAATATATATGCACCAAATACTAGTGCACCCAACTACATAAAACAAATATTAATGGACATGAAAAACCAAACAAGCACTAATACAATTGTAGTGGGTGACCTCAATACCCCACTGTCACAAATAGATTATCTAGACAGAAAATCAACAACGAAACACTAGAACTGAACCAAACTTTTGAATAAATGGACTTAATAGATGTCTACAGAGTGTTCCACCCCACAAAATCAGAATACACTTTCTTTTTTTTGGCTGGAAAAAGGTCATTTTCCAAAATAGACCACATGCTGGCTCATAGAACATGTTTAAGTAAATGCAAGGAAATTGAAGTTATCACCTGTATATTATCAGACTATAGTGCAATTAAATTGGAGATCAATAGCATAAGAAAACACAAGAACTTCACAAACACGTGGAAATTGAATAATACTCTCCTGAACAACCAATGGGTCACAGAGGAAATTAAAGAAGACATCAGACATTTTCTACAATTAAATGATAATACCAGTACAACATATAGGAATCTATGGGACACAATGAAAGCAGTTCTATGAAGGAAATTCATAGTAGTAAATGCCCATACTGGGAAAACAGAGCAAGCTCAAATAAACAACCTTATGCTGAATCTCAAGCTCCTAGAAAAATAAGAGCAATACAAACCCAAAGCTCTTACAAGGGAAGAAATTATAAAGATCAGAGCAGAAATCAATGCAATGGAGACTAAGGGAACGATACAAAAAAATCAATGAATCAACGAGTTGGTTCTTTGAAAGAATAAAAAAATTTGACAGACCTTAGCCAACCTTATCAAGAAAAGGAAAGAAAAGGCTCAAATCCATGTAATTAGGGATGAAAAAGGTGAAATCACAGCCTATACTTCAATAAAATGGAAAACTCAGAAGAAATGGATGGATTCCTAGATACATATGAATTACCAAAGTTGAATGAAGAAGATATAAAAACACCCTAATTTCAATCAGTGAAATTGAAAATGTAATTAAAAATTCCCAATAAATAAAAGCCCAGGTACTACTACTGGCTCCACTGCTGAATTGTACAAGAAATTTAGGGAAAAGATAATGGCACTACTTCTCAAAATCTTTAATGAAAATGAAAGGGAAGCAATACTCCCAAATTCATTCCTGGAAGCAAGCATTACTTTGATTCCAAAAGCAGAGAAAGACCCAACCAAAAAGGAAAACTACAGGCCAATCTCCCTAATGAACATAGATGCAAAACTCCTCAATAAGACACTGGCAAACAGAATACAGAGGATACAGAGAACGCAAGAAGATCATACACCCTGACCAAGTGGGATTCTTTCAGGATGCAGGGATGGTTCAACATACATAAATCAATAAATGTAAAGAAGGTGTTAACAGAGTCAAGGTAAAAAACCATATGATCATCTCAATAGAAATATCTTTTGACAAAATACAAAGCACACACATTCATGACAAAAACCCAAATTGGAATAGATGGTCTTTATCTCAACCTGATAAAGGCTATCTATTAAAAAACCAACAGCCAACATCATACCAAATGGTGAAAAACTAAAATCTTTCACTCTAAAATCAGGAACAAGACAAGGATGCCCACTATCACCACTCCTCTTCAATATAGTTCTGGAAACATTAGCCACAGCAATTAGACAAGAGAAAGAAGTAAAAGGAATAAAGATAGGAAAGGAAGAAGTTAAACTGTCATTATTTGCTGATGACATGATGCTCTACATGGAAGAACCAAAAAACTCTACTAAAGACTTCTAGATTTAATTGACCAATTCAGTACCATAGCTAGGTACAATATCAACACTGAAAAATCAATAGCTTTCTTGTCCACAAATAACAGACTTAGTGAGAAATTCGGGAAATAATTTCTTTCACAGTAGCCTCGAAATAAATGACATATCTAGGAATCAATCTAATGAAGGAAGTAAAAGATCTCTACCTTGAAAACTACAGCACTCCGAAAAAAGAGATTGAAGAGGATATAAGAAAATGGAAAGACATCTCTTGTTCCTGGGTAGAAAGAATCAATATAGTGAAAATGACCATACTTCCAAAACTGCTATATAGATTCAGTGCAATCCAGATTGAAATCTCAGTAGTATATTTCACAGAGCTAGGGAAAACAATCTAAAAATTCATTTGGAACCAGAAGAGACCTAGAATAGCAAAAGCAATTCTAGGCAACAAAGACAAGGTAGGGGGTATCACAGTCCCCAACATGAAACTATACTGCAAAGCCACTGTGATAAAAACAGCATGGTACTGGCAAAGAAACAGACCTGAGGATCAATGGAATAGATTAGAAGATACAGAACCAACTCTAGACACAGCCACCTCATCTTTGACAAAGGAGCCAACCACCCTCACTGAAGGAAAGATAATCCATTTAATAAATGGTGCTGGAAAAACTGGATTTCAACTGGCCAAAGATTAAAACTAGACTCCTATCTTTCACCATGCACTAAACTAAAATCAAAGTGCAACAAAGACCCAAATATTAAAACAAACACTAAACTTGGTGGAAGATCGGGTAGGAAGAAATCTTGAAGATATTGGAATAGGAAAAGACTTTATGAAGAAAACCTCAATAGCATGGGAACTAGCACAAAGAACCAACAACTGGGATCTCATCTTATTGAAAAGCTTCTGCACTGCAAGAGAAACCACCAACAGAGCTAAGAGACAACTTACAAATGTGGAAAAAATTTTTACCAGCTGTTCCTCAAAGGACTACTATCTAGAATATATAAAGAATCAGACACCCCCAAATATAAAGACCCAATTCAAAAATGGGCATCTGAAGTGAAGGGACATTTCTCAAAGAAGTAAAAGCAGCAAATAAATATATGAAAAATTGTTCAAATGTTCAACATCACTGGTCATTCGAGAGATGCAGATGAAAACAATGCTGAGATTCCACCTCACTTCAGAAAGAATGGCTGCTGACAAGAAATCAACCAACAACAAATGCTGGGGGGTTGTGGGGAGAAAGAAACCTTTCTCCATTGTTGGTGAGAATGCAGACTGGTGCAACAACTGTAGAAATCAGTATGGAGATACTTCAAAAAACTAGGATTAGAGGTCCCATTTGACCCAGCTGTTTCCCTGCTGCGTATCCTCTCAAAAGAATCATACCACAGTCATATATGCTCACCCATGCTCATAGCGGCACAGTTTGTAATAGCTAAAACTTGGAAGCAGCCCAAATGCCCATCAACTGGAGACTGGATAAAGAAGATGTGGGATTTTTTTTGTTTTATTTTTTAATAAATTGGAGTACTACTCTTCTGTGAAGTGTGAGAAACTAGAGACATACCTAAATGGATGCACATTGAGGCCATACTCTTATGTGAAATAAATAAGACACACATGTGTAAATACTGAATAGTTTCTCTGGTGTGAGATACTAAAAGTGTAAATAAGGATCAGAATGTATAATAAATAATATGAAATAGGAACCAAAAGTCTAAATGGGAAGGGGAACTGGGAGGGGTGGGGAAAAGAAAAGAAAGGAAAAGAAAAATATGAGAAAAGGAAAAAATGGAAACAATTTTTGTAAATAGGGAGGGGTGGAGGGGTTGAAGGGGGGGCAAGGGAATGCAGAAAAGATAAGAATCAAGATATATCATGTAGGGGCCAGGGATTTAGCTTAGTGGCACTATGCACCTGCCTTGCAGGTACAAGGTCCTGAGTTCGATCCCTGGTACAAAAAAAAAAAGATATATCATGTAAAGGTATAAATTCCCAATGATGAATGTCATAGTATTGTATACCTAAAATGTACCAATAAACTTTTTTTTTTTTTGGTACCGGGGATTAAACTCAGGTCCTTGCGCTTGTGAGGCAGTAAGCAGAACCACTGAGCTAAATCCCCAGCCCCATACCAATAAACTTGATGAAAAAAAAAAAGACATTTGCATCTTCAAAGCTCTTATCTCAGGATATATTTTTTGTGAAGGTCAGTAAATTATGATTTTTCTTCTAATGCATGTCCATCAGTGGCCAAGTAATACATTTTTGAGAAACTTCAGGTAAATAAATTATAGAGGCATATAGAATATCCATATGTACATTTAAGCAAAGATTTACTCTATGATGTCTGCAATGATTATTCTACCAAAAATTGCTGTTTCTCTTGGTGTTACACTCCTCTCTCTTCTGTTTTCATTTCCCTAGTGCTCATCAGTGCCTAAGATAATGTTTGATTCACTTATTTTTAAAATATCTATTACTTGTTTATCCCACAAGAATGTACACTGCAAGAGGGCTTAGATTTTTATTTCTTTGTATCCTTAACACTGAGGAGAACTGCAGAACATAGTATGTACTCAATGAATATTTCCTGAGTATATTAATAAAAGAAGCAGAGCAGACAAGTGGAAAGAGCATGGCCAGTAGGTTTAGTGTCTATCTAGTCCTAGTTCTGCCAGTAACAGCATTAATATTTTTAGTCTTGTTTTCCAACATATAAAGTGTAAAAATGTGGTATGTGAGTACAGATACATAAACCAAAAATATTTTTTAACACTACATTGAACCATGGTACACTGAACCTAGAAAAATATAAAAGCATTTCTATGTTGTCAGATTTTCTAAAATTTTCTGTAATTTCATTTTTTTATTTATAGTGGGATAGGAGAATTACCTTTCTTGGAGTAAGGTGGATTTATGGGCCCTGCTCCTAGCTCTGCTTCTCACTTACTATGTGACTTTGGGTGAATCATTCACTTTCCCTGGAGAAAAATTTCTTTGTAAAATGGAGATGAATAATTGGCAGTGTTACCATAAGACCTAGAAAATGTTTCAAAAACATACACCATGGTCCAGTGTCAAGTATTACCATTACAAGTCTGTGGAAAGCCAGCAAATGGTCTTAGGTCTAGTGATGGGCTGGTTGGTTTTTTTTTCTTGTCTATCATGTGCTGATAGTTTTATAAAGTATGATAAAATGCCTTGCTAGAAAAATGATATGAAAAAATAAAACAAGCTCCATTTTTATATTTATTTTAGATTTAACAGACAAAATATTTCTCTTTTAAATGTCTATAAACATTACTAAGCACTCTCATTTTCTGTATTTAGTTGGTCATGGATAGGCACTGCGCTTAGGTGACTCTGATGGTTCTTCTCATTCTACTACAGCAACCAATGAATGACTGAGCAGAAAGATGCATTTAAAAATTTTTTCTTAGCTTAACAGTTTTGATTTTCCCTATGTACATATTTCAAAAGGCTAATTGACTTAGATGACAAAATGCATAAGAATCAAGTAAATTGAACTAATGATTGAAAAGAGTTCACAAACTTTATAGAAACATCACTTGTCTTTGTTTTAGAATTCATTTTCATGTACAGCACTGACAATAAAGGAATCTGTTAAATCTGAGAGTGGAAATGTCATTGAATTTACCAATTTACCTCTTTCTCCTTTGTTCTTTGACCATTCTGCAGCATACTTACATACAAAGAGAAGAGTAACTGAGATGCAATGGAAAAAAGAGTAGAATTTACTTTTTCAAACTCAACAAAATACTTGCCACCATAAATGGTTGGTTGGAGATGTTCAGAGAAACAGTCAGTCTGAATGATAATAAAATCAGTTGTTGGCAGAGGAGGCGAACATTCCGGGCCGATGTACCACCACCCCAAGTGCCTAGGAGCAGAACTGCCCCCAGCACAGAGGAGATGAACCCTCTGGGCCACTGTACCACAGCCTAAGAACCAAGGAGCAGAACTGCCTCCAGGGCAGAGGAGGTGAACATTCCAGGCTACCATACCACTTCCCCAAGCATCAGGAGGGTGAGCCATCCAGGTGCCAGCAGCACACATCCTCCCCCACCCCTGGAAATGAGAAGACACATAACCAAGTCTCAGAACGAGACTTCCAGATCACCTAAACCAATGCCAAAGGGAAATGAGATGGAACAATCTGATACTCAACCACCTGGACTCCCTGAACTGGCAACAAAAAAAGATTTGGAAAAAATGATATCAAAAATAATTTCTCAGATATCAGCAGAGATTGTGTCCATAGTGCAAAACATAATTAATAAATCTAGAGAAGACACAGATAAAAAAACAGACGACCTGAGGAACATGATGGAATCCCAACATAGGAAACAAATGGAATCCATAAACAGATGCAAACAGATTCCAGGAGAGTAAAAACTCCATTGAAAGTTTACACATCAGAATGAGCCAATGTGAGGACAGAATTTCAGATATAGAAGATAAGATTGCAATTAGTGAGGAAGAAAAGAAAAATTTCTTTGAAATAGTAAGGGATGACAAGAAATCAATCCAGCAACTGCTGGATGATGTAAAGAAGAATAACACAAGACTGATCAGAGTCAATGAAGAAACAGGAGAGAGTGCATATGATACAAAAGAACTGCTCACAGAACTGATGACAGAAAACTTCCCAAGCAGGGGAAAAGAGCTTGATATACAGATAAGTGAGGCATATAGGACTCCAACTAACCTTGATCAAAACAAAACTACACATAGGCATATAATTATTAAGATTCCAGAAACTCAACAGAAGAACAAAATTCTACAAGCAGTTAGAGAAAAGACACAAATCACATACAAAGGAAAGCCCATTAGAATGACAGCAGACTTCTCAACGCAAACCCTCAAGGCAAGAAGAGCTTGGAGTGACATATTTCAAGCCCTAAAGGAAAACAACCTCCAACCCAGACTGATGTATCCTGCAAAACTATCTTTCAAAATTGATGGAGAAATAAGATACTTTCATGACCAAGAGCACCTTAGGAACTTCATGAATACCAAACCAGCATTCCAAAAAATTTTAGACAATATCCTAGGAAAAGATGAGGATCACAACCCCTGGAAGCCCAATAGAATGAATCTATCATGCATGACAAGAAATTTAATGCAAAGGGGGAGAATCCAACAAAAAGAAAAGTCATGACAATGATAACTCAATATGTATCAGTTTATAACCATCAGTGTTAATGGTCTCAATTCACCAATCAAAAGAAATAGACTGACAGAATGGGTCAAGAAGCAAAATCCAACAATATGCTTCATACAAGAAACACACTTAATTTAAAAAGAAACTCATAGACTGAAAGTTAAAGGGTGGAAAACAATACTCCATGTGACAGAAACACCCAAAAAAGCAGAAGTAGTTATCCTCTGCAGATCAAGTGGATTTCAAACCAACACTGATTAAGAGAGACAAAGAAGGATACTACATCCTTGTAAAGGGGACAATCCAAGAAGAGATGACAACCATAAACATTTGCACCAAACACTAGTGCACCCAACTATATAAAACAAATACTAACGGATGTGAAAAATCAAATAAGCACTAACACAATAGTAGTAGGGGACCTCAATAACCCATAGTCACAACTAGATAGATCAACTAGACAAAAAATAAGCAATGAAATACTAGAACTCAATCAAACTCTTGAACAAATGAACTTAACAGATGTTTATAGAGTCTTCCACCCACAAAATCAGAATACACATTCTTTTCAGATGCACACAGGTCGTTCTCCAAAATGGACCACATACTCGCTCATTGAACATATTTAAGTAAATGCAAAGGAACTGAAGTTATTTCCTGTATATTATCAGACCATAGTACAATGAAATTGGAGATCAATAGCAAAGGAAACCTCAAGAATTTCATAAACACATAGAAATTGAACAGCACACTTGTGAATAACCAGTGGGTCACAGAGGAAATTAAAGAAGAAATCAGACAGTTCTTACAATTAAATGACAATGAAAATACAACATATTGGAATAATTGGGACACAACAATGAAAGCAGTCTTAAGTAGGGAAATTCATAGCAGTGAATACTCATATTAGGAAAACAGAGCAAGCCCAATTAAATAACCTGATGCTGAACGTCAAGCTTCTAGAAAAAGGAGAGCAGGACAACCCCAGAGCTCATACAAGGGAGGAAATTATAAAGATCAGAGCAGAAATCAATGCAATGGAGACTAAGAGAACGACACAAAAAATCAATGAAGGCATGAGTTGGTTCTTTGAAAGAATAAAAAAAATTGACAAACCTTTAGCCAACCTTGTCAGAAAAAGGAAAGAAAAGGCCCAAATCCATGCAATTAGGAATGAAAAGGGTGAAATGACAACACACCCAGAAGAAATACAGAGGATCATCAATACCTACTTCCAGAACCTATATGCCAATAAGATGGACAACACAGAAGAAATGGACAGATTCCTAGATACATATGAATTACCAAAGTTGAACGAAGAAGACCTAAAAATTCTGAACAACCCAATATCAACCAATGAAATTGAAAACATAATTAAAAACTTATCAACTAAGAAAAGCCTGGGCCCTGATGGCTTCACTGCTGAATTCTACAAGATATTTAGAGAGGAACTACTGTCACTACTGTTTAAACTCTTCAATGAAATTGAAAGGGAAGCAATACTCCCAAATTCATTCCTGAAAACAAGCATCACCTTGATCCCCAAAGCAGAGAAAGACACAACCAAAAAAGAGAACTATAGGCCAATCTCACTAATGAACATAGATGCAAAAATCCTTAATAAGATACTGGCAAATAGAATGCAGAACATCATCAAGAAGATCATACACTCTGACCAAATGGGATTCATCTCAGGGAGGCAGGGATGGTTCCACATACACAAATCAATAAATGTAATACACTATATCAATAGAGCCAAGGACAAAAACCATATGATCATCTCAATAGATGCAGAAAAAGCACTTGATAAAATCCAACATGCATTTATGATAAAAACCCTACAAAAAATTGGAATAGACATTCTCTACCTCAATCTGATAAAAGCCATCTATGAAAAACCAACAGCCAATGTTATACTAAATGGTCAACAAATGAAATCTTTCACATTAAAATCAGGAACAAGACAAGGATGTCTACTATCACCACTCTTGCTCAATATAGTCTTGGAAACATTAACCACAGCAGTTAGACAAGAGAAAGAAATAAAAGGAATAAAGATAGGAAATGAAGAACTCCAATTGTCATTATTTGCAGATGACATGATACTCTATATAGAAGACCCCAAGAACTCCACCAAAAGTCTTCTAGACTAATAACCAAATTCAGTAAAGTAGCTGGCTACAAGGTCAACACATAAAAATCAATAGCTTTCCTCTACACGAACAACAGACTCACTGAGAGAGAAATAGGCAAACAATTGCCTCTACGATAGCATCCAAGAAACTGAAATACCTAGGAATCAACAAAACAAAAGAAATCAAAGACCTCTTCTCTGAAAACTATAGCACTCTGAAAAGAGAGAATTAAAACAATATCAGAAAATGGAAAGACATCCTTTGCTCCTGGGTAGGAAGAATCAACATAGTGAAAATGCCCATACTTCCAAAACTGTATAGATTCAATACAATCCCAATTGAAATTCCAGCAGCATACTTCCTGGACCTTGAGAAAACAATCCAAAAATTCATTTGGAACCAGAAGAGACCCAGAATAGCAAAAGCAATTCTAGGCAACAGCGACATGGCAGGGGGTATCATAACCCCCAATGTGAAACTATACTACAAAGCTATTGTGATAAAAACAGCAGGGTACCAGCCAAGAATCAGACTTGAGGACCAGTGGAACAGATTAGAAGATGCAGAAACAACTCAGACACACTCAGCCACCTAATCTTTGATAAAGGAGCCCAAAACCCTCACTGGAGGATAGATAGCCTGTTTAATACATAGTGCTAGAAAAACTGGGTTTCAATTTGCCAAAGATTAAAACTAGACTAAACTAAAATTGAAATGGATTAAAGATCTAAATATTAAAACAGAAACACTGCACCGGCTGGAACAGAGATTACGTAGCATTCTTGAAGACATTGGTGTAGGAAAAGATTTTATGAACAAAACTTCAGTTGCCTGTGAACTAGCACAAACAATCAACAAATGGGATCTCTTATTAAAAAGTTTCTGCACAGCAAGAGAAGTGACCAACAGTGTGAAAAGACAACCCACAGTTTGGAAAAAAAAATTTTCACATGCTGTTCCTCAGACAAAAGTCTAGTATGTAGAATCTATAAAGAACTTAAAAAAATCAGACCTCCCAAATTTAAAGACCCAGTCCAAAAATGGGCATCTGAAATGAACAGACATTTCTCACACAAAGATGTAGAAATAGCAAATAAACATATGAGAAAATGTTCAACATCACTGGTCCTTCGAGAGATGTAAATGAAAACAACACTGAGATTCCACTTCACCCCAGAAAGAATGACTGCGATCATGAAATCAACCAGTAACAAATGCTGGTGGGGCTGGGGGAAAGAGGAACCCTGCTCTACTGCTGGTGGGAGTGTAGACTGGTGCAACCACTGTGGAAATCAGTATGGAGATACCTCAAAGAACTAGGACTGGAAGTCCCATTTGACCCAGCTCTTCCCCTGCTGGGGATCTTCCCCAAAGAATTACAAGAATCATACCACAGTGATATATGTGCACCCACATTCATAGCACACTTTGTGATAGCTAAAACTTGGAAGCAGCCCAAGTGCCCATCAACTGGAGACTGGATAAAGAAAATGTGTGGGTTTTTTTAATAAAATGGAGTACTACTCAGCCATAAAAAATGAGAAATTAGAGACATTTATAGCTAAATGGATGCACATTGAGGTGATACTCTTAAGTGAAATAAATGGGACACATGTGTAAATACCGAATAGTTTCTCTCGTGTGAGAAACTGAATGTGTAAATAAGGGCTAAACGGTATAATAGATAATGTGAAATAGGAAGAAAAGGGGCAAAGTGGAAGGGGAAGTGGGAGTGAAAGGGGAAAGGAAAGAAGGGAATGGAATTAATATGAGAAAATGGAACAATGGAAGCAAAGTCTTTGTAAATAGGGAAGGATGGAGGGGTTGAAGGGAGGGCAGGGGAAGGGGGAAAAAATAAGAACCAAGAGAGATTATATAAAGGTGCAAATTTTCAATGATGAATGTCATTATATTGTATACCTAAAATATACCAATAAAATTTATTAAAATAAAAATAAAATAAAATAATTTTTCCAGATTCGTGACATAGCACTGAGAACTCTGTGATTTAACATGTACACTTGCTTGAAAATACACCTACATCATGATGTTTTATACACTGCTATGTCAGTGTAGCAAATATGATTTTTGTAAATTGAAACTGAATAGTAAGAGAAAGTGTTAAGTGTGGGAAAATATGTAAGGATTTGATGGCAACTTTTTGAAATGCTGTCTCCCACCATTTTTCTCCCTGCTTCCCCCCAGAGTGCAAAAGGAATTGGTAAAGGGGAAGATCTTGTTGTTTGTGCTTTGTAACTTTCTTTTCCCTGGAATGTTTCAGTCTTAGTCTCCAGGTAAATTTTTGTTCATTCACCAAATGTCATCTCTCTTATGAGGTCTGACTCGTTAACTCCAGCAGAATATATTCTACATCAGTCTCCACATAGTTGGCAAAGCCTTGCTGGTCTTTGATTCTTAGCTCTACACTTCTTACGCCTCTTGCCAGTGCCCCACCTAGTACACTATCCATGGGGAGAGAAGAGTGGAGGCTATTTGTGCATCATTCCAGAGACTGCAGACACTTCTAGGACAGGGATTGTTCCTTTCATTTTGTATTCCTTCTTTAAATGTTAGCAAATAAAACATTCATTCATTCATTCATATGCTCTTTTTTCCTTCTGCCCAACAATCTAATATGTACTATTATTGAGTTTTGAGCATGAGCCATGCCCCTCTCTTATGCCCACTTAGATAGTTGGGGCACTTTTTTCAAAGTGTAACCTACAGCTTGTCTACAGCAAAACCACATGTAGATCTTGTTAAATGTAGGTTCCCAGGTTCCAGGTAGAATATTGGATCATAATTTAGCAGTATTTTATATCCATTCTGCCCAGATGATCCATGGTATCTCCAGTGATATTGTAGTACAAGAAAAATGATCACCTTTCTGACAAACTCTCTGTTGGTTCTCAAACACAGTGACATTTGACTATTGCTCTTTCTTTGGGATATTGCTAACAATGGTCTGCCATTGGCTAGAAGAGTATTCTCTGTTCAGAGGATGGCTGGCTATGTCTACCATCACTCTGCACAAGAATGAAGCTCAGATAATACTAAACCAGGGGCAACAACACATCAGTCCAGCTCTTGCTATGAAGTACGGGCTGCCTGAAAAAGAGCTAGAATGATGGGTGATGTGTGAGCACTAGTGGCTAAAGCTCAGACCACACAGATCAGTTTTGGATTGTCTATAAGATACGTCAGTTGTTTCTGCATGTATTTAACTTTCCTTAGTATATCCAAATACTCTCATCTCTTTAGAAAGAATCTCTATGGATGGAACAATTTTAAGACTTTCTTTTAAATGTACCAAGTCTCAGGCTTGTCAAGAAGGGCAGTGTTAGTCCAGCATTATTTTTACTTCTACTTTACTCAGATAATCCATGCTTCACACCCTTAGTCAGTGAAGTTAAAATGAAAAGAAAAATGAATTCTTAGAAAATTGGTCATGAAAAGGTTCTCATTTATGCCCGGGAGGGAAGAGGAAAAAGATTTCTAAGCTTAGCACTTTCTTTCTTCTCTCTTTATTTCTTTCTGCCGCTCTAGCTCTTTGTCCCTGCAGTGAGACAAATGAATATAAAGGACAAATCTATACCAAAAACTTTAGAAGACTTAAACATAATAAATGTTAAATCTTTAGGATAAGGAAAACTGTGTCCCTATATAATGCTCTTCAGAATGTATTATGAGAGATGCAAAAAGTGGATGGAGTAAGAAAAGTCACACTGAAGTCACATTAAATCTACAAATTTTGAACAGAAAAAAAGCTCAGATAGTAAAAAATATCTGCATTAAAAGATTTAGAGATTTTGTCTATTAGTAAAATGTGAAAATTCATGTTTTAATTGTTTCAGAAAGGTTTCTAGAGATATTTGTGAGTAATTATATAATGTATGCCCTTGGATTTTAAAAAGAAAAGAGTATGAGACCAATTCCTAATAACAATTCCTAAAACATGGAGTCACTCAGAAAATGTGACAAAAGTCCAATACATAAATATTTAAAATAATTTAGTGTAGGAGTTTATAAACAATGAGGGAACTAAAAGTCCTACAGATATACCAAAATATTTGAAATATTTTCCTTAAATACATTATACGACCAAGAAAATTACACTTTAAAAAGCCAACTGAGGGGCCCGGGGATTTAGCTCAGTGGTTTCGCCACCTGCTGCGCAAGCGCAAGGACCCGAGTTCGATCCCCGGTTCCAAAAAAAAAAAAAAAAAGAAAGCCAACTGAGAAATCTAGGAATTTAAGGAAATGTGAAATGTAATTTCAATATCCAATTGGAATGAAGCAGCATTATGCTTTTACTCACTTCAGAGTAAAATGTGGGTAAGAATGTAGTGGAGAGAAGGGCTGACAGTTCATAAACATCAAGATCCATTAAATTAAACTTTTCATTCAGCATTTAGCCTGTGCTAGGCACCTTCTGAAGGCTTATGAAGCAGGAAAGGGCAGGAATGCCTTATCATACTGAGACTGTATTCTAGTAGGGGCTAAAAAAGATGCATATGAACACAAACAAGTATTTCAAATATGGAGAAATGCAATGAAGAAAATAAAGTAACAACAGAAATGAAACAAAATAGCAACTGAAAATGGGTTGACTATTCATTAGCAAGATCAGATAAAGCTGTCTGTAGGACTGGACAATTTGTTCAGAGATCTGAATGAAGCCTGGGCATAAGCTGTTTAGTACTACTTTGGAGAAGGCTAGGAAGGGGGAACAGCAAGTTCTAGGTTCAAAAACAAGAATGAGGAAAGTGTATTTATTTTATGGGCAGAGAAGTTGAGATGGTTGGCACAGAGGAGTGAAGAGGTGGGAAGTGAAGTCAGGTTAGGGTTGGATGGCAGGTGTGTCAGTTGTTTACCCTACTCAACCTCCTTTCTCTTTACAGAACTCTGAATTTGTGTGTGGAGGTAATGTGCTGGGCTAAAACAAACAAACAAACAAACAGTTGTTCTTGTTGAGGTACAATAGCCTTGTGACATTGTTCCTGTCAATGAGATGAAGACTACTGGGTGCACACTCTAGAAATACAATTTTTTTCCTGATTAAGAAGCACATGCCGCCGGCATGCTGTACTTTCATTCTTTGCTTTTGCTCTTTCCTGAAATATTAACATGGTGTCTGGAGATAAAGCAGCCATTTTGTAATGACAAGGACAAAAGCCACATGATAAGGCCAGCAGAGAAAATCTGGTTTTATAATGACTGTTGAACAGCTATGACAAGTCTTATACTGCCAACCTCTAGACTTCTTGTTATAGGAGAAAAAAAAATAAACTCTTATTTAATGGTAGTGAGTTTAAATCTTTTGCTTGTTAGGTGTTAACATGTGTAAGCCATTATAGATGGGTTTCTGAATCATGCAGCTGACAGTGTAAGTGGTCAGGGGATAGATCATGTAGGGTTTATTTTCTATGGTAAAGATTTTTGCATTTTATTCTAATTGTTACAGGAAGCTGATAAGAGTTTTAAGCAAAAAACTGATATAATCTAGTTTATTCTTGGAGAGTATCCTGGCTCCTGTGTGTAAATTAGCCTACACGAAGGTAACATGGAAGCAGAGAGAACAGTCAGAAGGCTGTTGTTGCAAGAGATGATTTTTTTCCACTTGTTTTACTACAAATATTTTAGTGTAGTTAAGCTTTCAAAAATTAGATACTCTTATAGTACTATTTGGCAGTTTGTTGGAAAGTTTTATGTGTCTGAGAATATAGGATGGGGGAGCACTTTTTGAAGCAAATACTTCCAAGTCCTTGTCAGCAGTACAGGGATACTTGGGTATCTGTTTTTAGCCTGCAGATGTTTAAATGGAGAGGAGAGTTAATTAGTGATTATGTACTCTGTCTCTCTACCTGATCTAGCTCAATCTCATCATTGTAAATCTTCCTTTATCTTGGCTTTTTCCCCCTCCATCGTATTTCCTTCTAGGACCACTGAAACATTAGCCAGAGCTGTCAACCAAACTAACTGAAGGCCACCTGCCTTAAGAGTCATCCTCAAGAAAAACAGAGGATTTAGAAAATTGATTGAATTGGGTTTCTCAACTGCCTTTGAAATGCTGTTAGCTTGGGAAGTAAAATAAGGGCCAAGGCAAAATGATAGCATATAGTTACCCCATAACTTATGGGTTAATAAATTGTTTTTCCATATAGATGGAGGCTGAAGAGGAAAATAAGTATTTTCTTGAGAGAGAATATGACCTTTGTTTTAGTATATTATTAAGGTGGACAGAAGCAAAATTTTACTGACATTATTTCACTCATAAGTACATACAAAGGTGTGATCATAGTTTGTGATCACACCTTGTTATTAATCCTGGCAAAATATTTTGCCTCATTTTGAACACACCTATCAGGCATCAGGTGTGTGTCCTGTTATTTGGATGTGGATGGCAGAAAAGCTAATGCCACACCAAAACTTCTGTTTTGCAGACAATTAAATAAATGTTGGAAACGGTTATATCAGATTTGTGCTTTTGTGGAAGCACATATGTAAGGGAGGGAGCCACTAATAGTGGGATAACCTTGAAGTAGAAACCATGCACAGCAGATGAAGCTGAGGCTGGCTCAGGTTGGCTTCCTTTGTATATCTGAAGAGCTGTTGTAACAAAGAGATAAGAACTATGTAGCAGTAGAGGCTGAAGTAGAGTTGCAAATATCTGCAGGCATATTTGGATCAATAAATTGAGTCATTTCCTAAAAATGAGAGCGTCTATGAATAGAAAAGCTGTAAAATAGTGAGCAAGCCCTTGAGCACCTATGGATTTTGTTGTTGTGTTATAGAATAAGGTCTAGTTGTTTTCCAAATTTGGGGATTTCTAGGATTGTTCAAAACAGAAAACGGAAGGAGTTAAAATTGTTCACTTTTAATGTTATCAAGAATACTAAATACCCTCCCGCACTCTGTCTAAATTCTGTCATCTACTATCATTATTATTTACAATAAGAAAGGCTTTTGCAGTACTCCCCACCAACCAAACAGAAAGGACATGCACACTGTCATCCACCTGCCCCCTGATGTGAGCCATGAATCTTTGAGAACTTCAGTCTCCCTCTTCTCCTCTGCACTGTAGCCAATACTAACAAATAGTGATATTTAAGTTGCAATAATAATTCATATTTGTTTAACTGATAGGTAGCTAATGTAGTCCAGAAACTAAGGTAATTATTATATCTTAAATTTTGATTGGGAAATCATCACTGTAGGAACAGTATCACAATGAACCCCCAGGAAATTGACAGAAGAGTTATAGAAATGAGCTGGTGGCCTGGGTACAGAATGCTGTAATAGTACAACAAACATTTACTGAGCCTCCAGAAATAGTAAAAAGAGAAATATGAGCCACAAGTAGTTATCATAGAGGGCAAAACTTTCCATTTCTTTATTATAAATCACGAAGCTTCATTGATGCATATTTTATCACAGGACTCTTGCCATATGTGATCTGAAGTTTCCGAGCGTATCCCCAGGGACCACGGTTACTGATACAGATAATCAAGAATTCCTTTTATGCTCCTCTCAACACTGCCACTGCTCAGATTGAAATTAGCATTTTTTACAATGAAATATCAGTTGCTGTAACAAACTGACATGACAGCTGGAGAGAGGGGCCTGTTTATCCAGTTATCCTTCATGTTTTAGGTTCATTATGGTTTATTAAGATGTGTACTGTTAGTTCCTGAATGGAGAGATATTAAATTTTTGCATGGTGATTATCATTTGAATAGAGGCATCCAAAAGCCCTTCTCTAAGGAGGGGTGGGAATGATGAAAGTTAAGGGTTAGAAACGTCATTCTATTAAACATCTCCTTGAAACTTGGCTCATTTATTCTCTCAAAACATATCTTCTAAATGGCTTTTTCACATTCTCATAGTTTGAAACATTACTTCCTATTGTAGAACCATTGGAGAGAAACTTGACAATCGACACTCCACATGTGTTAAGTAACTACCATGTGACTGACATTATGTACATATTTCTACAGCTTATTTCATCACATCAATCTTGTGACACAGGTAGTAGGATTATGTTTTAAAGGAAAATACCAAGTCACTTGGCTAAAGTCACATAGCTTGTACACAGATTTAGCCATTCTAAAGGTACTACTTTTTAAACTATCACTATACCACCTTGTTTCTTAAAAATTCAATTTTACAATTATTTTTATTGGCTGAAAATAGCATAGGGATAAAACATTCATAGTCCCTATCATCTTCTGAAAATATTTGCAGCCACCATTTATTGTGTGTTTTTCATGTGCTAGTGATGGTACAAAATGCCTTCTATAGACAAATGTAAGACTGTTAGCATTAGCATTATTACACTTATTTTTCAAATGAGCAAACTTGTTCAGAAATTTAAGTGAAGGAGCAGTGATTTAAAGCCAACCAGACCCCAACATCTGTGGGCTTGACCCCTATCCAGTAGCTTAGCCCAAGATGGGGAGAGCAATTCTCATATTCCTAGAAAATAGGATGGCTTATGGCAGTGGTTCTCAACGTATAATCTTGGCATCAGTAACATCTGTATTCAGATTGACACCTGAGACAATGCACTTAATCACTACACAGTGAGTTTGCATTTAATTTTTTGATTAAAGTAAAATTACTGACAATTATTTGGTGTATCTCCTCCCTTCATATCTAGTGCCACCAAAAAATAAAAACCATGTAAGCATGAAGATGCTGCTTTCTGGTGAAGAAAAGTTTGTGAGTTGTATGAGAAACTGGAAGATGCTCATGAGTCTATTTAATCTTCCTGGGCACACAAGAAAAGTATTTTTCTCAGTCTTTTACACCCTTAGTTTAGGGCTATATAGTAGGGGTCTGGCTAATGAAAGGCCTAAGTAATTATAAAACATTTTGAAAGATCCTCTGCAATTTATGTCTTTGCTCCTCTCTGAGAAAATACTGTTCTCCCCAAGGGGAGGTAGCAGTCACAAGGTAGAAGCAACCTGAATTTCTGAATCACTGTTTATAGAGGAAAAGCTCTCAGAAGGATCACCCATGTGAAGCTGAACTATGTTATGAGAAAGAAAGAAAGTACTATTGGGACAAGCCCCTGAAAGTTGGTGTTTTTGTTATAGCAGTTAGCATTTATTACCCTAATATGTTGGCAGTTGCATCAGTCAGTACTTACTAGCAAAACAGATTTAATTCAAGATACACAAATATATAAGAATTTGTAAGATTGGCTCACAATGGCCACCCACAGTGTCAGGTATGAAAGAGTGCAAAAGGTGACTTCAACCTGGAGATTCAAAGGATTCAGTCAAAGGCCTGGAGCTCAGTGTAGTGTAGTGTCTCATGGGAATCCATATCAGAAGGCCAAAGGATCTGCAATGAAAGGCTGAAGGGTCTGTGCTGGAAGCCAAGAGATGATGTCCAAAGTGAAGGTGAAGACTGGAGCTCCTCTAAGAAACAGAAATGAGCCTTCCTTCTTTGTTTTCTCTTTATACTACTTGGGACAAGCTGCCCTAGGGTGAGTCTTCTGTAGTAAAGCCCCCAGCTATACTCAGAACTATGCTGATCCAATTCAGTTGGGTATTTCTTGCTCAAGTTGACATAATCAGTTAACTATCACAGCAGTTCACATTTCAGTCCGGTTTATGGTAATGGTCTTAAACTCTGTTGCACCCTTTTTGTTCCCAATATATAATCTTTGGCTCAGTAATGGAATCTTGCTTGGATCCACCTGTGTAATTATCTTGACATATCAACTCAAAACCACTAAATCTCTAGTCTTAGAACCAAGGAGATATTGAGTCTCATTGTTCTGCTAGAAGTAAGAGAATGGAGGCTTGCAGCAATAATTTTATGACAGAAATTTAAACAAAAATGATGAAGGTCAGAACATAAAGCAATAAAATGAGGTAAAAAAGTCTTTGGATATTGCTGAAGAGTAATGACTAAGCAACGTGAAATGGAATGCCCTCAAAACAGTACAGAGGTACTTTGGTAGGGAAAGGGAGAAGAATGTGTTATACTTCAGTAACAGTGGGATGGAGTTCCTGGATCCAGGCAAACTATGTGATTGCTGGGAAAGACACTCAAAGTTGGTGGATTCAAAACTGCATGCAGTGATTCTTTAGTGATTCATCAATCTAAATATAACACATACATTAACTGATAAGCTTTATTGGTTGAAATGCCACCTGTGCCTTGATTCTTCAGTCACTTATTTAAATCTTCAGCTCATGTTAATTTGAGAAGGTATCAACCAAATTACACTGTGACAAGCTCCAATGTGAGATAGATCAAGTATTCAATTGTGATTCTTTTCTTCTGTCACATGCATGTGGCAGTTTAGGAGTTCATATACTCTTTGGCCTAGTGTGGGATGTTGCTGCATTTAGTCTTTTAGTATTCATTTAGAGAGAGATAGCTTGAATGAATATAATCTGATTCCCAGGGTAGAGCTCCTAGGTGCTGAATCTGTAGATATCCATGAAAAAATAATTGTCATTGTGCTGTGTGGGAGTGAATCTTTAAAAAGCACATGCTAACGACAATAAAAAGGGCATACTTCCCTACACAGCTAAAACAGAATGGAGTCATTACAGAATCCATTAAGCAGTCAAATTCCTTTTAAATTAGCCTATTTCCTACACATCTCATATCCATACATCACATCCTGGGAAGAGAATGACCCTCAGTCAGAGAATAATCATGCTCTAGATTCAATTTGTAAGTGTTTGAAACTGCTAACGCTGAGCATATTCCTCTAGTTTTCCCCGGGAAAGCACAAGTCTTTAGAGCCTAAAGCCACCTGTTCACTTTGGATTTGGATTGGATTTGCTAGGAGGAGGCAGATGGTGAAAGTCAAACAAGATTTTTAGCTAGCAGGGCACAGAGAACAGA
Source organism: Heterocephalus glaber (assembly GCF_053883595.1). Classification (NCBI taxonomy): domain Eukaryota; kingdom Metazoa; phylum Chordata; class Mammalia; order Rodentia; family Bathyergidae; genus Heterocephalus; species Heterocephalus glaber. The sequence goes on from NW_028258142.1 coordinate 20,482,594, forward strand.
TTGGCCAAAATACCATTCAAATGCCTAGAATTCAGAGGTGAAGACTGGTTAGTTGTTCTGGTAATTCCAATGTTTCCAACAATCGCACAGAAGGTGACCACTTACAAAGAGGATACACTTCAATCCTTCTGCAGCCTTCAATCTCAAAAGCACGGCCCTCATGCAGTTTAAAAATAAATTTATTTCCTCCAGTGCATCATAAAGCTACACTTAGAGTTCAAGGAATTTAAAAAAATGCAGTTACAGTAGTCATATTTTTAAAAAGCAGAACATTTTCCTCTTTTCCACACAATTCTGTTTTACTGGCCTCTCTCAACTCTTTTATTCTCCCCCCACATAACACTAATTAAGCTGCCTTTCCACCTGCCTACCTTTTCATCCCCTCTTTCCTAAAATGGGTGACAATGTGGATTTCTTGTCTGTTGTATCTGCATGGATCACATAAGTAGCTGGCTGACAGGAGTGTGGAGTCATAATGGTGCCAGCACTGCACTGACACAGTGGAATCCCACTGTTAAGGCCTGAAGCATTGGCATCCATGTGGCCCCATAATTCAAAGTGGAAAACTCTGCATTGTACTAGTCTCTGCTTTGACTCAGTTGTGGGGAGAGAAAATATATGCCTGAGATGACAGCCATCATTGATGACAACAGCAGCAACCTTCATGCATTAGTATAATTTAATATGGGAAGAACATCAAGGTCTTAAGGGTGAGAAAGGGAAATTTATAGCTAATCGTTCTTAGGTCTCATTCAGAAAGAATTTTTGAACCGTCTTTTGGAATAGAGGATGAGAGATAGTTAAAAATAAATGTAGTTTCCTTAAGAAGTGGTACTGACAGGTATAAGCCCGTGGCAGAAGCAATATCTACAAGTGGATGAGTAATGAAAGTGATTTGTTTTGCAAAGAACCCATACTTCCACTTAAAAGCATCAACTGAGACTTCAATTGTTCTAGTAGACCAAAGAAATGCAATATATAATTGTTTAGACCCAGGAGAAGGCTTGTGTGTAGATACCTCTGAAAACATGAAATATAAGAGAGACTGCAAAAAGAGTTTGCAAAAGACATTGTTCTTTACACCCAGGAGATACTGATTTCTGTAATTATCAACTAAAGACACCACTCTTGCATTAACTACCTAGTACACTGGAATGTGATAACTAATAGTATTTGGACAAAATTACATAATGAGTTTCAAGAAAACATTAGTAACATATCCATCTGAAAAAGAATAGTTTTTGAAGTCTCTAAAGAGCTACACATGGGAGTTTCTCTTTCTAACTTAAATGGAGAACACTTTAGGATATCTTGGAGGTTGTTATGTAAAGAAAAGGGAGAGAAGTGATAAGACAATGTGGCTGCTCTAAGGAAAATTATTTCAAGTTTATTGACAGAACCCCATCTTCTCAATTGTCACTTTGTTGACAGCTGTTCATTTTGCGCATAGGATGCTTTTGAAACAATTCATTCTCCACTTTTCTCTAGGTCCATAGAAATGTTTAACAGAAATGATATTTTTGTTGTAGTGTTTTTGATAGTGGTGAAGAGCTTAGGGTCTTTTAGACCCATGTTGTAACACCAACATTTTTTACTGTGGCAAAAACATCTTTGGTTAACCCTTCCTCTTCCCATCCCTTGCTCCCGGATGCACAAATTTATACAATCACAGGAGCTCAAAAGGAACAGAAAATAAGAGCAAGAATACTACCCAGAGACCATTAGGTTCTCTGATATATGTAGCAGAAGGTAACCCAAGCATGGTATGATGGGTTCTGTCCACAGCAGTCCAGATTGACCTGCATGAAAGAGCTACAGTGAGAGAAGAGGGGGAATAACTACTTTCCAAGCTTAGGTACCTGGACTTGACTTATGGGACCTTCTTATCTTTTGGAAAAATGAATTGTTACATCTCAGGCTTACTTATACTCAATTCAAACACCAAAAACATTTCCCCTAGTTAATTATAAATTCTTTTGAATAATTTACAATTTCACATAATCCTGACCTTTCTGTTCTCTCAATTAGTGTAGATAATGATTATTGAGTTAAACTATGCAGTTAACCTCAGAGCTACTTAGATTTCCTTTTTTTTGGTCAAACCTCAAAGAGAAACATGTATGTCAAACTTGTGTTTTATTTTAGTATTTTGTCTCCCTTAAAAAATTCTACTTATATTCATAAATAAAGAATAGTTGTCAGAAACTATGTTTTTCAATATTTTATAAAACAATTTTTTCTGGGCTCCTTCCATAAATTGTTTATTGTTCAATATGGCTGTGACTTTTCAATGCAGTTACTTATTTTTGATGCCTTCAGTTTAGCTTAACTATTTCTTTTACCTAGTACCAAATGTATAAAAGCTTTCCTTTTATCTCAAAGATGCAAGAGTTACCTCTGGAATCCTTTACAGGGTATTAATGGTAGGTGAGAGTGCATACAGGGAGTTAGAGAGCTCATTAAATTAAAGGGTGTCTATAATAATAAAAATAAACCTACTAACAATGATGCATTTCTTTTAAAATTAATTTTAATGCTACATTGTAGGTATATGATATAATGACAGTCATCATTGGAAATTTGTACCTTTACATATCTTGATTCTTATTTTTTCCCCATTCCCCTGCCCTCCCTTCAACCCCTCCACCTCTATTTACAAAGACTTTGTTTCCATTTTTTCATTTTCTCATATTAATTCCATTCCCTTCTTTCCTTTCCCCTACCCCTCCCACTTCCCCTTTGCACCTTTTCTTTTTATTTCACATTATCTATTATACATTTTGATCCTTATTTACACTTTCAGTTTCTCACACCAGAGAAACTATTCGGTATTTACACGTGTCTGTCCTATTTATTTCACTTAAGAGTATCTTCTCAATGTGCATCCATTTAGCTATAAATGTCTCTTAATTTCTCATTCTTTATGGCTGAGTAGTACCCCATTTTATTAAAAAAGCACATTTTCTTTATACAGTCTCCAGTTGATGGGCAATTGGGCTGTTTCCAAGATTTAGCTATTTTACAAACTGTGCCTCTATGAACATGGGTGCACATATATCATTATGGTATGATCCTTTTAGTTCTTTTGGGAAGATACCCAGCAGGGGAATAGCTAGGTCAAATGGTACTTCCAGTCTTAATTCTTTGAGGTATCTCCATACCAATTTCCACTGTGGTTGCACTAGTCTACACTCCCACCAGTGGAGAAGGGTTCCTTTTTCCCCACAATCCCACCAGCATTCATTATTGGTTAATTTCATGATAGCACATATTCTTTCTGGGGTGAGGTGGAATCTCAGCATTCTTTTCATTTGCATCTCTTGAATGACCAATGATGCAGAACATTTCTTCATATGTTTATTTGCTATTTCTACTTCTTTGTCTGAGAAATGTCTGTTTCTTTTTCCTTCTGATAAAGCCATGACTCTTTCCCTTCTATGTGTTACTTACTACCACCCCAGTTATTCAAATACTGTAGCCAGTGACTTCCAAGGGTGCCATTACTAGGGTGAACTACACCTCTTAGAATTATGCATGATGGTGGAGATGTTGATATAGTGGTTCTGACAGACACTGTCTCAGTAAGCTTAGAAAGCCCATGGCCTAGATAGTGGCAGTTGTACTTGTCTATATATTTTCTGACTTTCCTAGGACCTCTTTTTTCTTAAGTTGGAGAATCCAGACAGGGTAGCATCTTTATTTTGTTTTCATATTAATTAGTATATTCTGCCCAGGTCCAGTGAACCACCTATCAGATTTTCTATTTATGGTATCTCATGTAGTATTGAAGCCATGCTTTTCTGGGCTCACATTCCATGTTCCAGACTTCTGAGAGCTGTAGAGATGTTTGTAGTGATTCATTAAGGAGATATCTGGGTTCTTGATTTATAATATCTATCATTATGAAATATATTGAGAACATTCTTTTCATAAAAGGTTTCCTTCTGTAAAATCATGTAAAAACCTAGGGGGAGATCTCTGGATAAAATGTCTGTGTGCTAATCTCTGTTCCTCATCATGAAGTTGTATAAATGTTCTTCAAGTTACCATTTGGCTTGGTATGGTTCCCTGATGAGTGAATGTTATGGTGAGACCCTCAGCAAGCAACTATTTCAGACATGTGCTGGGGTGGGTGAAGCAAGTTGTAAGCATCTAGCACAAAGCTATTTCATTAACAGCAGATGACTCTTATCATGGGAAGATGAAGAAATGGTCTTTTCCTTGGCTTTTCAAAACACAAGGCCCACTGAAGCCTCCTGAGTCTTGGTAAAATAATCACTGAGAGAGCTGGATAACATGCCATTTTTAATCATTTGATAAGTGCCAGGGCCCCCTCTCATAACTGCCTTTATGCTTTGCAAGAATGATAAACACAGAATTATAGACTGCCATATACATTTAAGTGCATATAAGCACCAGGGCAGCAATAACTTGAGAAAGCAAAATCTGAACTATGTTTTAAGTCTTTTTTTGATTATTGTCTGGAATGGTAAGCATGAAACAGTGCTGCTGAAAAATAAGTCACTAGATTTAATTTGCAAAGTTGAAGTTATCCTCAGCCAAATCAGAGTTACAAATGAGTTGAATCCTGTGCTCTCTGGTAGAATGGTTTAAAGAATTGCAGAGTCTCTTTGGCAATGAAATAATAAAGACAGAAAACAGTTATAGTAGTTTGGTTTTATGAAATATCCGAGAAGATAATCATAAAACAGAAGACAATCCAACAAGATAATCATAATCAGAAGAGAACAATCTCTAATGATATAATTATTTCAAAAAAATTTAACTGCTAGAATTTCCTGAAATTGTGGAAATGTAAGTTAACGATCTTGGTTCACATTGGTACTTTATTGCCTGGAGGATATGCCCTAATTTACAGAATAACATCTGAAATGTCATTACCTATCTTTTCTCTGCAGATATTTAAATAAACCCTTAAAACCCTTTATTCATTCATTTACTTAAAGTGATTCATGGCAGTTTGCATTATTTGAAGGGAGCAACATCATGGATAATAGAAAACAGCCAACAATTTTTTAACTCTTTCAAAGATGTTTTAAGTATTTGTATAAATAGCCATATGTCTCAAACCCTGTAAGTTATCAACATTTCAGATAAAATAATGTATTTCTGCTGAACAGATGAGGTGCTATACTGTAATAATTACAAAACAGGCTTTCTAAATTTGGACAAAGTCAGGTTCAAGAAGTAAGGCTACAATTACTAGCTGTATGATCTAAGTTAATTAACTGAGCTACTTAACTTCTCTGTGACTCAGTTTGTATGGTCAAAAAATGGTGATGAGATCTATTCATACTTCATGGAATCCTTCCAGGAATAGCTGAGATCATGCCAGTGAAGTGTTTTCACATGTACTAAGGGGTTCTTATTCTGTATATGAGACTGGTAAGAGTCCCTTTCCTGCTTATTATACTTTACTTATCCCAATGACTGTATAAGTGGGCCTGAGAAAAGAATAGATCTAGTTTTTTAAAAAACAAAATCACACAGGGTGGATTACAACATCAGTAATAGCCTCTAAGAAAAAGTTCAGATATATCAAAGTCTAGAAAGTACCTCAGAGAACCTGTGATACAGTCTGCCATCTGACATCTGTGCTCAGACTCCCATAGGCCAGTTATGTACACGTCCCCTCTGATGGTTGATAACTCACTACTCTCCAAAGAACCAGACCACAGTGTAGGACAATTCCTCATTTAGGAGCTCATAATTATGTTGGGACAAAATATGCTTCCCTGAAATTTCCATTCAGTGAACCTGGTTCAGGCCTTCAAGGCAATGCAGAAGAAATCTCTTTTGTTCATATGAAGATATTCCTGATACTTGGAGTAGTCTTTTCTACATCAGATCTGCCATTTGAAGACCTTCAGCAATTTCTCATCTGAAAGGTGTGTCATGGAACCCTTTCTGGGCCAGTGGCTACTTTCCATACACACGATTCAGGGAGAACATGATAAGTGGTATGTCCAGACCAAGACAAAACTGAATCAGATTTTTCATCTCTGGAGACAGCTGGCATCTAATGGCGTGACTGTCTCAGCTCTTCCCCTCCCCACTGGGTGATCTGAGGGGCCCTCCAGCCCCCACATAGTTTATCTTTATCACTGGCCTGTGTTTCATATTTCACCAGGTTAGATCCAGTACATTCTTATTTGATCCACTTTCTTCATATATTATCTATTCATTCTGGTTTCATTGAATCTATAATTATGATTGGCATATATGTGAACACCTGTACCATTAATTAAAGCAAAATGTAATATGTGATAAGTACAGTTAGAGGCCCAAAACAAAGCATCCAAAACTAGTTAAACTAGCTTAACCAGGATTTCATTGATCTCTTGAAGAACTACTTACTGAGCAATAACTATGTACTGTGCACAATATTGGTCTCAAGAGATACAAAGCTGAACAAGAGAGTTTCCATCACTGACTTCCCAGAACTTGGTGTCTAGTGGATCATCAAGTATTTGTTTCTTTGGAAACTTTTGTTCAAAATTTCTTTGGCTTTGTTAATACCCAAATATAATCATAAAATCTTCTGATTGTCTAGTTTGGTTCCCAAAGGAAAGACATGATCTTAATGAAAATATGTTGACTCAGTCATTTTCCAGCAAGGTTTTGTCTAATCTCTTTTATAAATTATCTGTGCTGTGGCTAATATAACTATGAGAATTAATTTTATTATGATTTGGGAAATGGATACCCCATCCTTAAATTGAAAGTGAATGCTCTAATAAGCAATACATGGAGGTTAGAATTTGCTATAAGGTAAAGGCTCTCAATCAGGCGTAATTTTAATCCCAGGGACATTTGTCGATGACTGGAGACATTTTTGGTTGTTCCAAATGGCAGCATATTATTAGCATCTAGTGTGTAGAACCTAGGGATACTAAAATATCCTACAACACTTACGGCACTCCATTTCCCAAAGAGTTAATTGGACAAAATGTCAGTAGTGACAACCAGGCTGAGAAACTTGAAGGGAGACAGTGTAATTGAGTGGTTGAGTACGGACCACAAGAGAGTCCGAGGTTTGAAACCTGCCTGCGGTGACCACATGACCTTACTTTCTGCATCTGAAAAATTATCATGATAATACTGAAAGATGAGGTTAAATGAGGCTATGTATGGTAAATAGTCAACATGGTATGTGGCACAAAAGTAAAGATTAAATGGTGGTTATTTTTATTGCTCTATTTGCTTTGTTCTATACATTTTAATTAACATGAGTAAAATACATAGATGTAAAGAAATGTATAGCACTCTGTATCATGAAAAAATGTTTTTCTGTGTATAAAGAAAAAACCCTAAGCAGTTTTTCTCTGAATGTTAGCCAGCTCTATGGATTGCAAGATATCCTCTGTGCTCAGCTGCCTAAAATATTCCACTGAGATGCTGAACTGAAAAATGGATTAATTTTTTAATGACTACTGAAAAATCTTATTTTCAAATATGAGTATGCCTCATATTTTTAGACTGAAAAAATGTTCCTGATATTATGGAGATGAGAGTGTAGGATAAAGGTAAAGGTAACTAGAACAGCTAGGATTATAACAGTTCAAAAGTATAATGGCAACTTACATGTACTGAAGATTGCTATATACTATTTGCTTAGCTACAATTTGATACCAATGATAGCACAAACATGGTCTTTATAATCTTTATTTGTAAGATGAATATCTTTGGGAGTTCTTGCCAGTTTATACCTAGTATAGACATAAATTTAGATTCTTATTTAATATCCCCAAAAAGCTTACAGGACACATGCTCTCAGCTGTAGCGTTTGCTTTCAATGATGTAATGATGATGCTTTTCTAACTTTGTATTCCAAATGAAGTTTCTGATGCAGGGAGTTAAGAGAATTGAAAAAGAGATATATTGTAAATTGTATTGCTTCTTGGTTTAGAAAATGCAAATACGATGAAATGGATTGTGAAAGTTTGTGCCCCTCATTCATACATTGAAAATCTAACCCCCAGTGTGTTGACATTAAGAGGAACAACCTTAGGGAGACAACTGTATCATTAGAGTGAAGCCCTCATGAATGGAATTTTAGTGGCCTTATAAGAAAGAACCTAGAGAGGTCTTTTGCCTTCTTTCAGTAAATGCAATGACAAGATAGCAGTCTGCCCTTATCAAGTGTACTTGTACCTTATCTCAGACTTCCAGTCTCCAGCTCTGTGCAAAATAAATTTCTGTTATTAATCACCCAGTCTGTGGTGTTTTCTTACAACAGCCCAAACACAATACTACATAAGAGAACACAGGAACCTGTGTGGGCTGGGCACAAAGATGACTAGCAGGTAGTTGGTCTTTCAAGGTCTTTCTGTAGGCCTTAAATGGGGTTAGGCAGGTGATACTGCTGATGCTACATATGTACTCAGAACATTTGCATGGAGAAAAGGTCTTCTTAGATTCAAAGACTGAATATTCTTTTTTGTTTTGTAAGTGTTAATTACTTTGCAAATTAAAAGACATATTTTGTGATCTTTACAAATCTAGATGAAATTACTTCTGAATGAAATTCCTTTAGTCAATTTTTACTTAAGTTGCTAACTGAAATTATGTCTGCTGTTTTAAAAATAAATTATGGGGGCCAGGGATTTAACTCAGTGGTTCCACCCCCTGCCTCACAAGTGCAAGGACCTGAGTTCGATCCCAGGTACCAAAAAAAAAAAAAAAAATAATAATTTAAAAAATACAAATAAATTATGGTGAGTTCATCAATTTTTCATAATATCTACAATATGATTCCTTATTGGACTTCATAAAGGACTCAAAGACTTTGACTGTCAAATCAAAGAAGGTGATAATATGATCTAAAATGTACACTACTCCTTCAGGAAAATATTTAGTATTGATATCTTATATCTAAAATATTTGTTTAGGTACATACTTAAAATGTCTAACCAATAATTTATATAAGCTTCTATTTAATAAGTTGTGTTTTAAATTATTTATGGAAAATAGAAATCAAAGTTTGGCTCTATCTAAAGATGTTAAGAAACCAAAAAAGCTGCACTGCACATCTCTTTATGCTATTTTGACCACAAACTTAACTCTAATCCTAGTAAACAACTCTCTCTGGGAACATGGGGTAATTGAATCTTCATGCTAATTCTATTCCACCTTTCTCTTGACTCCTAGCTCCCAATTATGCCAACATATACTATGTAGTGTTCTTTGGGAAAACGAGAAGCCCACCTTGTTCATTCAACTAAGGTCAGACCTTAAAAAAAGGGCTAATGATTTACCTACAGACATTTTAGTTCTAAAAAGCACCTGTTTTTTTTTTTTCATTTTGGATGGAAGGTTAGCATAGCTTATTTTCAATATAAATCATATATAGGAGCACAGAAGTACAAGTGTACTGGTTACAAGTAATACTAATATGCAGCATTAAGGGTTAAGTTTCTGTCCTACTGCCAGAGATGGAAAATACAAGAGATGCAGTTGTTCAGTTGTGCTTGGTCATTTGGCCACATGTCAGACAAACTTTTGTGACTACCAAATGTAGCCATTGCCATGGAGTGAAATGATCATTTTATTAATTACCCTTTAATTAGTTGTTACACTAGAGAACATGCAGTAATTTACTAATAACTGGTCTGATTAGAACTCAGCATTTAGAGTAGATCTATTTGTGTGACAACTCATAAATAAAAACCATTGGCAGTACCACACCTTTATTATGAAGAGATACTATGTTGTTGTTTTGTTTTGTTTTGTTTTGCTTTTTGATACCGGGGATCGAATTTAGGACCTTGTACTTGCCAGGCAGGCGGCACCACTGAGCTAAATCCCTGGCCCGAGATACTATGTAATTTGAACAATTTATATTTGTTTAAATGAATTCCACAATTGTATAAAACTAAAATAAAAAGTCTTTAAATTATTTCCTATTTTCTTACCTCCCTCATGTCCAAATCAGGATATTGCAATAATTATTATTGATCACAGGCACATCTTCCTAGTTTAAAGAAATAATATAAAGTACTGAAAACCATTCAAAAATTTGACCTTAACTACAGCAAATTCATCTAACATGAAATTCCACTGATACAATTTTATTTTCCTTCTAAAAATGCATCTTACTAAAAAGCTTCTGGACAGCAAAAGAAATAATCAACAAAATGAAGAAGCACCCTACAAACAGGGAAATAATATTTGTAAACCATATATCAGATAAGGGGTTAACATCTAAGATTATTATTTATTTATTTATTGTTTTGATACTGGGGATCGGTCCTTGCGCTTGCTCAGCACGTGGCGAAACCACTGAGCTAAATCCGGGGGCCTAAGATTTTTAAAGAACTCAAACAACAGCAAGAAATCATAAAACTTACTTATAAATGGTAACAAACTTGAACAGACATTTCTCCAAAAATGACATTTAAAATAGCCAGCAAGTGGCAGGGCTGTGGAGAAAAAGAAATCTTCTCCATTGCTGGTGGGAGCGTAAGCAGGTAAAACCATCATGGAGATCGGTATGAGGATTCCTCAAAAAATTATAAGTTTCATTTGATCCAGCTGTTCCCCTTCTAGGTATCTACCCAAAACAGTTAAAACCATAATACCAAGTGATACATGCATACTCTTGTTTATAGCAGCACAATTTATAATAGTTGAATCTTGGTAACAGCCCATATCCCCATCAAAAGATGAATGGATAAAGAAAATATGGACTACTAATCTGACATAAAGGATAAATTTGAATCATTTGTAGAAAAATGGATGCATCCCGAGACCATAATCTTAAGTGAAATAAATCAGATGTACAAATTTAAAAATTGCATTGTTTCTCTTGTGTGAGAAACCCAAAGGATAAATGAGGAGTATGATAGAGGATACATTTTGGGAAGAAAGAAGAACATGTTCAAATGGGAAGGAGAACAAGGGAGAAGGAAAAAAAAGAGAATGGAAGGCAAAAATGGCAACAAAGCTTGTGTAAACGGGGAGAGGAAGAAAGGTTGCAGGAAGGAAAGGGCAATGTGAAAAAAAGAATTGAGGTGTGTTATGTACAGGTACAAATTCCCTATGATGAATATGATAAATATGTATGACAAATATGTACTCATAAAAAGCATAAAGTTAAAAAACAGCCAGCAAGTACATACTTACTTGCTCATCATCACTAATCATCAGGGAAATGGAAATCAAAATCATTATGTCACTTTCCACCTGTTAGGATAGTTTTTATGAAAAAGACAAGCAATAATACTAGATGTTCATGAGACTGCAGAGAAAAAAACCCATGTACATTGTTGGTGGGAATGTAAAATGGTCCAGCCATTATGGGAAACAGTAATGGATCCTAAAGAAATTAAATACAGCTACCATATGGCCCTGCAATCATTCTTCTATGTATATCCAAAGGCAATGAAATTGCTACCTTGTAAAAATATCTGTACACTTACTTTCACTGAAGTACTATTCACTACAGCCAAGATACAGAAATAAACTAGATGTAGAGCACTGGCTGAAGGAATAAAGAAACTATAGAATGAATGAAAATTCTGTGGGATATTATTCAGCTTTCACAAAGGTGGAGATTCTGCCATCTACTACAACATGCATAGACCTAGAGATCACAAGTGAAATAAAAAAACACACACATTGAAAAATATATCAGGATCTCACTTATATGTGGACTTAAAACAAAGCAACAGCAACAATGAGATGGGCAGTGGTTAAATGTAGAAATAGAAAATAAAATAGGGGTTACCAGAGTCAGGTTGCAGATTTGGGTGGGGATGAGAGATGTAGGTCAAAGGATCCAAATATGTAAGATAAATGGAAAGATGAAGACTATGGTTAATAGTAGAATTTATATTAAGGGTTTTTGTTAATGAGTAAACTACAGCTGCTTTTGTTAGGAGAGAAAATGGATAACTATGTGAGATGATGGATATTTCCACTGTCATAACCATTTTACTCCATGTAATATATCTTAAACTATCATGTTATATACCATAAATACATTTTTTAAAATAATCAAAATTTTAAAAAATCAAATTGACACATATTAACAATATGCTATGAATAATATTGTAACAATAGCTATAAAGAAATAGCTAGGGACTCTAAACAAATGTCTCTCCCATGCAAGATATCCCTCACCTTAAGAGGTAATGGCATTAATCAGAATAATCTCTAAACATTTTATTAAATTGTCAAATGTTTCTATAAATAGCAAAAATACTCCCCTTTCAGGAATGCTGTGCATGTTTTTGACATTTGTACTTTTGTACATGATCAGCATTTACAACCTTGGAAGAAATGAGAGGTATTGTTAAAATTTTAGGTATTTTAAAAAGATGTCAGTTTATAGCTTCCTTACTCTTTTATTCTGTAGTTATGTATTTCCATACCAAATATTCTCTCTTTTATGATCCCTTAAACTTAAAAAAATTTATGTATACTGTGAGGTGAATTGGACCATTTCTATGTTGCATTGCATTTGAGTAATACTTTGAAATGAATGTTCATTCTCAGGGTTCCAAAATTAAGTTAATCCATATGTAATTGGGAACATTCTTAACTGGACCATCTTGGTTAGCATGAGAAGGACAAATTATTTTGAAGAACTATTTAGCAAACCCTGAATAGCAATTAAATGAGAAAAGACTAAATTTCTCTTTAAAATGGATTGTTGCCATAACTTAATGTGGCAGTATGATTTTCTACTTTTAATTGCTTAGAGTGCACATTGTAAAGTAGAATTTTCTCTTCTGAGAGTAGATAGTTTCAAAATTTTGTACCATTTATGCTTTTTAACATATCAGTAGTTTGGTTTTGTAATTTCTTTTGTGATCCCTTTTCTTCATGATGGATAAAAAGCAACTAAAGGTTAGTAAAGATACTGTTGTACCTCTTATACAAAGAAGACAAGATGACTGTCTTGGAGAAACTAAGTATTTCTCTTTATGAGAATGTATGACCTTATCTTAATTTATTATGCTTTCTTTATAACAGAGCATTTTATTCCCAGAACAGTTATACTTAACACTGACACTTAAAGATGTTCCTTTTTAAAAAATTCAAATAGTTAGAACTTTCCCCCATATTCCACGTCAATATCACGATTCAGGGGGAGTTTGAACCTAATGAATACACAGTTCTTCATTTCACCCTCCCTAGCCACCACAGGCTTCATGTTGTTTATAGTCCCTTGCTTGCACATGTCTTTTGCAATAGTTATTGCAGAAGAAATTGATTACAGTGCTATCTTTTAGCAAATAACACGTTACAGTGTACTGTCTATCATAACTGTAGATGTTCAGTTGCTTAAAATCGCCTTCATCATTTAAAATACATTTTCTTTTGTCTCTAAATTAGTATGAAAATGCAGACAGTATTTCTTTAATTAAATGTGAAGGATTAATCAATGTAGACAAGTTGTTTCATAATAGAAAAATAAATAAACAAAAAATGGAATATTTACTTATTAATTCTTTTACGTTTAAGAAGAAAAGTGTTGGAGAAACAAAAAATTGGTGGTATTTTGACTGAGTTGCACTGAGGTTTATACCTAATATCTATTAATCAATATGAGAATCATCTAATGCATTTTTACTATACTTTCACATGCTGTTTTCAGAAGATGAAAAATTTTGTTCATCTCCAGAGTAGAACATGGAAGAGAAAAAATGGCAGCAATATATCTCAGCTCTCCTGTGTTCTGGGGATATGTTTTTTTTTCTTTTTTGAAACTAATCAGGATTTTCCAAAGTACCATCAAAGTAAAGTATTATGTATAAAATGACAAATATTACTTTCCTGTCTCCTCCTCGCTCTTATTTTCACTGCTTTGCACTCCTGATTGCAGCACCACCTGATGAGAATGAACAATTAACTGCGTAATTATTCCAGTCACACCGGCCCACAATGAAATCTTTATTCTGTGTTTACAGCAATCTTTGGCAGAGGCTGTCTTGCTGTTTCTAAACTAAGAAGAACTGCCCTTTGGCTCTTCTCTGCATCAGCTGCCTTGGTTTCAGCCTGGGATGCCAATAATCAGACTTCCTTTTCTTCCAAAGTAGACATTTTTTTTTTAGGGTGAAAAGACCTATTCTAATCACCCCCCTATATATTCTGGCTGATTTATGTTCTAGCCATTGCAGCTCTTCCTTCCGTATCACTTTACATTTTTTCCTCTCTCCATAGACTGCCACCAGGCAAAACTGCATTTTAAGTCCAAAACTGTAAAAAATGCATAAACAGTGTTCACTACTGTGAGGGAAAGAAAAATGTAACTATTAATTTATGGGTAGAGGGAAGTCAAGGAAATCCCTCTTGCTCTTCTAAACTGCTAATTTTCTAGCTCAAAAGGCATTCAGTAACTTCTTCACCAAGAGAAAATATATCTACTTTTCAGTGGCTCTCTTGATGACTTCCATTTACTTAAACTTGCCAACAGCTGCAGTCTTTGAGAAGCTTCAGAACTTGAGGAAATATATCAGGGTCTGAGAGGATATGGCTGAGTGTCTCTGAGGTGGTGAACTACTGCACTGTGATACTCAGGAAGAGAGAGGAGTCACTCCAAAGGACCAATCCAAAGGTCAGGAGAAGACAGTACCTTCACCTAACACAGGTGTGCGAAGCACCTTATTTAGTCATCTTGGGACCACCTGAGTGTCTTCTTTCTGAATCTGAGAGCAGAGAACAACCTGTATCAGGTCCCTTACCATAATCTGCGCAACTGATTTTTCCAGAAACTTTTCACTGCTTTGCAAAGATGATGGCATCTTACTTCTCATCCCAGTATTCAAGCTCTATGTGACAGTTCCCCTAACAACCCTTCAATCTCTCTTCTCAGCTCCCAACATCTACTGTAGTTACACTGCCTTTCCAGTGAGAACTCGGTCGTAAAATTTTACTGAGGAGAACGGTAGAAGAGGGTGTGTTTCAGGTGTATAAACACTGATTAAATTCCTGGGCAACTCTCCCCAAATGAAAGATAATTTTTCTACAAGTATGCGCAAGAATGTCAAGAATGCTAAGTCATTTTTATGTTTGTACTTTCCTTTTCCATTTTAATTTTACATTGCCACACAGCACACATGCTAAAATATATCTCAACCTGCAGTGTAGCAAACTTTTTACAAAATATTAAAACTGCATATTTTATAGTTTGACGTTCTCGGATGCTCAAAGCATTTTTGGGGTAGTGCAGGGAGGGAGGGAGATAGATACAAAATTAGATCATCTCATGACACAGGCCTATTAGAAAGACATGGCTACTTGTGCACTGGCAAATAGGAAAAATGAGAAGCACTGAGAAGAAAGGTCACACCAAAGTCAGTGGCCACAGCTTAAGCAGACTCTAACACCTTGTATCCAACTTATAATACTTCCCACTTGCTCTTTATTTGTCTCTGTTTTTCTCTGGCAGGAAGGTATGTGGCCAGTGTGGAGGCTTCACCTCATCTCCTGCGCTCAGCTTAACTCTGTCAGACTGTTTCCCCACATTGTTGCCCTGATTTCTGCTTCATCAGCCGGCCAAGGCTGTGCGCTAGAGATCTGACCAGAGGCCAAGCTAAGTGGAGCCAATCGCAGGTGTCCTCGTGGCTTCCGCTAGTGTTGGCACTGAAGCTGCCCCTTCCAGGGAGCACGCTCCAGGCAACTGCAAGGGTCACACTAGCTAAGGAAAAGACTTTCCCAGGTTTTGTGAATCTTGAGAGGGAAAGCTGGGTCAAGTGTGAGGTTCAAGACGTTATGCCTCCACAGGTCTACCACCAGAGAAGGCTGAGGAAGGCGAATGGATACAAATTCACCTATAAGCAGAGGTGCAAACACGTCATAATCGCAACTTTTTTATTGCTTTCGTTATTCTTAGGTAAAACCAATTCCTTAGCTGTGTTCCTGGCAATACCACAGCCTTAAAGAAGTTAATTTCCTTTGATGGAAACACATCAGAGACTGGAGGCCTCGGGACATCATTTGTTGGAGAGGGGATAAAGACTCACTTTCCAGGCGATTATAATAATCAAATACAGTATCAAAAATCCTTCCCGGTATTTGTGCCAATAACAAGAGCAGCATTAATAATAATAATGGCAATAACACTGTAAACTCTGAATCTGCCCAGCAACCAACTCCCTAGTTCTCGGGTGTCCTCCTCTCTTACTCTGTTCCTGGGCTCAGCAGGTGGAGAAAGGGGGGAGGAGGCTCTGCAGCTGCCTCCAGCTGCGCTCCAGGTTCTAGCCGCGCCCCTGAGGCGGACGGCTGGGCAAAGGTTCTTCCTTCAGCCTAAATCAAGCCCACAGTCTCCCGCTGCTGAGAACAAGTTGGGATTCCACGGTAGCGTTTTCTTTGCAAATCTGAAACTTTAACCCAATCTGATCCCTCCCACCCCACCCACCCACCCCCGCTCTACACAAACATCACCACCGAAAAGCAAAGCCCAAACAACCCGCGCGCAATTCAGAGCTTTCCCTTGGACTGCCAGAGCCCGGAGACAGGAAATCCGGGGAGTTGGTGATGTCCGGCAGGTGGCGGGGACGCGAGTCACCATCACATTCCCCTCCCACGGCCAGAGCTCCAACGAGCGCGCAACGCCGGGTGCAGACGCGGGATCAGCCCCGAAAGTGTCTGCGTATTCAAAGCCTCAGTCTCCGGCCCCGCTTTCTGAGCATATCCCTAAGCGGGGGACTTAGCACTCTCCCCTTGGCAGTCGGAGGGAGGCGCCGCCGCCTGCAAGGCAAGCGAGGGCGATGCCAGGACCGAGCGCCCCGCAAGCCGCGCTCCGGGTCCCGGATCCTCAAGCTCAGGCGCGCACAACCCCGGCTCCTGGCGTGTTGCGCCCCAGCTTTCCTGCTCTCGGAGAGCAGCTTCTTCAACCCAGGCAACCCCTTCAAGCCTTCTTCCCCACAAAGTCCGGGGAAGTCGAACTCAGGGTGGCACGTAGGCTCGCCAGGACGGCGGCGAGTTGTGGAAAAAGCGCCGCGCAGAGCTGGACCGTGCGCAGATGCCAGGGCCGCTTCCCCCAGATTGCGGGCGCCCGCGCGCCCCTCGCCGCCCGGCGCCTGGAGCCGGGGGACACGCGCGGCCCGACCCGAGCCCTCTCTTTTACCTGGCACAGCCGGCGACTCTCCCGACGTTCAGACTCCTCCGGGGCGAGCGTCCAGCTCACATCGCTGCCTCCCCCACCCGGCAGCCGGTGTCCCGCTGGGTCGCTTCGCCCCTGCGGCACCGCCCCGCCCCCCACCCCCCTTCCCCCACTGTCCAAAGTGTCACAGCTTTTCTGCCTTCGGATGTTTCGCAAAGTCTTCTCGCGGTCTCCAGGAGTTGGGGGGGTCAATGTCAGGCGCTCCAACCCCGCCGTTGCTCTGGTCCGGTCTTTCGCGGTCCTCAGCGCTGGACGGTGAGGAAAGCCACCTCTTCGCGGTCACCCTCCCCGGAGTGCGGTGCGCGGTCCGCTTCCCCTTCCCCGCGCCTTCCAGAGCCCGAGTGGCTGCCGAATGCCTGTGCCGCGGATCCTCATTCCCGTGCTCATGAATATTCTGACAGAGGCTAAGGCTATTGAAGTAAATTGAATTAGCCAATTGGTGCCAAGAATGTGTGCTCTTTCCTTCTGAGGAGCAGTCTGGAACCTCACCAGAAGAAAGCAATTAATGTCCGGTTGGCACCCCGTGGTTTAGACCAGCGAGGAGCAAAATGGGTTAATTATTTAAATGAAGTTTAAATACCACATTTAAATGTTTAAACTCCTCTATTGGCTGAGAGAGTAAGGAAATGCTAGCACAGAGGGCATGAAGGAAAGTAGGTAGGAAAGGGAGGCTTATCCACCTCAACTTTCTCCTGAAGTTGAAGTGATTTGTTTTTCATACATTTTGGATTCTGGAAAAGCAACGGGTAAAGAGAACAGAAAAAGGCAGAGAAATGGGAGCAGAAAGATGAGTACAAACGCAGGTTTAACCTTGACCTTGAAGATGCAGCGAACTCTAATAATTTCGAAGAGGTTTGAGGAGAGAACAGAGGGAGAGGGAAACCTCACTCGTTGATTTTAAAAGAATTTTTACGGGTCGTCAAATTTCTTCTTTGGCCCTCAAAGCAAAACCATTGAATTTTAAATCTTTAGATTAAGTAGGGGCGGACAAGATACACTAAGGGTCAGAAGTTTCAGACGAGGAAGCTGAGACCTCCCTACAACCAGATGGTGAAATCACCCAAATCACACAGTGAATATGATAAGGCCAGTCTAGAAGGCAATGCCAGTTCTACAGTTCTGAGGTCAAATAAACAAGACCAACAAGAGAATCACTTTTCTTTTGTTCTGATGCCCACCCTAGAATGCCAAGTTATTCATTACAGCCTGGGTTTAGCAGATGAGCAGGCTGGGAATCATTGCCTGGTCCTTCATCTACATTTTTAAAAAATCTAACAGTGAGGTGCTTTTAGGATTTCCATCTCCATCACTGGTTTTCTAAACATAGAAAGTTATTTTTATTAAATAGGTTACTAAATGATCTACTTGTGTTCTATGGCCACATGATCTATGATCTATGTCTATAAACAACTGATAAAACTACATGCGTAAATAACTGGTAAAGTTCCAGGTGCTACAATAGAAATAAATGTCCTTATTAAGTCAACTGAACCATATATAATAGTTTTCAGCAGGCCTAAAATCAGGATTGGTAGTTATAACAGTAATTATTAATATGAGAGCAGCTAATGCTTATTAAGAACTTATATGACAGGCATGTACTACGTGATTCATCTTATTTAATCTAAATACTCTTTTCATTGTATACTATTATTTCTCCATTTCAATAGATGAGGCAGGTGAGGCTGAAAAGTTTGCCAGTGTGCCCAAGTCCCATAGTTTATAAGTGGTGGAGATGAACTTTGATCCAAAGTAGCCTGATCAATAGGCCACAAGCAGCTTATACTGCTAAAAGAACAGAACAAACAAACACAAAACAGCCAAATCAGATCAAAAAGGAGATAAGTATGAACCTAGGTTTAACCTTGACCTTGAAGATGCAAATGACTTCAGTGATTTCAGAGGAAGATTGGAGAGACATGGCAGAAGAAAGAAACCTCATAGACTTTTAAGAATTTTTCCTTAAAAACTCCCTAAAGAGATGATTATTAAAAAGAGAACCAATTTCCTGGTATTTTGTTGAAATGATTTGTTCTTGGCAATTAATTCCTTACCAAAACTTAGAAAAAAGGAGATTTCTTAAATGGTTTTTTAGTCCATTTTCTGTTGCTATAATAAAATATCTGAAACCAAGTTACTTGTAAAAATGGAAGTTTATTTGGCTCACAGTTCTGGAGGCTCAGAAGTCCAAGAGCATGGTGCCCGCACTTGGTAAGGGTCCTTTTGCTGTCTCATAACATGGCGGAGAGCCTCACATGGGAAAGAGAGTAAGCATTCCAGCTGTGGCCCCTCTTTCTCACCTGATAAAGCCAATAATGTATCAGGAAGGTCTCACCCTCATGACTTCATCTGATCTTAATTATATCCCAAAGGCCCTACCTCTAAAGATCATTAAGACCTGACTTGGGGGTTTAAGTTTTCAACATCAACATCTATATATTTCCAACTTCTAACCTATTGTCAAACACACAGTATACAACACGTATGTATTTTTTTTTACTTAAGATTTTTCAGACCTATTATTAATGAGCTAGAAACAATTGTATTTTGTTTCTTCCGTTTTTTTTAATGTGAGACATCACTAGAGTTAAATGAAACTATCCTTAAAGAACTAAAAATGGACTATAATATATTGGATTAAAAGAAAAATTTATATATATTATATAAGGGAATTAATTTTAGTACTACAACTTTAGGGATAAAAATGGTCAGGTTAAATCTTTCAATTTATCTGTTTAATACCTACTAAGTGTAAGCTGCATATCTGTCTATTCAAATGTTTTTTGTTAAAATCCACCCCTGAAATTATTTTAAACAGTTTAGGATTTGTCATATTTTATTCTTTGAAACTTTGGTTGGTTCAGAACCTTTTATTTTTAAAAAATGACTGTTTTATCCTTGTATTAAATACATGCAGTTTTCCTCTTCGTGATTCATCCCTTACAATGCTCTGTTAGTTCCTTCTTTTGTGAGAGAATCCTCTTAGGTTTTAGAAGCAACATTTCACAGGAAGTCTTCAGAGTTTGGCATGTTTATTTATATGAATATGTTAACATGATTTTAGAGCCCATAAAATACTATCAGACTGAGTGCTTTCCATATTCCTCAAGAGCTTCAGTTGGCAGTATGGGGTGGACTGCAAGTCCAGGGTGGGACACTGGCACTGAGTAGGGGTATGAGGCCGTCTCCGATAAGCCATTCTCCTTTGTAGTGAACCAAACTAGAGCCTCTACAAAGTGGAAATAACAGTATCCTATTTATTGAGTGCTTTGCTATTTTCAAATTGCCCTCCCACATTCTATCCCATTCCATCGTACCCACTGACTACCCAGTGAATTCAGCATTCATGTCTGTATTTCACTGATGAGGAACCTCAAACTCTCAGAGGTTCAGTCATACCCAGAGCTTCTCCTATGAAGGGATAGAGTAGGAAGTTTAATCCAAGGACAAAGTCACCTCAGTGAATCCATCTTTGATATCTCTCTCTTGTCCATCCTTGTCCTCCCATGCATACACAATTTCTTTTTTTCCAAAAGAAATAGAATTTCCTCCTTTGTTCTCCTCTAAGACTTCTCATATATGTAAACAAATAATTGGAACACAATGTGTTGTCTCTGCCTGTAACCAAAAGCAATGTCAAGTCATGAACTTTGTCTTAATCCTTTTGTATCCCTGAATTTAGCTGAGTGGGAGGTGCTCAGGAACCCCACCAACACCAAATCCAGCACACTTAAATGTGTCCCCTTGATTTTGCTGGACTACTAGGATTACAAAAATAGCTGCCAGGTGCTCTAGAAATTTGAAAACACCATATAATGATATTACTGTTATTCAAAAATAGATTGAGAAACAAATATAATAATTTTAGCTTTGACCTCCGGCTGATAAATCCTATGAGTGAGAAAGTAGTTTGGTAATTTTTATGTCAGCCACTGTTATTTAGGATATGGGTGGATAACACTTGCTTAAATTATAATCAGTTGGTTAACAGTAATACTAAACTGGCCCATTAAGCAAGAAGGTATTAGTCTGGGAAAGATGAGTTGTGTGTGTGTGTGTGTGTGTGTGTGTGTGTGTGCACATGCATCTCTATGCACTATATTTCTGGAGTTTAGAGTATTTTCTGTGTGCGAGCAGCTTCAACCACTAATATAGGTGTATTTCTCTATGAAACAGATCTGCTTTTCCCATGTGGGGATGATCTTTATTAAGAGCTCCCAAGGTTACCACATTAATGACAGAGTTAAGGGTCTTGACCCTTATTCAATGCTATTTTCACTCCACACTGACCCTGGTCAGTAGCCACTACTGTACAGTGTGGTTTATGGTTTTAAGATTGAGATGAGAGATAAGCAGCTCAATACCTCATTATAATTAGTCTCCTGAGTCAGCTAATACCCTTCTAATGCAATTTGGTGATCCAGATTATTCAGTATTATCCATTGAAGATATTTTTAGATGTATAATGATAATTATGTAGTAGAACTGATGACAATGACATACAAAAACACTTTTGTGGCTTCATAGTTTGTCTTTCCCATAAATATTCATTACTGAACTGTTGTTTTGGTTAAAAATGACACACATACAACATTCATAAAATTAAAAATTCTTATTTATCTACAGGTTCTTTGTTTTCTTTTTTTACTATGTACAATTCAGATGATGTTTCTATTCTATACTGATTTTACTAAGGCCATTTGCAGTTTTGAGTTACCTTACTTTTAATTTTATACAACATATATAATCATTCTGTCCTTTGAATTTGTGAGTCAACCAGTGATTTTCAGTTTTTTGCAATAGAAACTGGTTCCTTCCTGGTTGATGTCTGTCAGTTCCCAGCTATATCTCACTGTGTTTATTAATAAAATAGATGAATAAAATGCATCCTACTACCATCCTACCACCTCCTCCAAGAAGAACTAGCTGGCGAAACACAGTGCTTGTGACAATATTCCGGAAGTTGACACTGCTGATCCATTCAATTGAATCTGACAAACTTGAATACAGTATCCTTGCCACAGGCAAGGTACTGTGTTGGTTATTTTAAATGTTTCACACAGATATAAAAACCAATGACTGCTCTCGAGGAGTTTATAATCTGGGAGAGGGGGCTTGATATTTAGCAAAGGAAAAGATCTAAAACAGAAATGGATAGTTCCTATTAAAACCATAATGAAGTGTTGTGGGAGGCCTGAGAGTAGTGGAAAAAATGTTTCCAGCAGGAAAGGGACAGGGATTTTCCATGGGAGGAATAAGGGTTGATCAGATTTCCAAAGAATAGCCATTATTAGGATATGAGGAAGGGATGGAGTGACCCTGGGAGTAGAGGCTTGGAGCTGGGAAAACATAGCAGGGATCTGAGGGCTGCTGTGATTGCATTTAGTTCAGGTGCTTATGACATTGACAGGAGGTAAGACTAGAAAAGGGAGATGGAGCCCAGAGGGCCTTGGATACCATGCAGGGAAAACCATGTGTTATTCTAAAGGCAATGAGAAGGTGTTGCTTTTCAGCTGGAAAGTGACACAACTACAGCTGTGTTTTTATTTGAACACAGAATATTTTCGAGGTGGGAGACTGAAGGGCTGGGGTCCAGCTGGAAGAACTACAGGAGTAGAAGCAAGATGTAATGATGATCTGAATAAGAACTGGAAAAGGAAGTGGAAATAGAAAAGAATCATAGGGTGTATGAAATAATGTTTCTACCTGTCCCTCCTGGTTGCACCTATCTCAACAACCTTTGATACACACTCACACACATGCACATGCACATACACACAGGCATGTGAATAATACATTCACAGTGAGTTCCTCAAGAGCATGATTTGAATTTTTCTCAAACCGTGTCTTTCAGCATCTAGCACAGTACCAGACATTTTGTTGGCTGTAGGTAACTTGGCTGAATGGAATTAAAAGCAACTAACATTGGCCATCAAGGAAAATAAGGTATTGCAAAGTATTGGTCCTGGCAAGTGATGAATTTCAGTAGACAAACTACAGATATTCTCCTAAGTCCTCTATTAATTGGTGCTAGAAAAAAGAGCACGCCTGGGGTTGAAGATGACTTTTTATTATCGAAATTTCTGAGATGAAGATAATCTGGCAGAGCTGATATGGATGTAGCTGGAAAATCACATGTGGACCCATCTCCTTTCTGAAGCCTAGAAAAAATGTCATAGGACCTGCCCAATGTTTTATCAAGGTTGCCTTTTAGTGGTTTAAAATATGTGGTAGGCAGGAAAATGGTCCCCAAAGATGTACATGCCCCAGGCCCCAAAGCCTGTCTCCACTTTAAATTACACGGCATAGGAGAACTAAGGGTGTCCATCAGTTGATATTCAAACGGAGAAGTTATCCTGGATTATCTCATGGGTTTGATGCAATCAGAAAGGCCCTTGAAAGTGGAAAAGTGAGTCAGAGAGTCAGAGTATTGCAGTGTGAGATCTATTGGCCAGAGCTGGCTTTGAAGATGGAGGAGGGGCCAGGAGCCATGGAATAGGTGTGTTCTCTAGAATCTGAAGAGACAAGGAACCATTTTCCTGAAGTATGTTCAGAAAGGAACATAGCACTGCTGGCATCTTGATTGTATCCCAAATGATACACAGTGCATTAAATGTCTTCTGACCTCCTAAACTACAACACAATTCATTAGTGGTATTTAGAGCCACTAAATTTGTGGTTATTTGTTGCAGTAGCAATTGAAAATTAATACAGAAGGATAACTAGCATAGTTACTAGTTTGGATATACTGTTGCATATTAGGATAGATAAACTCCAACTACATTCACTGTGATTGTGTAGTGTCCTGAGATTCAATGATAGAAATGTGTTTTGTTATAAAATTCCAAAATCTTAGTTGAATATATTTGACAGTTTTAGTAGTTATGAAGACAGAGTGTGTGTTCCTTGCTTATGTCATACTGTGTGTGATAATGAGACTTATGATTTTAAATTAAGCTTCCTGTATAGTCCTTCAGACAGTACTCCTAGATATCAAGCCACCTGCTTGAAAGTTGTGAAATGCAGCATCATGTTCATGACCTTGTTTGAGCTAACTAATTTGTGTTTCACTGAGACTAAGCAATCTTGTTCAAACTGTCATGTCTATAGTTCACTTTAAAGTAGCATATCTTTTAGAGGAATGTGTTTAGTTTCTTTCCTACTTTTGTTATTGTTATTTGTACTACATGTGTCATGTGAGATGATTAATAATTCAACAATGAGAGTAATGAAAATATTAAATATTATATCTTCATATAAAGATGTAAGTTGTCAATAACTGAATGGCAATTTCTGAATTTTAACATTGTACATGTTTGGGTTATTATTTTAGTTTTGATGCTTCATCAAAGAATAAAATGGCAGAAAAGACATTTGAATTATATTCACTAGTAATTTCGCATGTTCACTCAGCATGACACATAAACTTGATAATCATTCCATATTCATAACAAATCCTTTAAAAGCTAGGCAAAGTGTGTGTTATTTAAAAATAACACTAATTTCTAAAATTAGCTGGGCTATAAATTAATTTTTGAACAGGAGCCTTTGATAAGTGAGTGAAGTCCTCACATGCAGATAGAATGACTGTGATTTTTGATATTCAGCCACACCAAATGTTAAGAGAACATAAAGCAGTCTAAAAATAAAGTATAAAATAAGATGACTAATTTTATGTGGAGAAGTTTTGCAGATGAAGGAAACTAAATTTGCAAGTCCTTTTGTAAGTAAAAACTATTTGTTTTCCTGACATTATTTTGAAATCTTTATTTAACATAATTGCAAGAAACAGCTCTGAATATGCTTATTGATAACCTATTAAAGGCAAAGTTGTAGATTATCTAAATTAGAGGATTAGTGCTATATAACACTGGGAAATTAATAGCCACTATTTGCATATTTTGTAGTCATCAGAAAGCATTAAAAGATGAGATAAGCAGAGAGTATGGCTAAGAAAGCTGCCCATGGAGTCTCATGGTCTGAGTTTAAATGTTGGCTCTGCTACTTGCCAGTGACCTTGAGCATGTTATTTAACCTTGTTGTATCTGCTTATCTTGATATGCAAAATGGGTAGAACATTAGCACCTTCCTCATACGGTTCTTATGAGGATTAAATTGGATAACTCATGATAATTTCTTGGTACATCCTGGCACATAGTAATCACTTATTAAAGCTTACCCACTTTATTAATAAAGTTATAAGTATCTATCCATTTCTATATTTTTGAATATCATCTTTTCAAGAAAGGTGATGGAATTTGTCAGTATAATTTGTATCAGTATGTGTCAGTATATATGTCAGTATAACTATTAAAATAATAAAAATCATAAACATTTTTAATATAAAGGAACTTAGAGATGCTCAACTCAATCTACAACCCTCTCAATACAATCCTCTCATTTTATTAATGATCACAAAGTCTTTTTTTCTGTGTGAATTTATAAACCAAAACAAGTTTATAAAAGCAAGTAGTCTAATTCTTGCTCTTACAAGTGAGCAGTTTTGCCCAAGTGGGACACACAGAGTGAAAAGGGGCAAATTGGAAATTGAAATGTTTTCATATGAGGATATCATGCACTAAAGCATCAATTGAAAATTTGGAAGGGGCCTCCTAGGTTTTCTTAAATAGGAAAAGCACTCATTTCTGAAACTAATGGGGTCAGGAATTTACTATTGCTTCTACACATTAATGGATCTTGGATAAACTATTCTTTTGCTTGCACTTTCTTATCTCTATATCTGACATCTGACCAAACTACCTACCTGAATGGTCAGGAGCTCAAAACAGATCCAGCTGTGAAAAACATACCAGGAAGAGGTTGCAATGTTGCCTGTATTGCCAAGGAATCTAAAACATTCACGAAGGCAGTTCAATCTGGAGGTGGCTCCAGTTCTTAAAGTCTCAGGGTTAGTTGCTTTCACAAGGTCCCTGCGCTAGAGCAGAAGATTTTGTATATAGCTTTTTTATCACAGATAAAGTCTACTAGAGTGGGACCTTGGAGGAGATGGGAGACAGCAAGAATGTAGGAGACCCTGATGAGGATGAAGAATGATAAGAGAATAAAAGAATGAGGAGGAGAAAAGTATGATTGTGGTACGAATGACCAGTTTGTCTACTGTACTTTTCATATAGTTTATAGATAGAAAGGAATAAGATAGAGAAGTACAGGAAATCTACAAAGTTTGTGAAATTAGAAGAGAGCTGTTAACTCCATTGAAGGTACATTTGTTCAGAGGATTCTTTTTACAAGGGATAGAGAGAACTGTTCAACAATGAACTATAGGCTAAGTACCTATGAGTTTACATAGGATGTACCAAGGGAAGTTTTTTTCAGTATATCAAATTCTTCCCAGTTTGACATGAGCTATGGATCAATAGAGAAAGTAGATTTATTTTGGCAATCTTATGGGAGAAAAAGGAACAGGACTCTCTTAAGAGAGATTTGTTGTGGTTTTACTTAAAATACTTAGGGCTAAAAATTCTCATCATGCTTACCAAACATAAAACAGTGGGATTGAAGCAATCAGGACTTCTTTTGGGATGGTGATATTTTTGGAAAAGAAAAAGACACATTTGGGGTATAGAACTATACCCCAAAGAAGATGGAATTAAACTACTTTCCAGGAATTTTTTTACTCAGTGAGCAAATGGGTAAAATGCAGCTTGATATGTTGAAGATGATGATGATGCCAACAGCACCAATAATGCTTTTTACCATGTTCCAGACCCTGTACTTGCCTTTTGCACATATATCATTTAACATGCATCACCCCTGTTTAAAAGGGCTACTGTCATTATCCCCGCAACAGAGGACGGTGAGGCATAGAGAGATTGTCTAATTTCATCAGACCACCAAAACAAGATTATAGGTGCAGCCTAAGGAATGAGTCTAGTAAATAAGATGCCAGTGAATGTTTTTCAGGTGTTGAAAACAAGGCACAGGGAGAACCTCTTTTATTTTATGGTACATGTTTGCAGTACATGCAGTTTACAGTCATCTTGGGGAGTGGGTACGTGTACACATGCAGCTTGTTTTTTGTTTTTTGTTTTTTTACATCTCTTTCCCCTTCCCTACCACCTCCCCTCCTTCCTCCTCTAAATCCCCTTTCCCCATTTTATGCTTGTTGATATTATTAAACTTATGTTATATTTATGACATAAAATGTTTACATTTATTGATGTTATTAATTTCCTGTACATGGCATGTCTTGATTTATGAAGACAGTGTAGAATCTGTGGACAACCAGGAAGGAAAGAGCGCCAATATCATCTGCCAGGCCCATACAATCCTGCCGCTCTAGGTGAAAGTCAGGATAGTGTGAGGCCAGCCGTAGAAAATGAGGCTAAATACAGGGCTCCTAGTAAAGGTGGAGAAGTCATAGAGAATTAATGACCACAAGAGCTGTGACATGTGGGATTAAGAGAGCTCCTGTTGAAGAAAGGATATGAGAATTCATTACCTTAGAGAACATATCCACAGTGGAAGAAAGGTACAACCCTCTAAAGTAATGAATTGGAGAGACTCGAGGCTGTAAGAATGATTAATCTGTAGAACACAGGATCCAAATTCCAGAGATAAGAATAAAGAAGAGAAATAGGAAATGACTTAGCATAAACAGGAGAAGAACGAGCCCCTCAAGCCCTCTCTGTTTGAACACAGTGTGTAAGGCAAGTAACTTGGCAGTGAAGTTGGCCCCTGGAAGCTGTGGGCAGGCAAGCCCCCATGGGAGGTGTGAAGGCATAAGGTTGCAACCTGCAGGAGGCACCTGCATAGTAAGAAATTATGTTTGTGGTCTTCATAACACCTGTCAATAGGATTTATTTTGGGATTAGGAATGGTTTGGTTAGGTTTGGGGTTAAGGTTAGGGTTAGGACAATGGTCATTATAAGTGTATGACTTGACATCTGGGATGGAGATTATATGCTAATGAATTAAGGAGAAAAAAGCTAAATGTGTAAATGTATTGAATAAAGAACTGTTTCTCAGTGAGGAATGTTATGGAATTGAAAATAAACAAAAAGTAATTATTGGAGTTAAAGATTTAGTCAGTGTGCAAATATAGCTTGAAGCATCTCTCTTCATTTTTTTCTTTCTATGCATACACCTGTCAATAATAATTGTGACAGTTAATGCTGACTGAGCGCCTACAGTGCTCTAGGATCTGTCTTAAGAGAGTCACATGCATTCTTCTCAACATCCCTAGAAGTGTTATTATTACCACTGTCTTTCATATGGATATGGATACCTAAGTCAGAGAGGAAAAGAACCATGGGCAAAGTTACAGAGGTAGTAACAGCAAAATAGGAAGTTGAGCCCAAGTCTTTTGATTGCAATCTATGCCTGTTACCACTCCTCTCAGTGCATACACAGGCACAAATTTGTGGGACAATAAATTTCCAGAATGATAAATGACCTCTCAGAATTGATAGATGTCTGTATGATTTTGACTGTAAGATGTGTGAGGCTCTTTTAGTCCCATTTTACTCATTGGATTGCATTTGCTGAGTGATTATATTAGTTATACTAGTTGATACTAGTGATTATACTACTTGTTGCACACAACTTACTCTAAAGCTTTTGATTGCTAGCAGTCTGCAGTAGCTTACCATGAGGCCTCTCCTCAGGATGCAGGGAATGAGAGCTGGCTTCCCTTTCCTAAGACCGAACCACTATGTGGCAACTGGTTTCCACTAGAGCATATAATTCAAGGGGGGAAGAGAGGATCCCAGATAGAAGTAGCAGTCTTTTTTATGACCTAACCTCCCTTACTTTTTCTAGTGAGAAGCAAGCTGCTAAATTCAGCTCACAGTTGAGGGAGGTGCTCACACAGAGTTTGCACACCAGGAGGTGGAATTATTTGGAAACATTTTGGCTACCTTGATGATCACACCTTCTTAGTAAACATTCTTCAATGTTTCTTCAACCCAATTGCCCTCTTTTTCTGTTCCTACAGTAGTGGTGGCACTTTAGACTCTTACAACAACTTCTCCTTTTTTGTTCACCCATTTCCCTCCCCTTGTCTTTATCCCTACATTTTGTATACTCCCTGTTCAGTGTCCTAAAATACCATGGCTTCAAACTTATACTAGTTCCTACATTTTTTTTTTTATCTTCAGCTCTGAACTCAGTCTTGAGCTTCCATCTAATTCACTGTCTACTGAAAACCTTAGCCGGTCCCATACCCAATCTGGCTAAAAACCAAATCCACAACATATTCTTTGTTTTGTCCCCTACAACTCTCCTTATCTCAAGGAGTGGCACAACCGTTCATCAAGTTGCAGAAGCCAGAAACTTAAAAGGCATACCTCAAAAACTATACTTTTAGTTATGCTATGGGTCATAACAGTCTACCCATTCTAATTCCCAATTATTTCTTGAGATTATAACCTCTTTTCTATCTTTACTACTGCCTTTTCTAATTAAGATCCTTATCATCTCTTTCCTGGATTATTAAACTAGTCTCCTTGAAGGACTCCCTACTTACAGTTCATCTCTTTTCAAACAAGTTATCTAAAAATCCAAGTGTGGTTAAGTTTCTTTTCTATATAAAATTGTGTTTGGACTCCTCAGTACCTACAGAATGATATCTGGAAGAGATACTAGTCTAATGGAAGAAATAAAGGCTATGGAATCAGACACAGCTGGGCTCAATTCTGATGCCATCATTTATTATTTGATTAAGGTTAGCCACATTAAAAATCTTTAAGCCTCAATTTCTTCACCCATAAAATGGGAATACCTGCATTGCAAATCTGTTAGAATTAAATGAGATAACAAACAGCTGGACAGGAGATAGTTTTTGTTAATAGACTGACTGCATGAAAGATTTTATCTCTGTTAAGAAAGTTAACACATGCATTCCCTTAAAACTTCAAGTTCTTTTTCTTTCTTGACTTTGCACATGCTGTTTTTGTTGTTCTTTTCTGCTTAGAACTTTATTTTCTGCTCACTTTCCTGACTATTCTTTGGCTTGCTGTTAGGCAAGCTTTGGCTTTTCCTTTGACTGAAAAGTTTTAAATGAGCTTTAAAAATTAGGATTTTTTATTAAGTGCTGCTGAGGCAGGAGGATCACAAGTTTGAGCCCAGCATGGGCAACTTAGAGACTTAGAGAGAATTTGTCTCAAAATAAAATATAATAAAAAGGGCTGGGCTGTAGCTCAGTGTGAAGACCTAGGTTCAATCCCCAGTACAGGAGGGAAAATAATGATTTTTAAAGCTAAGTTATTTGTCCAGCTTCCTCACTGAGAGCAACAACTGTCATCTCCAGCCCTGGTGCCAAGAAAGTTGCAATTGAACCAGACTTCAACATTTTTCTGGCCCTACTGGTTGTCCAAAGCCAGGCTGAATCTACATATCCATATCCTCTGGCTTTTGTTTTATACCTTCTAGAAGTTGAAATCCTTCTGTGTGTTAGGGTAGGTGTGGTGATAGACTAGCTGCCCTCCCAATTTAGCCTAATTATGAATAAACTCATTTTTTTCCCCATTTTTATGTTTTTTTCTTGTACTGTTGATTGTCAGGGAGCCAAACAAATCCAGATAGGAGAGGCCTAGATTAAAGCCTCTGGCCAAGCCCAGTTTCTCTTCTGTTGAAACCTTTTTGATCATTGTCTACTAATGGAGGATCTGGTAGTTCTTTCCATGGTGGAATGTCTTCCCCTGGATGCAGAAAAACATGTAAAACTGTGGAGTGTAGAGTAGATCTTTTCATCAAATCCCAAATGCCCAGCACAATGTCTATTATAGAAAGTAAAGAAATATTTTTTGAAAAAATCTATATCCATGAACCACAAAATGATGTTTTGATCAACAACACACTGAGTAATGACAATGGTTCCATGAGATTATAGTGGAATTGAAAACTCCTTGTCACCTAGTGACATTGTAGCTGTTGTAACATTGTCACACAACACATTATTCATGCATCCATGATCATGCTGGTATAAATAAAAGTTTAGCGCATATAATTATATACAGTTCAAAATACTTTAACATTGTCATAACTATATACTCTTCATGTATTTACAAAATGTTTTATCAATATTTTAGAGTATACTACTTATTTTTAAAAAGTTTTCAGAGATAATGGCATGCTCATACCCATAATCCCAGCTACCTAGGGGGGTGACATGGGAGAATCTCAAGTTTGAGGCCAGGCTGGACCACGTAATGAGACTCTTTCTCAATATTTAAAAATTTAGAAAGGGCTAGGAATGTAGCACAGAGGTAAAACACTTGCCTAATATGTACAAGGCCCTGAGTTCAAGTCACAATACCAGAAAAAAAAGCTTACTGTAAAACAGCATGCCATATTATACCAGCAGCAGCAAATCACATCTTATGGTGCTTATGGATCTCTTGGTTGCGCCAAGCGACCATGTTAAGTGATTAGACCACCATCATCTAGGTTTGTGTAGTATATCTTATCATGTTCACAAAACAATAAAACTGCATAATGACCCATTTCTAAAAATGTGTCTCCATTATTAAGTGATGCATGACTATATTTGTTTTCTAACATCTAGGTAAATCCTGGTTTATCTTTGTAATTTTAAGATAATAGTCAAACTGAATTTTTAAACCTGAAAAATCTAGTTAAGGTCTATGGAGGAATAAATCTACTTTACAGTATGTTGAAATTAAAAATATAAGCAGAAACGTCATTTAAAAGGTAGCTCATTTAAAAGGTAGGTCATAGTGAGATGATACATGTCTTAGTTAAGCAACAGAGAGAACAGTGACAAGGCAGAGCATGAGAGGAAAGCCTTTCAAAGAACTATTTGAATAAAAATTAAGAACTTAGAGCATGAATAACAGAAATCAAAGAATAACAAAAGAAAGAATTTATACGTAGGATGAAGTTGATGGAGAAAGAAAAGGGGTCAAGTAGCAGCAAACTTATTTGCAAGAAGAGGGTGCTTGAGTGGAGAGGAAAACAAGTAGATTACAAGATGCTGAAAGAGAGAACGTGAAGAATGAAGTACTTCTAAGAACTGTTTCAAGGAGCCAGAAGAGCTATGTTCTGAGAGAAAGGAGGTGACAAATAATGGACAAAAGACCAAAAAAGTGAAGCAATTAATATTAAGTAAACTCTTGGTGTGCCAGAGTAGGAACAAAGAAGGTTCTCCACGAGAAGAGGGCCAATGAAGCTTGATGTCCTGGCTCAAGTTCCTTGAGAGGAACCAGTTCTTTGAGATTCTCCCAGTCATCCTGCTCTTGTTTTTTAGTTAAATGCAATTCATTTAATAAAACCAAGCCTGGATTCTCTAAGGTTTGAGGACAGGATAATTACCAACATAGAATTCCCCAGGAGGGTCTGAGTGTATAATACTGTATATGCACGCACAGATGAGTGTTTTAAAGGAAGCAAGTTAGTTTCATGTCATTGAAATGGTTCTATAAAGACTTCATTCTTGATAGTATCTTTTCAAATATCATTTTCATGCTTCTTAAAGTTGAAAGTATAAGTATAAAGAAGTTCTTAGAGATGTTAAATGTTCTAATTTACATGGCATATTCTCCATTTTTGGACAAATGTTCAAAGTTAGTAGTAGGGGCTGGGATTGTAGCTCAGGGATTGAGTACTTGCCTAGCATGCTTAAGGCTCTGTGTTCAATCCTCAGCATCAGAAAGAAAGAAAGAGAGAGAGAGAGAAGGAAAGAAAGAAAGAAAAAGAAAGAAAGAAGGAAGGAAGGAAGGAAAGAAAGAAAGAAAGAAAGAAAGAAAGAAAGAAAGAAAGAACAACAACAAAAGTTCTCAATGGCTCATGGGAGACCAGAAAAAAGGAAAAGAAGATAGGTATCAAAACTTGGTGCTGTTGATGTTTTAAACACTGATTAGAGAATTGGAGAATTCTGGCTGCTGGTAAGCTTGGCAATCCCAAAGGGTGTTCCATGGGTTCTAAGCCCTTCCACAGGTCTAGTTGATGTGGCAGAAAATAGATAACTGGTATTGGTTGTAGGAAAACAACAAGGAAAGGTACCAAAGAGAAAGTTTTACTAGGTTGAGTCTGAGCTGAACTTTTGGGTCCAGAAAACACAGTCTTCACACTCATTCAAAGCTGTAAGTGCTAGCTGAGTTGCTGTGAAGTATGTAGAGTCTCTGTGTGAAAGTGAAAGGCATCCATCCTTCCTCTCAGTGGCAGAGAGGAAAAAGTTACAGGCATAGGAAGTATGTCATAGTCTGTATCATACTGTGGATTTTAGATTTTTTTCAGGGAAAAAAACTAGGGAGACAACATTATCTCACTTATGGCAAATAGGTTTTAAAGGTGGAAAAATCTTATGTAGCTTGAATCACATATTAACACATGTGAATAATACTCCACTGGTAATAAGAAAAAAAAAACCAGTATTTGAAATGTAAGAATTATGCCAGGAAAACCATATGATTCCTCAAAGGGAAAAATCCTGAAAGATTAGAAAATTTAAAGTATTTTTAATACATATTTGCAATACAGAATGATTCCATTCATCATGGGAACTTGGTACATAGTTCTAATGAAGACACACCTTAATTCTTTTTACTTCCCTTTTCCCTTCTCTCCCATGTTTCCCTCCATTTCTAGGTCCCTTTCCCATTTGTAAAATATCTGTTTCCTTATTTCCTATTATTTATCATTTATATTCCTCATTAATGTTTATAGTCTGAGTTACCTATATAACAAAGATCATGTGATATTTAAGCTTGTGTGTCTGATTTATTTCATTTAACAATATGGTCTTAAGGTGCATCTGTTTTCCTACAAATGACTAAAATTTTATTTTCATAGCAAAGTAGTACTATACTGTATATAAATGGCACATTTCCTTTATCCATTTTGATGGACATATAGGCCACTTGCAAGATTTAGCTATTGTGAGTTGTGCTGCTATAAACATGGGTATGCAACTATCACTATAATATGAGAATCTTCCACAGTGAATAGCTGGGTCAAATGGAATTTCTATTTTTAGTTTTTTGAGAAATCTCCATACAGATTTCCATAATGGTTGTTCTACTTTATATTATAACAGTGTAGAAGGTCTCCTTCTCCCCATAGCCTCATTACATTTGTTATTATTTGATTTCTTGATGATAGGCATTCTTTCTGGAGTAAGATGGCATTTCAGTGTTGTTTTAATTAGCATTTTGTCATGGCCAAAGGCATTGAACAATTTTTCTTGTATTTATTCACCATTCACACTTCTTTTTCTGAGAAGTGTCTATTCATTTCAGTTGCCTATTTTATGATTGGGTCTTTTATTCTAATTGTGCTGAGTTCTTTATATGTTGTCCGAGGAATACCTGGAAAAAATTTAGAGAGTAGAAAGTATTGAAAATACATTCAATAAAGGTAAGAACAGGCAAATAGTGTGGGTTTCCAGTAAGTAAAATTATCATGGAAAGAAGACAAAAGGAGAAATGACTCAAAGGAGTGCTTTCTTTTTATGAGAAAAAGCATGAAAACAAGATTTAGGATAATAACATGTCATACAGCTTGAATATAGGAGATTATGAATGATTTACTAAAGTCCAAAAGAGTTGGTGAGATGGATAAAACAAATAGAAAAATAAAGAGAAAACAGGAGATGCTTTAAAATAAATGAGTATGGAGTTTTTAAGGGATTGATATGGGATCTTTCTAGAAATAGCTTTGGAAAATATAAATCTACAACTGGCATGTTAATTATTTTTATAATATGTTTAGTGATAGGACATTAAAACAGTCACTTAAATTAAAGAAATTTTACCAGGAATTCACTATTATATATTTAGAATTAATAGGATGCTAGTCATCCTGTGGTCCTATGTGGATATTCACATGTGAGCATTTCCATGATTAGATATGCTTAAAAATAAGATATTTCCATCTCAATTTTAATTAGAGGGCCTCTTCACAGGTGACCACAATTTTAATTAGGGTTCTCTGATACCCACGCATGCTCCAAAACCATTGGAGATGCAGCATGCCATTCTGGAATCTGGGAAACTTGTTAGTTAGACATAAATAGAAAAACAATGAGCGACCATCGCTAAAATTCACACTGTGTCTGTGTCAAGCCAACATAAGAACAACATTGAAAATCCAGCCCATCTTTTATTTCATTTATACACTAATCTATGCCATGCTTGATGCCCCCCATTGGAATTGACCAAATCTTTAGGTATCAGATAGATGATACTATATTTCTGTCTTGGAAATGTGCTCTAGTTGTTGGATTGTGTCCAAAACAAAGCAAAGCAAAACAAAGACGCATATGTTGTGCACCAGTGGTACCATAAGTATTATAGAAAGCTTGTCCCTTTACTCATATGGCAAACAGTAATGACAATTAAGGCAGAATGAAACAGAACAGCACTGGGCTGGATTTCATAGAGGAGTGATTGAAAACTAGAACATCATAGGAAGATCCTGTCTCTAGGAAGGGTAGGGACTTGGGTGATGCGAACACAACTTGACTGGTACATCTGCTAAGCACAGGGGAAAACATGACAGGCTGCTTGCTGGGAGTGGGCAGGCAAAGGCACCTGCTGTCTGTTAGCCTTGAGCCAGCTCTTCTTTGAGCCGGCGAGCTCCAGTTCAGCAGGATGTAAGTGAAAAGCAAGCTGGAAGAGTTGTGGGCTGCCTAGCCTGTGACTGTCATTGGCTGTACAGTGTGTGTGTGTGGTTTTAGGGTTGTTCAGCTGGTGGACCATGAGTCAGGCTACCACAAGAAATGCATGCTCGGCAGGCATTCTAGGGCATTGTGTGTAGTCATCCTGGAGAATATGCAAGCAAGCAACAGCACTTTTCTTCACCATCAGTGTGAATGATGCTGCAAAACCTAGGGACCCTGTGAATTGACTCCAGTTTCACCCAAGCTAGGCTTTGCCATGGGGTGCCTTTCTCATTGGCAGGTACTTATTTCGACTGGACTTTATCAGTTTGGTTGTACTTCCAATTATTGTTTGAAGAGGCTAAATCCTGTTTATTTTGTTTGTTTTTAAAGAAAAGGGAGAAACTGGAAAAAACAATCTTTTCAATAACCTGAAATTCAATGTTGAAATACAAGTGTAGTAGCAATAACTACAGAACTCTGCAGAAAATCAAAATTTTAATACAATCCTTCCAAAAAAGTAATCTTTCAAAATCTTTTAGTGTGTCTTTTCAGGATATAGGATTTGGGGTGCGCTGACAAAAAAGTTACCAATCCTTAAGAATAAGGTATTATCCAATAGAGAGAGCAGAAATAACAAATAATGAATATATTAAAATATTAATATTCCTTACTATATACTGTTGGAATATTTCCAATTGTTACATTTGTCTTGCTGGTGAAGCAGATGAATGTGCTATTACAACACCCATCATTGCCCAGCAATGATTGCACTACATTGTTTGTGTTCTCTCTCTGAGCACAAGGCAAGGATTTTTCATTAAATGCATCATTTACAGCTCTCTGCAGTGGTTCCACAAAGTCAATACATATTCTTAACAGAGAGCAAAGAATGAAGCATGTGAAAGAAAAAGAGAGACAGAGTGTAAGTCCAGCAGCTGTCAGGAGCCCTGAGCACACATTCTGTCTGTTCTGGTTCACTGCTAGCAACTTTGATTGCAAGAAAATAGGAAGGGCCTATACTCTAATATCTCTCTACCCTCATCCAGGCCCCCTTGAAAGTAGGGTACGTGATCTGGGGGCAAATTGGGAAATAGCAAGCAAGTACAATTTGGGGGAAAGTTAATAGAGTAGGGTAGTCTTATCATATTTAAATCCCCACAGGGACAGGAAATATTTTGCTACGATGGAATAGTGTTACCATTAATAACATTCCTCTTTCTCAACAACTCTCAATCTTGACTTAAGGGGGAAAAATGAGAAGCTCCTTTCTCAGTATTTTGGGCACCAATCTTTGAAATATTGATAATGGTTTAGGCTGAATTTTATCTGAGAGAAGTTGCTTTAACTTGTCATAAATTGCTAAAACACTTCTAAATACAGTATATATTATAAACTTGTGTGGTGATTCACTTATTTCACAAGCAATTTCTGAATCTATACACTGTGCCAAATACTGTGTGAGGCACAAGGGATAAAAACTAATAAAAAAGAATCACTTTACTCAAGAAGTTTAGGGTAAACCTAGTGACCTAGAACCATAGCAAGCAGGGACTTACCAAGAATTCCTGTCTTAAGATAAATCTGTTCTGTCTAAAAGAATATACTCTGAAGTAATACTAGAAATTTAATTCATTAAAAACATAAACATCTTAATAGAAGAAAAATATCACTTATGATAATGATAATTGTACGTCATATAATAGAATTTTATACAATAAGTTATTTGTCCAGCTTCCTCACTGAGAGCAACAACTGTCATCTCCAGCCCTGGTGCCAAGAAAGTTGCAATTGAACCAGACTTCAACATTTTTCTGGCCCTACTGGTTGTCCAAAGCCAGGCTGAATCTACATATCCATATTCTCTGGCTTTTGTTTTATACCTTCTAGAAGTTGAAATCCTTCTGTGTGTTAGGGTAGGTGTGGTGATAGACTAGCTGCCCTCCCAATTTAGCCTAATTATGAATAAACTCATTTTTTTCCCATTTTTATGTTTGTTTCTTGTACTGTTGATTGTCAGGGAAAAAACAAATCCAGATAGGAGAGGCCTATAAAAAACTGACAATGTTCTTTAAAAAAGAATTGAAAATTTTTTAATGATCTCAATTTACTATGTCATTGATAAAACAGGATAAGAAAGTTAGCCATGTATTTAAGGAGTAGAGAAATTTAATGTGGTTCTTATGGAAATTTGGCAGCAGACCTTGAGTAAATTCTTACTCTTTGAATCTTTTCAATTTTCCTTTTTTACATTTTGGTTTTCTGCAGAATCTGTTCTTGTTGAGGAAATTCTGAATATGTCTACAAGTTACAAATACTTCCTAGGATACTACATTTCCTAAGAAAGAATTTCCGACTTTTTTTCAATGATGATTTAGAAAGTAGTGTGAATTAACAAACTCATGGTGTGTTTATGGAGAATGCAAGGGTACCAGGCGAGCATTATTTTAAAGTATAAATCCTTCTCCAACACAGACTTACTTTTCCTACCTGGGGTCCAGCCCTTGCAGCCAAGATCTCAGCAAATCTCCTCAGGAAACTGTGTCTCACCAGCATCTTCAACACTTTTCATCCTGTCCTGGTTTCTGAGAACTTAAAAGACAGTTTGGGAAGCACGCTGGTGAACAGCCTATGGGCTCTGAAATGAAACACAAAGGAGGTAGGGTTCACAGAAAAAAGTCTGGCTTCTGGCTGCTTTATCTTTTTAGTTTGCTTGTTTTCTTTTGTGCTCAGAGCCACCATTGTGGTGAAGGCAGCCAGCTTGGAGCTGGGACACAAGTCAGCTTGGCATAACTGAACACAATTTAAATCTCTGCATTTGCTGAGGCAGATCCAATTTTTTTTTCTTTGTAAAAGGATGCTCTATTTGGTCATGGACTTTGAAGTCTTGTTTTTTCTTCTCTTTAATTCTTTGGTTACAAATCTATTATTTTACCTTTTACTTGCGATCTTTCTGGGAAGATGGAAATGTGAATGGTTTTGAAGGTGTAGAGAGGAGCAAGAAGGAAAACTTGGTTGTTTTGTAAAAATTATGGGAAATGTAGTAGGTACAGTGAGGTTTGTAGAAGTACTTAGAATAATTGTCCACTGCCTTCTGAGATTAAGATATGGCTTTTAAAATTTGTTATTTGGCTTAAAATATTCAGTGATGAATTTTGTCTCTATGATACTTGAATATATAATGCTAAAATCCATAGAAACATAGAACACTCTGCTGTCACTAAATTATGTATTTTACATTTGGAAAACCATCTAAGTTTACTATAAATAAACTAAGTCTAATTTTGAATAAATGGAAACATTTTGTTCATATTCTTAAGGTCCTTATATGGATGCAGGATTTTAGTGACTATAAAAAATTTACACCTAAAACATTTTACTTACCAAAATTAATTTTATCTTCTTAAAATGAGGCATTTTAGTTATGATACCATTATAGACTTTTCTGGCATAAAACATTTACATATCTCACACACATACAAAAGTTTAAAATGTAAAATTGCTAAAAAATAAGAAGTAGAATAGAACCTGATTCAGATTAGAAATTTAACATATCTGTCAAATGAATTAAGAAACAATAATGGTTCACATTTTTCAAGTATTAAAAGTGTGACAGGTACTGTGCTATATAAATATATATTATATTATATATATTTTAAACAACTTTGTAGAGATACATTTCATATCATGGAAAGTGTACAATTCAATAGTTTTAAAGCATTCTTGATATGTGCAACGATTACCAATCAATTTTAGAATACTCTTAGCAAATGCACCCTTAAGTTATCCTCCCCCCAATCCCTCTGCCAACCCTAAAATACTACTGATCTGCATTTTATTTCTAAGGATTTCTCTGTTCTTGACTTTCATATCATTGACTCATGTAATATGTGGCCTTTTGGGAAGGTTTCTTTCACTTACAATGATGTCCTCAAGGCTCATCCAAGTTGTAGAATACATTAGTGCTTAATTTGTGCAAAACATCTTACACACACAACAGCCTTCTTTATGTGTTTCATTTGCATTTACCAAATGAACAGGATATGCCTCACAATAGTTAGGTGACTTCCCCCTCATCAGCCACCTAACAAACTTCCAGAACGAGCAACCCTTCTATTTTCTTCTCCTTGTGAGGAGCTCTTGTCTGGGGCAGTTTGAGACTTTGATATCTTTCCAGAGACTGAGAATCAAGAGGTCTTAGAGAACAGTTGTCATCATAGCTATCTTGACAAAGAACTCTGGTGTCAGTCAAGCTTTCATGCAGGAAATAAGAAGTATGGTTCTAGTATCCTTTGGAGTCCAGGCTGCTATGAAGAAAACTAAAACAAAGAGGTACAAACACAGGGTTAAGTTTGGTGCTCTCTCAAGTTAAGCTTGGTGCTTTCCCTAAGGCATTGAGATAGATATATTGTACTTTGGGGATAGTGACCTCTGGTTTGGTATGAAGGTCATGCAGAAGGCAGTCTGAATTGAAGCAGTGACTCTCATTAGTACGAAAAGACCTTTCCCCACTGACCCTCCCAAATCTGGAGTCTCATAAATACAGTTGTTTCCTACAGTCCTTATTCAAATGAAGCACACTTGTTTTCACAAGCCTCCCTCAAAGCTGCTTTTCGTTCTTTTAGTTTTTCCTCTTCAAGGCATTTTGCTGATTTAACTTGTGTGAGAATGCTAGTCAGTACAAAAGTGAAGAAGACAGTTAAGTCCAGGCTGATTCACTCAACTCTGTGAAGGTCCCCTGTGACCTGGTCAGTGAGACATTTGAGTGAACTAAAGAGAATTTTGGGGGCACAGAGCAATCTTTGCCTATCATTAAGGGCTTTGAGTGAGGTCAACCTCCTGACTCTAAAATCTCCACAACCTTGGTACTGATGATTGCAGGAAAATGCCCCCTCTCCAGGCACACTGCCTTCAAGACCAGTACATGCCTAGTAAACTGCCCTCCACTACCAGGTTCCTGTGTATGTATGTCTGTCAAATTATATCAGGAAGTAAAGAAAGTCTTGTGGTTGCACTCATACCAACTAGTCAGGTCTCAACAGTACAAGACTGAGTCTGTGTTTGGGTAATTTAGCTGTGTCCCTTTGGGTACTTCCCATATCAGCTCAATTCTGAGCACTTAGGACATATCAGTGATCTGAAGGTCCCTGGTCTCATGCAGTTGATATGCTAGTGGCTCATGAATGGTAAGGCCCTAGCCTTTTCTATCATTTTAACCACTTATTAGTTAATTATTTAAATACAGGATGACCAAAATTTGCATATTTTGGTGAATTTTTATAAGATAATGTAACAGGAAATATAAAAATGACAATTTTATCAAATTTACTCAATACAGGAATCAATTGGTTGAAATGGCATCTACCTGAGTGATGCTTGGGACAGTCGGTATGTAAACAAACTTGCTGCCTGGGTGACACTTAGGGTAAACAGTTAAGTGGTTAAAATTCTAGTGAGTATGTATTGTTTTGCATTTTACTGGTAAGTAGAATCTCCATCATAGGGAAAGTTGAGAAGGTTAAAAAATTGAATCCAATTTCACTACTTTATTTCAGTTCTGTTAAAAAGAAATTACAGTATATGGAGCTGTGGTTTCACCTAATAGACAAAACACCGTTTCTGCATTATGCTCATATTTCAATTATCTGTGCTAACCCTATGTCTATTTCCATGAGTAACTGAGAGCTGGCTTCACTTCCAGAGCTTATTCTGAATGGGTTTCATTTTCATTTTGCTTCAATATCATTGTCAAAAAAAAGTACTGGGAGACTTACTCTACATATAGATAGAGAGGGAATATATTTTGTAGTCCTTTCTTCAGAAGTATGATCTAGATAAATTTGTACATATTTTATTTCTACCCATCACAGCACAACATAGCACAAGCCACTTCAATTACCTCAGCAACAAGCTAGCAATGCAACTTTATCATTTCAATTTTTCATCTTTTCTCTTTGACTTGATGTGTGTTCTATGCAGTATATCAGCAAAATCTCATCAACCCTATCCTCCTTTAGGCTAATAAATCTCAGTCACAAATTAATCTCACACAAAATGAAAAAAGGAAGATCACAACAGGAAAAAGCTAATGGCCACAGTCAGTCACTGTTGTATTTCCCCAAATAAATACTCACAGTCTGTGCATGCTATGGGAGTTTTCAGATTCTTCAACCAATGTCAAACTGGAATCATACTGGGTTGTTGCTTTCATTTCTTTACTATCCTGACTCTGCAGGAGCAGTGTGATCTTGGGGAACAGCTTATTCAACCAATAAAGTTCTTTGTATCCTGATAGTATGGGTGAAAATTGCTCACACAGTTTAAATAATGATTATGCTCTTCAGTGAACTTGGATATTTGGTTACAACAGTTTTCCTTTTA
This sequence comes from Heterocephalus glaber, assembly GCF_053883595.1. NCBI lineage: Eukaryota > Metazoa > Chordata > Mammalia > Rodentia > Bathyergidae > Heterocephalus > Heterocephalus glaber. The sequence continues at coordinate 20,524,689 of NW_028258142.1, forward strand.
GTGTAAGAACTGGAAGAGAGGTAGATATGTTTCTGTCACTGGGATGGAAATGCCCCTTCAAACACGTGGATAGATGAAGAATCCTCTCCAATAAAATTGCCATCATCCTCTTATTACTTGAATGAGAAACTTTGTGATGTCAAAAAGCGATCTCCAGGCAAAAGCCTTAATCATTATGTATAAAGAAACAAAAAGTCATATTTTGCAATCATTGTAAATTACTGATGTCAGAGGATATGGGTGGGGGGATCTCAACTGTTTTTTTCTCAGTGTCCAAAGCAGAGGCCAATATTATCAGACAATTCTGCAAATGAAGACATTAAAATACAGCTTTGATTGCATCACATGTGGTTTTTTTTTTCCCAATTTTTCCATTTTCTCATATTAATCCCATTCCCTTCTATCCTTTCCCCTGGCCCTCCCACTTCCTTCCCCTTTGCCCCTTTTCTTCCTATTTCACATTTCCTATTATACATTTAGTCCTTATTTACACTTTCAGTTTCTCACACCAGAGAAACTATTCAGTATTTATACATGTGTGTCCTGTTTATTTCACTTAAGAGTATCGCCTCAATGTCATCACATGTGTTTTTTAAAACATAAATGATCTCTCCTGAGAATTTTGGTGAAATAGTGTGGTACAAATGTCATCATAACCAAGAGCACATTGTTACCTTTTAGACAAATTTTAAACCAGAGTCACAAGAATGTAAGCCTTGTTTACAACATAATCTGTTTTAAAAAGTTCTACAGTAAATTTTATCACAGTATACTGAGTTACCATTTGTTACTTAAAGGAAAATAAGCCCTGAACACTTTCTCTAAAACATTTTATTTTTCAAACCTGGAAACTAATTAAAATGATATATTTGAGGGGCCAAACTAAGTTTGTTAAAATCTTTGCAGTCACTAATTAAAAATGAAAATCATTAAAATATAAACACATTGTATTTTCTTTTTCTTTTGATTCAGTATATGAAGCCATCAGATTAAATTTTCTGCCTCAAGTCTTGCACTCAGGGTTAGTACCTGCAATTAAATTTTATGTCATTTACTTCTTGTTTTCCAATTCATTGTGAAAAATAATCCAACGGTGACCCAAAGTAAATGGGGGTGCTGGTGTTCAGTCAGCCACTGAAGTACAGTTGCACAATGTTTTTCTTCACTTTTCCATGGTTTCATCTTCTCTTTTCTCTCTCTTTCTCTTTTTTTTTTGTTGGTACTGGGGATCAAACTCAAACCCAGTCCTGCTCTCTCTTTTTCAACAAAAACTAAAGCATTTAGTGATAGCCAATTTGCTTTATCCTCTTTTAGCTTCCTGGGTCCTTTCCTTAAATTTCATAAAGACTGAGACTCTAGAGACTTTTAGATACTTCAAGGAACAAAATAGCAGTAGGTATTTAATACAGACAAAATGTAGGTGAGAAAAGCAACATTGCAAAACACAGATGATTCCAGTATCAAAATGTAAATAAATACTGACAGAGTGATTACATCTTTAATCTCAAGGTACTGACCAGTTTGCTTCAGTTTCAAAATGATAAGCTAATAGTTCTATGGTATATCTTTTTTTGGGGGGGCGGGGAAATCTTAGTGACTTTTCTTATTGTTAAGATAAAATACCTGACACCCAAAGTTAAAGCAAGAAAAGTTTATTTAGCTTACAGTTTGTAGAGATTTAAGTCCATAATTGGCTAGCACAGGGGCATCACAGAAGAGAAAAAACAATTCATGGCACAGAAGGGAGAAGGGAGGAGGCAGCAAAAACAGTGAGCAGCAACCAACAAGTGGCCCTCTTTCTGTTCCTTATATCCTATCCAGGCTGTCTGCCCTTCGAGTAGATAACATTCACGCCCAATGTGGGGCACTCATCATTTCAGCTTTGCACCATGTATCAATCCCAGCATCACATCCTTAATTCCAGCATCCAAACTCTAGATCAACCCACCTCTAAAAAGCCTAACTTATGACTGCATGAGACAGTCACAAGCCACAACAGGGTGCTTTTTTTTAATCAGTTATTTTCCTTTCCGATCTAAAACTTGAGGTCTGAAACAACAGATGATCAGGGATTTTTTTTTTGCTAAATCTAGAATTTCACATTCTAAGTGCCATTCTACAGTCATGACCAGGTACCATGTGAAAGACTTTCCATACTCAGACAGACCCCAAACATGTCTCCCTGTAGAATTTCCCCAGATTCCCCTCTTGCCCATATGTGTTTTTATTTAAAGGAACAAAGATACAGAAAACTTATCTATGGTATTGATGTCAATCCCCTATTGTTCATTTAGTTTAAGATTTTAAAAGTGAAATATTAATTCTGTAATTATTAATTTTTGCATAAATATTTTAATATATTTAAATTTTTAGGATAACTTTCTATCTGGCTAACGAATATATAATTTTTTTTACTTTTACTTTCTGCCAAAATTCCATCTAGAAAATCTGTATGTTTACACTTTAAAAAGCAATATATAGAAATCTCTCTGTAATAGTTTTTGTTCTAAAAAATCGCCAAAAATTCAATAGGAAGAAGAAAATGAAGAAGAGGGAGGGAGTCATGCTTTTTTTGTTGTACAAAATTCATCAAGCGAGAGGCCAAAGAAACTCATTTTTTTCCCTTTGAGGTTTTCAAGAATTCCTCTGTGAAATAATTTTTCTATAAAGATTTCATTTTGATTTATTTTTTGTGTTTCTTTTCATCCTTTCTTTTTCTTTGGGATATCCTGTAGGGTTTTTCCCGTATCAGAAATAGTTATTGTCCACAATTTTCCACTTTGGGCTCAAGCTTTTAGTCAAAAGTTGTTCTTGGCATTTGTGGGCCTTTGCTCTTGGATAGCAAGTACAATCCAACAGGTTTAATTGTGAAAAAATTTTCCAACTCAACTTTGTTTTTCCTTTTATGAAATGACATTTTTTATTCAAACATCAAATCTTGTATTTCTTTGACCATCTAATACCATTTCTATTGCAATATCAGCCTGAACCATCATGTCTTCTTGCTGGAACCATGATAAAAACCTGGTAATAGCTCTTGTTGCTTCCCCTCTTGCCTGAGGTCCATACTGAAGCCTCATGGCCTGTGAACAGGCTGTTTAGTTTGTATTGTTATCATGTAATACTATAAACTGGTGGTGGTGAACCTATACCCATGCTATAGTGGGCTGTTTGTTATCAGTGAAAGCTCTAAAAGGTTTGCCATCACTGCCATAGACTGAATAATTTGTAAAGTGTAGAAGTTTATTTGGCTCACAGTTAAATCCAAGAACATGATACTGTTACCTGGTAAGTGTGTCTTGATGCATTATAACATGGCTAGAGGCCTCACTTGGCAAGAGAACAAACATGCTGGCTTGAGCCTTAAAAAGCAACTAATGCCATCACTGGGATTCCACCCTTGTTACCTCATTTAATTCTTATTTCCTCCCAGAGGGTCCACCTCCAAATAACATGTTACTTTGGGGAGTAAGTTTTGGAATACATGAACATTTGGAAGACACTTTAAAGTCATAGCTCAGACAAAATGAGATCAAGTCTCTGTCCTGCTGTAAACTCTCCAGTGAATTTTGCTGGCAGTTAGAATAAAACCCCATTTCTTTTCCATGGCTTAGGTGGCTTGACCAAATCTGACTCTTGCCTTTGGTCCTTGACCAAATCTGATTGCCTGTCCTTTTTTGCCCTGCTCTACTCTTTTCCTGCAGAGTCATCTTCTTCCTGTCTCTCTTCTATGCCAAGCTTGTTCCCGTCTTGGAGTCTTTTTACCTTCTGGATCCTCTCCTTGAATGTCTCTCCTGTTATCACATGGTTGCTCCCTTCTCCACAGTTCGCTCTCAACGTGTTACTTTCCTTACAAGCCTTCTCAGACTACTCTATCTAAAACAGCACCTTCTAATCACTCCTCCCTATGACACTCATTTTTTATTCAGCACATTTATTAGGAACTGACATTATATCACTTATTTATCAGTTTATGTATCTCTATTCCTTATTCCTCAGAAGAATGAAAGCTTTATGATACAGAGATTTGTCTACGTTATTCACCAACACCTGAAACAGTTTCTAAAACAGAATTGGCACTCAGAGAATATTGAATGAATTATCAATGAAAAATTCCTCTCCTGTATCTAGTCAATCTCCATATTCTATTGATTGGTTTTCTTAAATATGTCTTACATCTGTCTTGTTCTATTGTCCTTCTTCATTTTAATCTGAGCTCTCATCCCTAAGTTTCTGGGTGAGGTTCCTTACTGGACTCCCTATGTTCATCTGTATTTCCTTCCAATTCCCCATGTAACTTTTTTTTTTTTGGTACCGGGGATTGAACTCAGGTCCTTGCACTTGCTTGCTTAGCAGGCGGCGAAGCCCCCATGTCACTTCTTAAAGGAGTGCTTGTGTCATGCCATTTTCTGGTTTAAAAACTTTAGTGGCTTTTCAAAACCTGAAGGCAGCTGGGAAAGCTTTCTCAATATCATTCCTTTGTTATGTCTATCCAGGGCACAGCACATCAATTTGTTAATGGAGTTGCTTCATGTGACCACAGTGGTTAGCATATTATCCAGAAATTTGTTTTCCTGGGCTCAGAGTACTTTTAGGAGAGCAAAAGTGAGAAGAATGAGAAGGAAAGAGAGAAAGCAAGCTGATAATGTCATCTGAGTGCTTGGATCCAACTGTATCTGAATTTAGTACTATCATTTACTTACTAAGGGAGCCAGTAAATTCTTACTTTTGATTAAAATAACTTAGTTTTGTTTGCTGTCATTTTGGCTAAGATTTCCGGTTAAAATTTCTTGGATTTCAAACCCTTCTACAATTTAATCAAATCTTACTTCTCCTCCTCATGGTAGTTTTATACTCTCCTCTTCTCCTAATACATCTTCCTGATTATGGTTTGCTGTTTCCCACCTCTCTCTCCTGTTGTTACCATGCCCGATGTAGCTTCTCTCCTTCTGTTTCTTAAGATTTGGATTACTTTGTTCATTCTCCATGAAGGCTTGGGGAAGACAGCCACACTGGTCTTTTTCTTTTCTAAGTATGGATAGGTTTTTTTTTTTTTTTTTTTTTTTTTGTGTGTGTGTGTGTGTGTGTGTGTGTGTTTGATGTTTATTTGAAAGTAGCTATATACCATCTTATATTTTGGTGCATTTAATGTTTTATAGTATACCCCAGGATGTCAAAAATGCGAATGCCTGTAGGGGTCAGGTATTTGATGTAAATACATGAATTGGGGCAATATAAGATGACAAAAAATGACAACATGGTTAATGCAAAAGGTGCACATCTACCTAATGTTTTGAGTTAAACATTTTAACAATACTATGTTGGTCAAATGAAGTGTGCTGGTTGAATCTAGTCCTTGGCAGTCCATTTTTCACCTCTTTTATTTATTTACAAGCATTTACTTTTTATGTCTTATTTGTCCAAATATATTACAAGGACGGTGAATCCAGGACCTTGTGTTTATATGTCTTTTATCTCACAATGCGTGCAACACAATAGGTGCTCAATATGCAGCTGTTGGTGAATTGATGGCTCTGGCTGTGCTGTAAGGTTTATTAACTATGTTATTTTCCCTATCATCTCCCCACTCCTGACTTTTAATCTGAAATTATGTCTTAGAGAGTAGAAATCAAGGTTGGGTAGGTTTGTCTTTGCTCTCCTCTAGGGGATGATCAACACTGCCTCCCTTCGGAACATCCTCTTGGAAAAGGTATTTTAAAAGATTTAAGAGGATAAAATAACTTTCATGTTCATAGCATATTTTTCCTGTACACATCATCAGTCAATCATTGCAGCTTTAGAAGTAGGAGGGGACTTTATAAGTCATATATTTCAGTCTCTCTCCCAATGCAGAAATGTTGTTTACACCCCATGCCAGATGGTATCTCCCTAAGCAATTCCAGGCATTAGAAGTTCAAGTCTTTGTTGAGAAAGCTCATTTCTTTGTAGAATAGCTCTAATTAGAAATTTTTTCCTCATAGCTAGGCCAAATCTATCCCTTTAAACTTGTATTTATTGTTTTTACTTCTGTTTAACAAATATACAACATCTGTTTGTTGCAAACCCACATAGGTATTTAAGAAGACAAATGAAAAGGTAATAAAAAGAACTTACACTAAGTGAAACTTCTTGTATGACTGGAACTATCTTGACTTCTTGGGAGATCCGTGTAAGATACAGAAAAAGTGGACACAATCCCCACTCACTGCCAATTATGCAGTGTGTAAGTTTGCAAAGCACTTTCAATATGTGAAGTTGTACAATGCTCATAACTCTCCAAGCTATCCTGATTTGTACTCAAATCACTAATTGACTTAGGTTTTCAGATAAGGGAGACAACTTCTACAACTCTGTCTTCCAGCAGGAGGGGACAGTGCTGGAACAAACCCTTCAATTTCCCTCTGCCTTTTTTTTTTTTCCCTCTGCCTTTTCTTCTCACTTCTTTGTGTTAACACTCTTAGCCCAAGACCCAGGTGCCTCTGTATCTCTCACAAGTGTCTCCTACTGAGTCTTTTCAGTTATTTCTGTTTTTATTCAGATAGAAGTTTGCACAGAAGCTAGTTTTGAACACCCTAAATAATCTCTCTATTTAATCAAGGCCCATCTATCCTATGGAAGTAACAGCTGTTGTAGGATATATATGATAGTGGGATGATATAACACATGATAGTTTTCTTTATTTAACCAAGCCTTTTATCTTATTCATTATTCTCTTTATAATGTAAAGTGTTGGTTCTGAAATACTAGGCTGCCCAGTAAAGTTTCTTTAAGTATCTTGGTGGAGGCTTGAACCATGAGATTTGAAATACTCTCACGAACAAATTAGAACTCTTATTCCCATAGTCATAATAAAAGAGTTACAACCACCTGTATGGGGATAATCTTATAAAACACTGGTCACTAGATATTCCTTAATAAATAAAATTCTAGACTGAATAATGGCATAGAAACAATGCTAATGCTAATTCACACGACCATACATAAATGATAATTATTGTGGTTACTAAACAGTGACAGAACAGGCCCTCCCACCCACACAATTTGATTTGGATGTTGAAATTAATGCCATACCCACATCAAAAGGACATTGAATCGTTTTCTGTTCATACAGTGAGGCTATCTTGGGGGAGAGAGAGAAGCTTGTAAAGAGGGTCTGAAAATGGATTGAAAGGACAGGGAAAGGAGACCAGCTAGCTTAACAGTGACTGGAAGGTGGGGTTGGAGGGAAAGGCCCTTGCCTTGGGCTGGAGCTTGCATGTTTGAATTTCCTGCTCACCCAGAGGAGGGAGCACTTGGCCTTTCTTAACAGCTTGTCCATATGTGGAGCTGAAGAAGTAGAACTTGAAAGCTGTCAGTAGTCAAATATAAAAATAAAATAGACTATTACAATGCTAAGTTGTGCTTTTAGGTAACATAAAACTTTTCTGGCCAGGTGTACTGAATTTGATATAAAGAACAGGTATTTCACGAATTGCCTGCCTTTATCTTGACTTACCACCCTACATCTTTTTCTTTCATGATCCTTCCTATATCCTGATTTCAGCAGAAATGCAATAGTTACTCTTAAACTTTCCACTAAGTCTCTTGATAGTCTTACTTAAATTTGTGCACATGCACAGGTACATACATGCGTACACATGTGGACACACCCACAGAGCTATGTGTAACAAATATTTTTGCACTGTATGTGGGTAAAGACTGTGGGGAATTCAGCTTCCTTTTTTTCTGCCTTTGGGTTAGGAATGTGTATTGATTTAGCAAAACCATGGCAGCAAGCTGTAAATGATGAATGAATAGAACATCTCTCCTTCTTGAGGAGGAACTGCAAAGAGAGTTGTGAATATGTGGACATATGCTGCCACAGATTATACACGTACATTATTAGTGTGAGGTATGATTATCTACTAAGGCTGAAATCTTCGGTGATGTGGTTGGAGAAGCTTAACAGTGAATTGAGGGGAGTCACACCAAGAACACCAAGTGACTGAAAAGAGTATCATTCCCAATAAATATGTTCAGCATAGACATAGCACAGAATCAAATGTTCTTTGCATCTACAAGTTTCAGAAACAATAAAGGAGTCTTAAAGGAGAATTCTACTTGTATGATTATCTGATCCTAGTTTTTTAGGAGTTTTTTTTTCAGGAGTTTTTAAACAGGTTTGTTGTTTTCTGTTATTTATATTTGTTTACTTTCAGATTGCATATCTTTAGAGTGAAAGATGCTCTGGATAAATTCTGGACAAAGAAGTTACCTCTCACTCATTTCTTACAGCCAGAAAGTATCAAAAAAAATTTTTTTGAGACAGATTATACAAAGTGATTAAAGGCATTTAGAATTAAAGCTTAGTGTAATCTTAGTAATGATTTTAAAATATTGAAATTAGAATCTGTCAGGTGCCAGGTGCCAAAGAACAGAGCAATCACACAATTAGGCAAAGTTTCAGGTAAAATGCACTCCATTTCAACTAATTAATACAAGTTAAATGTATCTGCAGGGCTTGGAGATGAATTGTAGTGAGAGTGCCAATTTCAAAAGTACCCAAGACATCCTGCTTTGCTTCAATATTCTAGGCAAGCCCTTGGCTGACTATTGTTGTTATTTGCAAAGATTACATGCCAACATTATCATTCTTGCCAGTGTAAATACAAAATGTGAGAGGCTGTTAGAGTCTCTTTTGCAGCATACCTTCACCATGATGTGTTTTTTCTTAGCATTGTTATAATGCTTATGCTTGTAGAATTCTTAGAAATTTTCTTATTAATCACTTGTAACCCTAGTACTTGGGAGGCTGAGGAAAGAAGATTGCTGTGAGTTCCACACCAGCCTAGGCTACATAATGAGTTCAAGGCCAGCCTAAACTACAAAACAAGACCCTATCTCAAAAAAATAGTAAAGTATATTTTTAAAAATTTCCTTATTAATCTTTTTAAAAACCCGGTGAGATTGGTTAGTACTTCTGGGATTCTCTCACACTTAAGGACTGAGGCAAAGGAAGTCAGTGAACTTAAACCATGTTGTTATATTTCAATACAAGAATGAGCACTGATAGCTCTGGAGTGTCCAGTTTGTTGTTCAGCTAGCTGGCTTATGTTCTTCCAAGTCTTGTTACTTGTTTGAACTCAACAGAACTGTTAGGTCTCTGAAAGGTGCATCTTAAATCAGAAGCAAGTCAGAGAAATCAATAGAGCCCAGTACTCTCTCACGAGAAATACTCTTCAATTGATTGCCTACTATAGAGCTGCTTTCCCACTTCACTCTTCTATTTTTCCTAGATAATGCAGAAGAAAACTTCTATAGGAAGTTAGCCAGAATTTTCATGGTGTTTCAGACAAAATAATTTCTGAAATATTTGTGGAAAGTCTTCATTTTGACTGCTCAAAGTATTGGATTTAGGAGGTAGAGAGCCAAAAATTTCTTGAAACTAGGAAGCAGTCAGAAAAAAGGCTAATAGCAGAAGTGAAGAGAAATATCCAACGAAGATTTCTTGTGGTATAGGCCTTGGCATAATTAGAGCGTAAGGCAAATTTGAACCAAATAATACAAATAATGTACTGGGCTTTTACCAGAAGCTTTATTAGGAAATCAACTGTCCATGATAGAACATTTTTAGCTGGTTGGCAAAATGCCACGGCTAAACAAAAAGAATAGAGATGCTTTTGTTGACAGCTGATGTAGAATAACTTTTTATAGTACATGTTCTGTCATGTGGCACAATTTGTGAATTTTTTCAAAAGATGTGGTAGTCTATGGAAGTCTGTATTTGTAGACTTTATCTGTAAAAATAAAAGAACTAGTTTCCATGAAAGATAAAATTCACAACTTATGAACTTTTGAAATAGAAACAAATTTCATAGCTGTTTTAAAAAGGGTAAATGAGCTAGAGTTGTTAATGATGAGCTTCCAATCTTCTAGGACATAATTTAGAAAACAAACATGTAGTTTGGCATTATTTGTTACTAGGGTTAGAAAGTATTCAAAAAGAGATCTTTAGTTAGGACGACTGTCCAAATGCTTCTATGTGAGGTGAAATTCTTTCCTTATTCCCCTTATTCCCTTTCATGATACAGTTACATTAAGAACCTTCCCTCTCCTGACTTGAATTGTCTATCCTGTCTTAGGATATCCACTCCTCCTTCAAGTCTTAGCTTATATTTACCTTCTCTGTGCAGCTTTCCCTGACTGGTACATGAGTGAGGGGATCACAAAATTATCCTCAGGGTTGGTGATTCTCTAGAAGGACTCAAAGGATTCAGAAAAAACTGTTCCATTCATGGTTATAGTTTTTTATAGTGACAGAATGGAGATTGAAAAAGCAAAGGGAAAAGGCTGATGGCATGAAGTCCAGAAGAAACAGTACAAATTCTATGTGTCCTCTTCCAGAGGAGTCACATGGATGAACATACTTCTCCCAGGATGTGTGTATGACAACATATGCAAAGAATCCAACCAGGGAAGCTCACAAGAGCTTTGAAGTCCAGAGATTTTAGTTGAGTTGAGTCACATAGGCATGAGTTACTTCAATTAATCATATCTGAACAGCTCCCACCCCAAGCAAAACCAGACACATACCAAATGTCACATTTTTAGCATAAACTATCTGATCAAGCTGGTACTGGATGCCCAAAGCCTCAGATACACAAAAGCATTCTTATCAGGCAGACTATTCCAAGATATTAGAGCTCTTCCCAGGAGCCAGTCAAGGGCTGATCCTGAACCAGACATTTCTTGGAAGTATTTGGGGTTTCAGCAACCAAGTCCTGCAGTGTGATTCCTCTCCTATTCCCATCTTCTCTCTTGTCCTTTTCCTAGGCTCTCTTACTAAAATGATTATTTATCTGAATACCTCTATTTACTATAGAATTTATACAACAGATGCAAAAATATTATTATCATGAAGATACCTAACATTTGGAGAAGGTAGGTGTGAAAGATGTAAAGAAACAATGATCCCTCTTATAAAGGCACCTAATATGTTGGTACCTAATTTGATTACTTACTTTTCTCTTTGAGCTATATTTATTTATGCCTGGTGATAAAACTGTGCAAAACTATTTGGCATAAAAATAAGTATTTGATTAAACCCAGTTCTTCCTCCAACCAGTCAATTTCCATGAGCATTCATCCTAAGGAAGTTTCTCTATCTTCTGAAACATTTGATCTTCAGGCTCAATGATTATTTGTATGAGTATTGTTATGCAACTTATTTACAGGAGGTAATTTCATCTTACCAACAAAATCAGTGTTACACCATATGAATAATGATACAATTCAGTTTCACTATAGAACAAATAAGTAAGAATTACAGAGGTGTTTCAGATGTTTCCTCAACAGAATTTGTTCTTTCCCATTCACCAGATATTGTTTTTGGGAAACAATCATTACAATTGCTCATGATTTGATTATTCCTGGGTCTCAAATCAGGTGGGGACAAAGCCAGTTACTGTGTTTTTTTCTCAGTCTTGTACTGAAACTGTTTTTTATTTTATGCTCTTTTATAGTGGGATCCACCTCTCCTATAGAGTTCCTATCCCTGGTAACTGTTCTGTAGTACCTAAGTACTGTATTTATCTTATTCTTTTAGGGATTAGGATGTGGACAGTAAGTATATATTGATATAGGCTGCAGTTATCCCAAAGAACTCTCATAAGTTTAGAAGTTCATAAGATCTAAGTGTTCTTCTTGAGCCTTAGCAATGAGTATGAAAGGTCACTATTCCCCCCATAGCTGCTTCAGACTCACTCTGTGCTGAAACAGTTCAGAGGCCCAGAGTACAGGCCATTTCCTAGTGCTTCATCCTGGCGTTTTCTATTATTTGTTGAGTCTGTCCAGCTCACTTCACCAAAGCCTCATGATCTTTACTGGCTAATTTCAACCCCTTGTCTTACTTCTGGAAGAGAAATTGTCTTAATCTGGATATTCTTGTTAATATGTCTTTTTCTTTGAATATTGCTTCCTATTAAAAGTGAAATAATCTTGTCCCATGATGCCTAGACTGATACATATCTCTCTTGAAACACTTTCTGTCTTATGGACCAATGTTGTGTAATCCACAGGTATGTTGTTGCTATTGTGAACCAATGGGAGATTGAGTGCAGTAAGGGTATATGCTTTGTATCCCAAAACATTGGGTCTCATGCAATAGTCAAATGTGTGGTAGTCACACTTAGATGTAAAATAGTTTGAGTATGCCCTAAGGCTGCCTATAGAATTCCTCATCTGAGGGTGTGCTGTCCCTCTAGGGCAATAGTGTAATATTGGGTTTCTCTCATTATATAACTCATTTATTCATTGCTTATCTTTTTCTCTACACATATCATTGATTTTAACCCAAATTTTCCCTTTGTTGGATGGGTCATTAGATTTAGCTATTGTACTGGTTCAGAAAGTTGACAAGAATACCAGTCTAACAAATGCCTCCCTTTAGTCCATTCACACTCATGTAGGGTAAGGTTACAGAACTATATAGAGAGATAGTAGGCTATCTCTACAACTGGGCATTGCAGCTCCATCAGTGTCTATCAAAATTTTTCTAGATGGGGTAAAGGTACTATGAATTATTTATGTGAGACACTGTCTGTCATATGGTTCATGTCTGATCAGTGTCCAGATTGTTTGCAAGACAGTTTGAATGTCTCAGGTAACTAACAAAATATAGCTTTCTTTTCAGCTCCTATTTAAGATGCTCTCCACCCCTTGACCATATCTCAGGCAGATCATTTAACTTTCTAGTCTCTTTCTGTAGTGAAGTTCACTCCTTTTTGAATAATTTTCGCTTTCAAATATTTTAAAGTCTGATTTAAAAAAAAATTTGTTGTCTCATGCAACTCACAGTATCTCTACTTTCTTCAATGGGAAGAAAGTACATTCTATTGAAGGAGTGAGAGAACCTGCCGCTCATGGTGTGGCTGCTGGTAAAAAGCTTCTCAGAGAGTTGCTCTTTTCCTTTGATTCTGCAAGTTCTTTCCAAATTAGAGATATTAACCATTTTGTTCTGGTGGATTCAACTATGAAATCATAATCATAGATGATGGAAGCCCAGAAGGAATAAGGAATGTTGCTGAACAGTTGGAAAAGATCTACAGATCAGACAAAATTCTTTTTAAGACCACGGGACAAAAAGTTGGGACTAGGAACTGCATATATTCATGGAATGAAGCATGCCACAGGAAACTATATAATTATTATAGATGCTGATCTCTCACACCATCCAAAGTTTATTCCTGAATTCAATAGAAAGCAAAAGGAGGGTAATTTTGATATTGTCTCTGGAACTCTCTACAAAGGAAACGGAGGTGTATATGTCTGGGATTTAAAAAGAAAAGTAATCAGCCATGGGGCCAATTTTATAACTCAGATTTTGCTGAGACCAGGAAGGAGCATCTGATTTAACAGGAAGCTTCAGATTACACAGAAAAGAAGTTCTCCAGAAGTTAATAGAAAAATGTGCTTCTAAAGGCTATGTCTTCCAGATGGAGATGATTGTTCGAGCAAGGCAATTGAAGTACACTATTCATTACAGAAGTTCCTGGAAAGCTACTGTCTCGGAGGATTGAATCTCACACAGAAAACAGTGCAAGAAGGGGTAGCTGCAGTTCCAAGCCATTCCCATCAGGATCAAGACTAATATGAGACAAGGGAGGCACTCATAATACAAAACTTTTAGGAATTCACATTCAGAATCCTGCAGGTGGACATCCCTCCCACCACTCGTGGCCCAAAGGAAAGGATTTTTGGGCTGGCATCCATCCCACCGCTCCCAGCCCAGAGGAAGGGGCTTCCAGGCCACCATTCCTCCTGCTGCTCCCGGCCCCTGTCCCACCTCTCCCAGCTCAGAGGAGGTGAGCCTTGCGGGTGCCAACAGCACCCTCTCCCCTGGTCGAAATGAGAAGACACATAAATAAGTCTCAAAACCAGACTTCCAGATGACCTACAGCAACCCCAAAGGGAAATGAGATGGAACACTCTGATACTCAACCACCTGGACCCACTGAACTGGCAACAAAAAGGGATCTGGAAAAAATGAAATCAGAAATAATTTCTCAGATAACAGGAGAGACTGTGCTCCTAGTGCAAGACATGATTAATAAATCTAGAGAGGAGCTGAGGAACATGATGGAATCCCAACATAGGAAACAAATGGATTCCATAAAACAGATGCAAATAGACTTCCAGGAGATGAAAAACTCCACTGAAAGTCTACACAGCAGAATGAGCCAAAGTGAGGACAGAATTTCAGATATAGAAGATAAAATTGCAATTAATGATCAGGAAAAGAAAAATTGCTTCAAAATTATAAAGGAACATGAGAAATCAATCTAGCAGCTGCTAGATGACGCAAAGAAGAACAACATAAGACTGATTGGAGTCAAAGAAGAAACAGGAGAGAGTGTAGATCACATAAAAAAACTCTTCACAGAAGTAATGGCAGAAAACTTCCCAAGCAGGGGAAAAGAACTTGACATACAGATAAGTGAGGCATATAGGACTCCAACTAACCTTGATCAAAAAAAATCTACACATAGGCATATAATTGTTAAGATTCCAGAAACTCAACAGAAGAACAAAGTTCTACAAGCAGTTAGAGAAAAGAAACAAATCACATACAAAGGAAAGCCCATCAGAATCACAGCAGACTTCTCAACACAAACCATCAAGGCAAGAAGTGCTTGGAGTGACATATTCTAAGCCCTAAAAGAAAACAGCCTCCAACCCAGATTGATGTACCCTGCAAAACTATCTTTCAAAATTGATGGAGAAATAAGATAATTTCATGACAAAGAGCACCTTAGGAAATTGGTGAATACCAAACCAGCACTCCAAAGAATTTTACACAATATCCTAGGAACAGACATTGAGGATCACAACCCCAGGAAGCAAAGCAGAATGAACCCATCTGGCATGACAAGAAATTAAATGTAAAGGGGGAGAACCCAACAAAAACAAAAAGTCATGGCAATGATAAGTCAATACGTTTCAGTTATAACCATCAATGATAATGGTCTCAATTCACCAATCAAAAGAAATAGACTGGCAGAATGGGTCAAGAAGCAAAATCCAACAATATGCTTCATACAAGAAACACACTTAATTCAAAATGAAACTCATAGACTGAAAGTTAAAGGGTGGAAAACAATACTGCATGTGATGGGAACCTGAAAAAAAGCAAGAGTAGCTATCCTCTTTGCAGATCAAGTGGATTTCAAACCAACACTGATTAAGGGAGACCAAGAAGGACACTACATCCTTTTAAAGGGAACAATCCAAGAGGAAGAGATGACAATCATAAATATCTATGCATCAAACACTAGTGTGCCCACCTATACAAAACAAATACTAATGGACACAAAAAGTCATATATGCACTAATATAATTGTAGTGGGGGACCTCAACACCACCTGGTCACAAATAGATAGATCAACTAGACAAAACATAAGTAAAGAAATACTAGAACTCAATCGAACTCTTGAACAAATGAACTTAACAGATGTTTACAGAGTCTTCCACCCCACAAGATCAGAATACACATTCTTCTCAGCTGCACATGGATCATTCTCCAAAATGGACAACATACTCACACATAGAACATGTTTAAGTAAGTGCAAAGGAATTGAAGTTATCCCCTGTATAATATCAGACCATAGTGCGATGAAATTGGAGATCCATAGCAAAAGAAACTCAAAAAATTCCATAAACACGTGGAAATTGAAAAACACACTTCTGAATAACTAATGGGTCACAGAGGAAATTAAAGAAGAAATCAGACAGTTCCTTCAATTAAATGACAATGACAATACAACATATCAGAATCTATGGGACACAATGAAAGCAGTCTTATGAGGGAAATTCATAGCAGTGAATACACATATTAGGAAAACAGAACGAACCCAATTAAACAACCTGATGCTGAATCTCAAGCTTCTAGAAAAAGAAGAGCAGGACAACCCCAAAGCTCATACAAGGGAGGAAATAAAGATCAAAGGAGAAATCAATGCAATGGAGACTAAGAGAACGATACAAAAAATCAATGAAGCCAAGAGGTGGTTCTTCAAAAGAATCAACAAAATTGACAAACCTTTAGGGAATCTTGTCAGAAAAAGGAAAGAAAAGGCCCAAATCCATGCAATTAGGAATGAAAAGGGTGAAATTACAACAGACCCAGCAGAAATACAGAGGATCATCAATACCTACTTCCAAAACCCATACGCCATTAAGATGCACAACACAGAAGAAATGGACAGATTCTTAGATGCATATGAATTACCAAAGTTGAACGAAGGAGACCTAAAAATTCTAAACAACCCAATATCAACCAATGAAATTGAAAATGTAATTAAAAACTTATCAACTAAGAAAAGCCCGGGCCCTGATGGCTTCACTGCTGAATTCTACAAGACATTTAGAGAGGAACTGCTGACACTACTGTTTCAACTCTTCAATGAAATTGAAAGGGAAGCAATACTCCCAAATTCATTCCTGGAAGCAAGCATCACCTTGATCCCCAAAGCAGAGAAAGACCCAACTGAAAAAGAGAACTATAGGCCAATCTCACTAATGAACATAGATGCAAAAATCCTTAATAAGATAATGGCAAACAGAATGCAGAAGATCATCAAGAAGATCATACACGCTGATCAAGTGAGATTCAGCCCAGGGATGCAGGGATGGTTCAACATATGCAAATCAATCAATGTGTAATACACTATATCAATAGAGCCAAGGACAAAAACCATATGATCATCTCAATAGATGCAGAAAAAGTATTTGACAAAAATCCAACATGCATTTATGATAAAAACCCTACAAAAAATTGGAGTAGATGGTCTCTACCTCAAACTCATAAAAGCCATCTATGAAAAACCAACAGCCAATATCATACTCAATGGTCAAAAGCTGAAATCCTTCACACTAAAATCAGGAACAAGAGAAGGATGTCCACTATCACCACTCTTGTTCAATATAGTTCTGGAAACTTTAGCCATGACAATTAGACAAGAGAAAGAAATAAAAGGGATAAAGATAGGAAATGAAGAAATCAAATTGTCATTATTTGCAGATGACATGATACTCTATATAGAAGACCCCAAGAACTCCCCCAAAAGTCTTCTAGACTTAATAACCAAATTCAGTCAAGTAGCTGGTTACAAGGTCAACACACAAAAATCAATAGCTTTCCTCTACACCAATGACAGACTCACTGAGAGAGAAATAGGGCAAATAATTCCTTTCACAATGGCATCCAAAAAACTGAAATATCTAGGAATCAACCTAACAAAAGAAATCAAAGACCTCTTCTCTGAAAACTATGGCACTCTGAAAAGAGAGATTGAAGATGATATCAGAAAATGGACAGACATCCCCTGCTCCTGGGTAGGAAGGATTGATATAGTGAAAATGGCCATACTTCCAAAATTGCTATATAGATTTAATGCAATTCCAATTGAGATACCAGCAGCATACTTCATAGACCTCGAGAAAACAATCCACAAATTCATTTGGAACAAGAAGAGACCCAGAATAGCAAAAGCAATTCTAGGTAACAGAGACATGGCAGGGGGTATCACAATTCCCAACCTGCAACTCTACTACAAAGCTACTGTGATAAAAACAGCATGGTACTGGCAAGAAGCAGACCTGAGGACCAGTGGAACAGATTAGAAGATGCAGAAACAATGCCAGACACACTCAGCCATCTCATCTTCGATAGATAAAGGAGCCAAACACCCTCACTGGAGGAAACGATAACCTCTTTAATAAATGGTGCTGGAAAAATGGGATTTCAACTTGCCAAAGATTAAAACTAGACCTATATCTCTGACCATACACTAAACTAAAATTGAAATGGATTAAAGATCTAAATATTAAAATAGAAATGCTGAAGCAGTTGGAACTGGTTAGAGTTAGATAGAACTCTTGAAGACATCGGTGTAGGAAAAGATTTTATGAACAAAACCTCAGTTGCCCATGAACTAGCACAAACAATCAACAAGTGGGATCTCTGCTTATTAAAAACTTCTGCATAGCAAGAGAAACCACTAGCAGTGTGAAGAGACAACCCACAATGTGGGAAAAAATCTTTACCTGCTTTTCCTCACACAAAAGTCTACTATCTCGAATCTATAAAGAACTTAAAAAGATCAGACCTCCCAAATTGAAAGACCCAATCCGAAAATGAGCATCTGAAATGAACAGACATCTCTCAGGCAAAGAAGTAGAAATAGCAAATAAATAAATGAAAAAATGTTCAACATCACTGGTCATTTGAGAGATGCAAATGAAAACAATGCTGAGATTCCACCTCACTCCAGAAAGAATGCCTGGTATCATGAAATCAACCAATAACAAATGTTGGTGGGGCTGTGGGGAAAGAGGAACCCTGCTCCACTGTTGGTGGGAGTGTGGACTGGTTCAACCACTATGGAAATCAGTATGGAGATACCTCATAGAACTAGACTGGAAGTCCCATTTGACCCTGCTATTCCCCTGGTGGGGATCTTCCCCAAAGAATTAAAAGAATCATAGCATAGTGATATATGTGCTCCCATGTTCATAGCAGCATAGTTTGTGGTAGCTAAAACTTGGAAACAGCCCAAATGCCCATGAACTGGAGACTGGATAAAGGAAATGTGGTTTTTTAATAAAATGGAGTACTACTCAACCATAAAAAATGAGAAATTAGAGACATTTATAGCTAAGTGGATGGACATTGAGGCTATACTCTTTTTTATTTTGTACTGGGGATTGAACTCAGGTCCTTTTGCTTGCGTGAGGTGATACTGTTAAGTGAAATAAATAGGACACACATGTATAAATTCTGAATAGTTTCTCAGGTGTGAGAAACTAAAAGTGTGAATAAGGACTAAAATGTATAATAAGTAATGTGAAATAGGAAGAAAAGGAGCAAAGGGGAAGGAAGTGGGAGGGGTAGGGGAAAGGAAAGAAGGGAATGGAATTAATATGAGAAAATGGAAAAATGGAAACAAAATCTTTGTAAATAGGGAGGAATGGAGGGGTTGAAGGGAGGGCTGGGCAAGAGTGAAAAATAAGAACTAAGAGAGATTATATAAAGGTGCAAATTTCCAATGATGAATGTCATTATATTGTATACCTAAAATATACCAAGGATTAGAATGAATAATCGATAATGCAAAATAGGAAGAAAAGGTCCAAAGGGGTAGGGGTAGTGGGAGGGGCAGGGGAAAGGAAAGAAGGGAAAGGAAAAATGCTGAGAAATGGAAAAAATGGAAATAAAGTCTTTGTAAATAGGGAAGGGTGGAGGGCGTGAAGGGAGGGCTAGGAATGGGGAAAAAATAAGAACCAAGATGCATCATGTAAAGGTACAAGTTCCCAATGAGAAATGTAAATGTGTCGTATACCTAAAATGTACCAATAGAAGAATTTAAGAAAAAAAAAGAAAGTACATTCTATTGTAGATTCTCCCTATTTTTTCTTTCTTTCTTTCTTTTTTTTTTCCTTTTCTGACATTTGGACGGGTCCACAATTAGAGAAACATGGGAATTACATATTATATAACTTGTGTGTGTGTGTATCCTGGGCATGGATGGTTCATATGATAGACTGCTGTGCCGGGTGCTTGTTGGGTAATTTGGAAGTCCTTCCAAAGACCATTACATTTTATAGTTCCAGAATATTGAGATCATCCTCTTTGGTTAACTAATCTTCTTCAAACATTTCTGTTTTCCTCCCCCTTGCAGTCCCTCGTTACTGTGTGAGGTCTCTTGGGCCCTACTGGCACCTTCTTGGGTGACGTATATTCAATGAAGGCCCAAGTCCAGTTACCCTTCATATACACCTTTGGCACAAGAGAAATAAGACCACCTTTGTCATACCCATAAGAGGAGTTAAGAGCAATTCGCAGCTGCCCACCATTCCTGCTCTGTTGCTGTACACTACATTCAAAATTTTCCAGACAAAGAAGCCTGTGAGTCTCTATATTCACCTATGCCTCTAACTCCAGAGGGTACACATCAAGTTTGTTTTTCTTCTGTAGGCAGAGGAGGAGAGCTGAGGGACAAAATGTTGAGTTTCCTTTAACTTGATTGCAAGACACTAACATTTATAACTAATTTAGAAAATTTGAACATTATTGTATTTGAAAGAAACACAAGTGTCCAGACTTCATACAGCTTCCTTGGCGATTTCAGGTGGGAGGCCATTTAATATTTCCTTGTCTCATCTTCAGTTGCCGCAGTCATTTGGTGTGCCTATTATGGAGCAATTTGTAAACCAATCCCTAAATATAAGTGGATTTTAGTCATTTTAATTTTCATGATTGCAAATTTATAATTTCAAGGAAGAAAGTGTTGGATACAGAGGTCTCAATCATGCCACTCTCTACAATTTAATATCACAACTTTCTTTCTATAACTATGTTAATCAGAAATGTTTGTAAATTTAAGGATTTTTCTCACTGAAGCTGAGTTACATGGAATTTTATCTTTATTTTACTAATTCTGGTGCAGATTTTGGCTTGACATATCTAACCTCATTCTGTTTCTTACAAGTTTACATCCAATAAGAGTGTAGCACCCTTGTAAGGAATTAGCATTTGAGAAAAAAAATGATAAATGGGATTCCATCAAAGTTTAGAACTTTAAATGACATCATTAAAATGAAAAATAGTCCTTAAACAGACCATATTTACAATGCATATAACCTATGATCAGAATATATAAAGAACTCTTACAGCTCATTAATAGACAACCCAATTAAAAAGTAGATATAAGAAGATGATAAAGAGCCAGTATAGCACAAGGAAAGGTGTGAAACTCTAGAATCAGAAAAATACTAATCAGTACAATAACAAGATAGAATTTCAGATATAGAAGATAAGATT
Source organism: Heterocephalus glaber (assembly GCF_053883595.1). Taxonomy (NCBI): domain Eukaryota; kingdom Metazoa; phylum Chordata; class Mammalia; order Rodentia; family Bathyergidae; genus Heterocephalus; species Heterocephalus glaber. The sequence goes on from NW_028258142.1 coordinate 20,545,546, forward strand.
GCAATTAGTGACCAGGAAAAGAAAAATTGCTTTAAAATTGTAAAGGAACACAAGAAATCATTTCAGCAGCTGCTAGATGATGCAAAGAAGAATAACATAAGACTGATTGGAGTCAATGCAGAAAGAGGAGAGGGTGCAGATGACATAAAAAAACTGTTCACAGAAGTGATGGCAGAAAACTTCCCAAGCAGGGGAAAAGAACTTGACATACAGATAAGTGAGGCATATAGGACTCCAGCTAGCCTTAATCAAAAAAAATCTACACATAGGCATATAATAGTTAGGATTCTAGAAATCCAACAGAAGAACAAAATTCTACAAGCAGTGAGAGAAAAGAAACAAATCATATACAAAGGAAAGCCCATCAGAATCACAGCAGACTTCTCAATGCAAACCCTCAAGGCAAGAAGAGCTTGGAGTGATGTATTTCAAGCCCTAAAGGAAAACAACCTCCAACCCAGATTGATGCACCCTGCAAAACTATCTTTCAAAATTGATGGAGAAATAAGATACTTTCATGATAAAGAGCACCTCAGGAACTTCATGAATACCAAACCGGCACTCCAAAAAATTTTAGACAATACCTTAGGAAAAGACAATGAGGATCACACCCCAGGAAACCCAGCAGAATGAGTCCATTGGGTGTGACTAATTAATTGCAAAGGGGGAGAATCCAACAAAAAGAAAAGGTCATGACAAGGCTTTTAAAACTTTTAACTTCAAGCTCAAGGACCCGAGTTCGATCCCCGGTACCAAACCAAACAAAACAAAACAGAAAAACTTTTAACTTCATCTCCCTAATGAGTGTATAACAAGATTCTATTTGAATCCTTGAACTAGGTTCATACATGCTTGAGGAGATGGAGACTTAGAAAATTTTCCAAGTAACTTAGGTCTAAAGCATTTTGACTTAATGAAATATTATGTAGCACTTTGAGGTCCCCAAATATTAACTGCAATTTCATGTTTGCTTTTAAGGTTCTCTGCAAAAAACCCAAAACCAAAACAAAACAAAATTAAACTCAGCTTATTTCTTCATTGTCAGAGTGTCCTGCAGAGCAGTTAGTTTGACATACTGCTTATTGCCAAGGGCTTGGATATTTTAATATGTCATTGATCTGCTATGGACCCATTAGACTACAAGATTTTGGAAAGCAGACATACTGTCTTGTTCATTATTATGGTTCCATTTCCTAATGCACAGCACTTGCTCTGTAGTGCAAGGTTGATAAATTTAGTATTTTATGAATGGAATTAGAACCTCATACTTAGTGCCAAGCTCTGTTCTGGGTACTCTCTGCATATTAATTCATATATATGTCACAAAACATTGTTAAGCAGATACTATTATTGTCTCCATTTTATGGCTAGGGAAATGAAGGCACAGAGGATTTATTGACTTTCCCAAGGATACACAGCTAGTGAGTGGCAGAGCTAGGGTTCAAACCTAGGCTCTAGAGCTTGCATTCTTATCCATTATGCTAATCTATCACTCTTCCTAACTCCATGTCTTGGGTATGCTATTCAGATTGGAGAAAAATACTGCTTTATCTTCTTGGTATGCCACAAGATAGAGCTCTTTAGTAGATCTTGGGTAGAACTAAGACTTCCAAGGCAGGGTGAATTGTCAGCAGATCTTTTATCAACAGGTATTTTGCCAACAGACAAAGCTTCATGCCACTAGCACAAAGCTTTATAATTTATTTTTAATTATTGGTTAAATGTATGTGTTTTCCTTAAAATTATCAAACTAGAATTTGCAATATTTGGGCCTATCTGCTGTGCAGTCATTGCTCTCTGACTATATTAAAGGGACATCACACTTGCCGGTAACCCAGTTAACCATGAAGTTACAGCTGCCTGGGGAAAAACTAGCTAGCAGTGGCTTAAGCAAAAAACTCATAGTTGTGGGTTAATAGTGCAATTAATACATAATGAAAAGAAGAGCTCATTGAAATGGATAGAGGACTGACAAGTGACTGACTTGAACAGAGGAAGGACCCTAAGGAGACAGAACATAGAGAAAAGTCAGACATTCACACTGAAATAAGTGAATTAGGGGAGTCAAAGAAAGAAAACTGAAAAAAGGTGAAAACTGGCAAGCCTAGTAGTCATAGGTAAAAGGTAGCCTATGTTTATTTGTGGAGCCAAGAGGAGGTTGCACATGGTTAGCGGTTAAAGTTTCTGATTTTGTAAGCTTCATTTATGCCTCAGAGCTGATATGTTGGTGTAGAAGTCATCAATAAGGTAGTTAACACCAGTGAATCCAATTCTTCAAAGGATTCTTTTGCTACTTCAGGCTTGAGGCCTTCCTTACTTATAGTTCCAGCGGTTTTTCTTAAAATAATTAAAACTGAGCCAGGCTTGGTGGTGTGCACTTATAATATCCTAGCACTCTGGAGGCTGAGGCAAGAGAATCATAAGTTCTAGCATAGCCCAAACCACTTAGTAAGGCCCTATCTCAAAATAAAAAATAAAAAAGGGTTGGGCTATAATTCAGTGGAAAGGACCTGGATTAAATCCTTAGGAATGAAAAAGAGAGACACTTTTTTTTTAAACTACGTTGAAAGGATCAAGTACTATAATGTGTCTAATCAAAACTATAAGCATTTACCCATTCACTAACCATTCAGCAATCATTTATCCGGTCCCTAGGTTACATAAAGAACTATTACATATGTAATAGGAAGTTACAATTCTGCTGTAAAAAGCAGCTACTTCATTTTTAAGGTGCTTGTTATAATATGCAGAACATTTAGGAAAACACTTTGAATTCATATAAATCTAACTTTTAAATCTGTACAAAGTCCATTGTTGCACAATTTCTGGTTATGTATTTTGCTACTCTAGGCCAAAGCCCTTTTTTCCTTCAGTTTTCTACTCATTATTGAAACAGTATTTATATTTGAGGTTCAGCCTCAAATCTAGGACAGTCTACATGGGCAACTTTCTGTGGAGGATCCTCGATAGCCAAGTCTGTTTATATTTTGATTTTAAAAAAGAGGAGAAGCCAAAGGAAAGTGAGAATTAAGACACCACTTGGAGAAAGTGGATCATGAATAAAGTTATAGGCAAGAGGCCAGAATGTGTGTTTGAGTTTATTATATATTTTACATTTATTTACAATTCCTTTTACATAAATGTGGATGTGGTTTGGAAATATCTTCTCCGAATCTATAGGTTATCATTTCACTCTGAATTTTTTCTTTTTGGTATGTAGGAATTTTTTATTTTGATGTAGTCCTATTTGTCTATCTTTGCTTTTGTCGCCTGTGCTTTTGGGATCTAATTTAAACCGTTATGCTTAGATCTATTTTATGTCATTTTCCAAGTGTGTTTTCTTCTAGTGTTACAGTTTCAGGCCTTATGTTTAATTCTTTAATCTGTTTTGAGTTGTTTTTTGTGTACGATGTGAGGTAAGTGTTCAATTTCATTTTTTTTTGTTGTTTACATATGGATATCTGGTTTTCCCAACACCACTTTTTGAAGAGTCTAGTCTTTTCTTATTTATGTTCCTGGCACTTTTGTCAAAGATCAATTGACTGCAAAGGCATGGGTTGTTTCCTGGGCCATCTATTCTGTTCACTGGCTGATGTGTCTATTTTTATGCCAGTATCATGCTGTTTAAATTACTATCACTTTGTAGTGTATAGTTTTAAAGTGAATAGTTTAATGCTTCCAGATTTATTCTTTTTGCCCCTGATTGCCTTGGATATTTTTTCATTTCCTTGTAGAAATGAATTTTAGGATTTTTTAAATATATCTATGAGAAATGACATTGAAACTTTGATAGGAATTCCTCAGAATATGTTGATCACTTTGAGAGGTAGTATGGACATTTTCACGATATTACTTGTTGGAATCTATAAACAGAAGATATATATGTATATTTCCATTTATTTGTGTCTTCATCAATTTCTCTTATTAATGTTTTTGTTTTTGTTTTTGTTTTTGTTTTGGTACCTGGGATAGACCTCAGGTCCTTGCACTTGTGAGGCAGGTGGTGGAACCACTGAACTAGATCCCCAGCCTCTCTTATTAATGCTTTATAATTTTCAATATACGGATTCCATCCCCTCTTTGGCTAAATTTATTGCCAAGTATTTCATTTTATTTTTTGTAACTCTTATAAATGGGATTGTTTTCTTGATTTCTTTTCTCAGAAAATTCATTTTCATTGTAAAGAAATGGTATACTACTCATTTTTGCTTGTCTATTTTGTATCCTGCAACTTTACTAAATTTTTTTTATCAATTCTCATAGTTTTTGGTGGAATCTTTAGGGATTTTTATATAAATGGTCATGGTATCTGCGAACAGGAACAATGTATCTGTTATCCCTTTATTTTCTGACTGCTTTGGCAGGTCCTGGGAATCTGAGGTATCATTTGATTTTTGCTCCATCATTGGACAAAAGCAATACTTGGTTTAATAATCTCCTAACTCCTATTGTATGTATGTGGTTGAGAACGTGTATGTATTGGAAGGACCTTTTGCTTCTCACTTTATTGTTATTTTCTAATTTTATTGTCTGTACTATCTGCACTGCTGAGCCTATCATTTTGCAAGAGTTTTAATTCCTTTAAAAGCAGTGTCCACAATCCTTGTCAGTATCATTGCCCCACATATGTATTAAGAGCAGCAGCCATTTGGTAGCCCTGTGCTACCTCCCACAAACTCATCATCCCCGTTAAATACAGGTGAAAGCCTTAGAAATTGTCATGAGATGGCATGTGAGATTTATTACTATGACTTTATTCATCTCACTACAGTATCCTTGTTTGTTTAAATGGATTACTTTCTCATTATGCTTTTAGCTCCTCGAATTTGAGGGAGCTTCTTTTTTGCAGAAGGTTCTCCCTCTTCCATTTGGTTAGTTCTAGTATCTAGTATGGTACTTGGAATACCATGGGGAATCAGTAAGTTCATATTGAGTGCAATAAATAAATATTGTAGTTATTTTGAAATTAACTTTTATTAATAAAGTGAAACAAAAAACTAGAATGAGAAAGTTTATAGAAATAAGAAAGCATTATATAGAACAATAACAAGTAATAGTAATTATTACTGTTGTTACCACACTAACTACCAGAAAATGGCTCCCAGTTATTTCCAGACAGGTTTTTAATTCAACTCCAAAATTTCATCCTGAGGGTTGGTCTTCTCTAGCCTCTTTGATACCATTTCTCTTAGCTTGGTTCCCTAAAAAAAAGATACTTTATTGGGACTTCCATCCTAAGAAAACAAAAGTGGGGGAAAATGGAATTAAAATGGGAGACAAAGCTGAACAAATACAAGAGAGTATGTTACTAAATGAGCCACAGCTTGAGACAAAGAGAACTGGTTCTTTGTAGATATTAATGGAGGTGCCATTTAAAACTATTGCATCTCAGAACAATTCTTTTCAAGGGTGAAGTGAAATAGCAGTTTATTTTTAGGCTCTCTTGTCTCTCATTTCCCGTTGGTTGGGGTGTGCTCCAGGAGACTTTACTTTCCTCCCATTTCTAGGTTGCATTACTGAGTCACGTTAGCCCCTTCAGGTAGCTGCTGGAGAAGCTACTGCAGAACTAATCTAGCCAGTATGCAGGTGCTGAAGCTGACTGGTCCTTTGCTTACATATTTATCATTTCCAATGTTCTTTACTTCTTTATGTGGGTATGAGTTACCATTTGGTGTTATTTCCTTTTAGACTGATGGGTTTTCTTTTTTATACTTTGTAGGGCACCAATAAGTTCTATCATAATTATTATTATTATTATTGGAATGTTGTTATTTCACATTCATTTTTAGAGGTTTCTTCTGTTGGATATAGAATTCTTTTACTCTGTCATTATATGATTCAAACTTTTAGGTGAGAAATCAGCCAGTATTTGTACTGTCCATCCCTTTACATGATTAGTTGATTTTCTCTTTCTGCTTTCAATTATTTTTTGTCTTTGCGTTCATTAGTTTGATTATGTGTCTAGGTGTGAATGTCTTTGTGTTCATTTTACCTGGACTTTATTGAGCTTATTGGGTGTATAGATTAATATTTCCCATCAAAATTGAGAAGTTGAAGTCTATTGTTTATTGGAATTTTTTTCTATCATTTTATCTCATTTTTCTGGCATTCCCATCACTCATATTTTGGTACATATAATGTTGATCCTTAGGTCTCTGAAGTTCTGTTTATTATTCATCATTTATTATCCTTCCTTTCCTTTCTATTGAGAAATTTTTATTGTTCTGTTGCTTAATGATACTTTATTTTGTCATCTCAAATATATCGTTCATCTCATCTAGTGAATTTTTATGTTGATTATGCTACATTTCAGTTCTTTAATTTACATTGTAAAAATATGGATTCTGTTTGTTTATTGAGGCTTTTATTTATTGAATAACTATTATCATCCTTTTTTGTTTTTTGAACATCTTCACATTCTTTGAAACTTATTGTTTGATAAATCCAACATCTTGATTTAAGTATATCAGAATCCCATGAGAGTCAATTTTTATTGAAAATCTCCTTCCACTTCAGCTGTGGGTCACACTATTTTGTTTCTTTGTACCTTGTAATTTTTGATTGAATGAACATTGAACTCTTTAGCATTTTTGTGTAGCAATTTGGAAATTTGGTTTATTTGAACATTTTAAAAATTTGTTTTAGTTGTGCTTTAGTCTTTATAAATTGCCTGGACTTTATCTTAATCTAAATTGGTGGAATATGTTTGCTCTGTTGGGTGCAGCCATTGGGTCTCTGCTCAGTTTATTTATTCTTATCTTGAATTTTTATAGTCTTCATAGATGTTCATGTTTGTCTGCATAGCTTGGTGATCAGTTTAGTGGTCAAATAATGATGTGGGCAGAGGTTGTACTCAAGGATTTGGAGACTGTAAGGCTTCAAACTTCTGCTAAGATTGGAAATGTCTTCAGACTTCAATGATTTTAAATCTTTGTGTTTGCCACTGGGCTTTTGTGCTTTTCCCTTAATATTCCTGTGTTTTGCCCACCAAGGATGTATGGAGAGCTTATCTCCCTTTTGTTGCTCTCTCATTTTCATGATATGACTGGTTCACCACTTAAGGCAAATATGATCATAATTTTAGGCTAGGAGTGAGGCAGTTTTCTCCTAATTACTGTATATAATTACTGATGCCCTCACTTCTGAAAAAGCTGTTAGTTTTTGCTTCTCGTCATCCTCACCCCCACACATAGAGATTGCCCTGCTTTGGATTAGAATAGTTGCTTTTCCAGCAAGTCCTAGTGTGGAAAGACCACCCTTCTCACCACTAAATTGGGGGCCAGCATGCATGCAAGCAACCCCAGGCAGTAAAGCCATGGACTCTATTCTCACCTATAGCTTTTTTCAAGAGTAAGTACTTTCCAGTGTATTGTCTGTTTTGGTCTATTTCCAGAGCCTTAGAAGAGTTGTTTTTCTTCTTTTTTGTTTTTTGACAACTTTGACTCATTTTAAACTTTTTTTCTGCCAAGATTTGCTGACCTCTTTACCCTGCCACAGTTGGAAGTTTCTCTGCTCAGAATATTTTTTTGTCTATCACTTTGTTTTTGATCCTTTTGTCTTGCTTTGTTTTAATTTATCTTTTATGAAAATCAAGAATTGAATTTTTCTTTATGTCTAGTATTAAGAGCATTTTTAGTAAGTAAATTAAACATATTTACTAATTTGACACATAAATTATATTTAATTTTATTTCTCTCATTATTTTATATGATATTTTCTGGTTTTGTAATATTAACAAAGTCTTAACTAAGTTTTATATTGGTTTATTTTGTAGATGTATGTGGCAAATTTTATTTTTTAAACGTTATTTAGAAAAGTTTATAGTTTTATTTTGATGGTTATCTTAAGAATTAAATCTTTCATATAATCTATAGTCTTATATTCTAGTCAGTATTTATTCATTTCTACAATAAGTAAGCATGTTTTTTGTTATTCTCTTTGTTAAAAGTCAATTTTAATTATTAGTATTTTCTTAGTGTTTACATTTTTATTGCTAATTTGTGATCATAATATTAGTGATAATAATGAGTAAAATCCTCTGGCCATAAATACACAGGTGAGAAAAAAATTCTTGTACATTCCACATTTTAAATTTTTTCCTCTCCAAATATCTGTATCTTTCCTACATTATATTATTATATATTATTTATAGTATATATCCTAGTATTTTGCCCTTTTCTTCCCTAGACATTTCTTGATTGACTCAATTGACTCTCTAGTAGAGTACTCAAGAAGAACCCATGAATGCATACACCCTGTACACTTGTGTGTTCAATTGTTTGTCTGTAGCTTTGCATCTAAATCGTGTATAAATAAATACAGACCTAATCCTTGTTTCACACTGTCTTGTTTTGTCTTTTGGCTTTGCTCTGCTTCTGGCATTACATGTTTTGGGAAAGAAAGTTGAGTTCTCTTTGTAAGCAACTAAATCTTCTGTTCTGGCCAGCCAAAGAATCTATCTTTATTTTCATATGTCAATACATTTACTAGGATATATTTTACTGTTCACTATACTGACAGGTACATGGTAACTCTTTTAGATGTACAGTTAGGAAGCTTTTCTTTTTATTTATTAGTACACATTTGTAGTATATAGTGTTTCCATTCGTCCACATTTAAATTCTTTTTGTTTAATCTTTTTCTTCCATCCCTCCTCCTTCCTGTGTTTCTTATACACATCTCTTTTATTTCTTTGACTTGCCTAATTGCTCTTGCTGATGTTTTGAGTACTATATTGAACAGGAGTACTGATAGTGAACATATTTGTTTTGTTCCTAATTTTAGAGGAAAAGGTTTCAGTTTTTCCCCATTTAATATGATGTTGGTGGAGGTTTGTTACAAGTGGATTTTATCAGATTGAGATAAAGTACTTTGACACCTATTTTGTTCAGTGTTTTCATCAGGAAAGGTTGTTGTATTTTGTCAGAGGCTTTTTTTGTGTTTATTGAGATGATCATGTGATTTTTGTCCTCACTTCTGTTTATGTGATGTATTACATTGTTGGTTTGCATATGTTAAGCCATCCTTGCATCCCTAGGATGAAGTCTACTTGGTCACGATGTGTGATCTTTTTGATGATTTGTTTCATTCTGTTTGCTAGTATCTTGCTAAGGAATTTTGCATCTGTATTAATTAAAGAAATTGGCCTATAGTTCTTTTTTGGGGATTAGATCCTTGTCTGGTTTTAGAATCATGGTAATGGTTGCTTCAAGGATGACTTTGTGAATACTCCTTGTCTTTCAATTTCATTAAAACGCCTGAGGAGTATTCATGTTGGAACTTCCTTGAAGTTTTTATAGAAGTCAGTGGTGAACTTCTCTGGATCTGAGCTTTTTTTGGTTGGTAAATTTTTATTGCTGCTTCAATTTTATTGCCCATTACTGTATTATTTGGGATATTTAAATCTTGCTTTTATTTTGGTAATTCATATATATATATATATATAATATATATATGTATATCTCTATATATCAGGAATCTATCCATTTCTTCTGAATTTTCAAATTTATTGGTATACAAATCTGTGAAGTAGTTGTTAATGATCTTTGATTTCAGCAGTGTTTGTTGTGATTTCACCTTTTCCATTTCTAATTGCATTGATTTGGGTTTTTCTCTCTTTTTTTTGGTTAGATTGACTAAGGGTTTGTGAATTTTATCAATTATATTGATTTTTGCTCTGATCTTATAATTTCATTTGTTGTACTCGTTTTTGGTTTCAGATTGTTCTTGTTTGTCTAAGACCTTGCAGTACATCATCAAGTTATTTATTTGAGATCACTTTGTTTTTATGCTGTATGCATTCATAGATAAAGTTACCTTTAAGACTATTTTCACTTTTAATTCTCACCCTGCTGATATGAAATAGAATGACCTTATTGCTGATTAGTGCCTTTATCTGGGTTCTATCACTCTTTTAGAATGTTATATTGCTGCCTAGCTGAAAAGTTAAAGCCTACATTTCTCAGACTTCCTTAGAACCAGGTTGTGTGTGTGACCCAACTATATCATTCAGTAGATATGCCTCCAACATGAGGTGAGACACTCAGATCTGCTCTGCAGGTGCCCCAAAGGAGGCATTTGTTGTTTTGCAACAGTGCCAGCAGGTTAGTTGTAGAGGGGCTGGGTGTAGACATCCATTTTTTTGGTGGTATGTTGCGGTAACAATTTGGGGCCTCTAGATCATAGCAGAAATGGTGTGAAATTAGCAGCTGGAGCAGTGGCTCCTGATTCTCTTGACTTTGAATTAAACCAGAGATGGCAACTCCTTTGTTGGACCAGTGAAGCAAGACTTTTCTGAGTGTCTTAAATTTAGAGCCAAAGATTCTTTTCCAGCTCTGACTTACAGACTTTTGTAAGCTCCTAATTCTTTGCAGTTAACCTCCATCTCTTTAGGCTGATCAGGATGGTTTTTGATGTTTGAAATTGCAATTTGACTGATTGATTTGCTCATCCCTATTTTTATATAGAGGGAAATGTCACCTAACTAGTGAAGGATGGAACTAGGAATTAATACATGTTTGTCTGACTCCAGAGCCTCTCATCTAAGTATTATAACTGATCACAGATATCAGACACTCCTATAGAGTTTACTAAATGCCAGATACTATTCTGAGCACTTTAAATTTGTAAATTCACTAATTTTCAAGATAATTCTATGAGCTAGGTTTTTAAATTTACTGTTATCTCAATTATAGATATAGGGTACTATCATGAAAGGCTGAGAAGCTTCCCCAAGCCTCACAGATCTACTCCTAAATCCACATTCCAAGGGTTAGGCTGTCTTTGTCTCAAAAAATGAGGTATAGCTGGGTATGGTGGTGCACATAATCAACATCGCAGCACACTGGGAGATTGAAGCAAGAGGATCTCAAGTCCAAGTAGCTTGGGCAACTCAGCAAGACCCCATCTCAAAATTAAAAATAAAGGGTCAGGAATATAGCTTAGTGCAAAGGCCCTGGGTTCAATCCTCAGTATCAAAAAATGAGGTTTACCTTTATTTTACATTTTGAAGTGCTTTTAAAATTAACTTTTAAGATTCAATCTTAACTAAGTGGTGCAGGTATTGGTTTTAAGTTATATTTTTATAGATTTATTAAGTTAAGCCACATTCAAATTCTTCCTACCAAAATATTCTGAAAAGCTCTTTAGTATGTTGTCAATGCAATAGAAATGGCACTTTCTGAGTATTATAGAATCACAAGATTAGAAGAGGGCATATTAATTATCTAGTTTAAGGACTAGAATTCTTTATATAAATTCCTTGCCTGTTTATCAGTCACTCTGGGAGGCTCAGCATTTTCCCACTCAGTGGGTTCATCTTCAGCCAGGATCTATTTGTAAATTCTCGTAAGATTCAGCTAAATATTTATTGTTATGACCCATATTAATTAACCATCAGCCAGTAAATAAATACTGGCTATGATTTCTGTGTCACAGATGGCTCTTCATATATTTAAAGATAGTTATGCCTCCTGGAATCTTACCTCCTCTTCTCTTTAGGTAACCTACTTCCTATTCCTTCACACCTTGTCAGAATTCCAATTTCTCTGAATTTATTCAAACTAAGCACAAATTTAAAGTTGGATGGTTTTGGCAACCAGTAGGGCAAAACCTCATCACCTATGTTTTGGAAATTGTATCCTTGGGGAACTGCATTGCAACATTGAATCAGATTGAAATTAAAGGCAGTTAAACTGGTGATGTTTTTGACTTGCTGTTTTAGCATTGCCTTCTCCTTCTGTATTTCTTTGCAGCTGTCTCCTGATCCTCTTTTCTAATCACTCTCCATCTCTTTTGGCTGGTTGGTGCACCGTGGCTACATCTGTTCAGGGCTTTTACCATACATACTCCCTCTGCCAGCTGGAGATAGTCTCCTTCTCCTTGCTCCACTTGCCCTCATCCCTCCATTGTGATGCCTTGCCTTTTGATTGGGTATTCTCAGAGCATCCTATAGTTTTCCATGTGCATCTTGTCTTCTGTGGACAGCCTCTCTTGACTTTTTGCTTATGTTAGGTCTCCCTGATATTTACTTCCTCAGGTTTTGCGATTCCACTTTCAGAAACTTACTTCAGTATAATTGTTTTAAGTGTATAATTTCCATGCAAGGTTAAAAGCACTATCCCTTTCTGTTTGCCTTTTTATCTTCAGTTCTTGGCACAAGTTCAATGTGCATACATTTACCAATTGGTAATAATGATACTTAGAATAGTTTTTAAAAAAAATTATGGTATTAGTTTTGACTCATTTAGTCTATTGGGACCTTTGGAAACATGACTGTGTTATTGGCAATATGTTCATTATCATGAACACATGTAATTAGCATGTGTGCCATTCATCTTCTGATCTAATTGATGGCTAGGATCCTGTATCATAATACTGGAGATCTCCCTTTAGGCTGATGTCAACCCTTTGAATTATTCTCCTTCAATTAAGATTAAATTAATTTTGCCACATGGCCATTCAACTCACATTTTGTTAGCTTGAATACATGATATAAAGATAGATATTAATTGCCTTTTAGAATTTTGAATAAAAAATAAGTCCCATTGCATTTTCCTGAAATGTCTTGTCTGAACTTTTTAAAATTAGTCTAACTTAATTTAGTAAATATGCAACTGGCTCCTAGTAAATATGATTTCTTCTAAGTTCTTGCTAACTAGCATTTAAATAGAATCTTGCTTAAGATTGAGATGTATAATATGCTATATATGTATAATGTTTGCTGAACTATTTGAGAATAAAAGGAAAACAGAAAAGAGGAATATTTTACATACTACAGTAAAATAATCACTCAAGATATTTATCATTAACCTTATCTAATATTTAGTTCATATTAAAATGTCACATGATGTTCTTGAGAACAAGTAGCCAAAGCTCATATGTTGAATTTAATTGTCAAGCCTATTTAATCTCCTTTAATCTAGAATATTTTTTCCTCCTTTTATAGCATTCATGACACTGAAAATTTTTGAGGAGTTCAGTACAGTTATTTGCAGAATGTTTTTAATATTTGGGTTAATTTACTTGTTTACCCATGATCAGCTCATACTAAATAGGTGATGCATCTTTCTCAGTGTATAACACCAAGCAAAAGATGATGTCCCTTCATCCTATTATTGATGATTTTTATCTGATCTCTTGGGTAAGGTGGTGGCCACTGAGTTTCTCCACTCAAAAGTCACCTTTTCTCCTTTGCATTTAATAAATACTCTATGGAGAGATATTTTGATCTGCTTGCCTTTGAAATTAGAATTACCTTTGTGTTCTCTACACTCCTTTTTGTGATACTTCAGGATTGTTGGAGTGCATACTCTCTCATAGTCATGGAGTCTCTTGGTTAACAAGAAGAATATGGATTCTCATTTAGTGCAGCCATTCTTTAACAGTCTCTTCAAATACAAGCTGTGGTTGTTTCTTACCCACATTTTTTCTTTAGGTATGACTCAACATCAGTCTCCTTTGTGGACCAATTGTAAGGACCAGAGTTGGGCAGTTTCTTTTTCCTTCTGTTGTGTGTTAAAATTTACCAGCAGTCCACAGAGTTGTTCCCCTTTGCGTGTGTTCAGCCTCATTCTACTCAACTTTTTTACCAGTTGTTTTGTTACCTTTATCTTTTACATGCTGGCTTGAAAGGCAAAGTGTAAATTATTGCACTTTGATTATTAGATGCTACCTTTGGAAATATGTTCTATATTTTCCCAGCTGAGGCTCCTATTCCAGGTACTGCCCTTCAGACAATAGGGAAAAAATCAGTTTTGTCCTTAATTCAGTCATGGGAAGTTGCCCCATTCCTCCTTTTTCTTTTTCTTTTCTTTTGCCCTAGATTCCATGGTACTATTTAATTAGAATTCCTTCTCTAAAGGTCATCTTGGCAGCCATCTTACTTTTACCAAGTCTTTACTGCTTAATCTCATTGGACTGCTCTGCACATATGCAGTCTGTCTTGCTAAAACATCTCTAGGCCCTTGGTTTCCCGACAGTACACTCCTGCTCTTTGTTAGACAAGCGACCATCTCTGTCATGTTGGGACTGTAAGTTTTTTCAATGTATATTAAAGTAACTGTTTTGTTTCCTAAAATGTTGGCATCAAGTGTATTATTGTGTATATAGTTTAAACTTTTTTTGGTTTTATTTGATTATAAAATCTTCTAACAAGGCAAAAGACCTCAAATGATTCATCAGCAATCATGTGTACTGTCAAGGAAAAATTACACCAAAATCAAACAGGAAGAAAGCCTTTATTAGAGACTATTGCCATATTCGAGTCTGAATGAAATTCTGTTGAAACAAAAGGCATGAAAGGTTTTAGGGTTCCCAGTGAGCTAGTTGGGCACTTGAAGGGAAGTTGGTCAATGTGCTTGTGCCATTCCTGGTTTCTAATTAGTGCTGATTAAAATTAGGTTCCCATCTTCCCAGAACAACCAGGAGATGGGGCACTATCTTTCTTAACATTACATTTCAATAGGATGGTTCCTAGGTCCTCAAGAAAGACAGTCCAGGGTTGTAAAACTGGTGAGAGACTGGCAGAAGATTTATTTACATTTCAAAGGGACACAGAAAGAATTTGCAATTACAAGTTTTCTACAGTAAAAGGCAGTAAGAGAAGGAAGGTCAGGGGTCTACAGTTAGGAAAAACTTGTCTAAAGCTTAGTCAAGCTGAAAGACCCTTCAGGCCATCTTGATTAATACACAGTTGTGTCTTCTAATATATCTGTGGATGCAAAAATCACTGGATGTGACTTTTGAAACAACTTCCTAGTCATAGACTTAATTTGTCATGAAAAAAGAGAACACTCCACTGCCAAGAGAATATTAAAAATAGTGTCTATGGCCAGGGATTTAGCTCAGTGGCACTGGACCTGCCTCTCAAGCACAAAGTCCTGAGTTCAATCCCCGGTACCAAAAAAAGAAAAAAAATAGTTTTCCAATGGCTAGGACAGAGATAGGCCATTTTGTGTTGGGAGGAGAGGAACCACAACAGCCCAGAAATTCAGTTTGTAATAATTATGTTTCTGACCCACAATAGTGTTTAATCTCTATTCTCTATGCTACATACACAAAGAAAACATTTTTATATCTTCTAATTTATTGAACTTTGAAGGCAGAGTATTAGGACTGGGAAAATGCGTAGCTGTTAATTCCCACATTTGGCAGCTCCCCCCCCCCCCCATAGCTTCCTTGTTACGTAGGGTTTTATTTTATTTTATTTTTTAAAATTTATTTATTTATTTCTTATTTTTTTGGTACCGGGGATCGAACTTGGTTCCTTGCGTTTGTTATGTAGGGTTTTAATGTGACTCCCTTCTCTACACTGGTGTTTGACACATTAAAATCCTGCTGTATACTACAAAGGATTTGCACTGAGTTTGTGCTTTCATTGTTTTAGTTTGTGTTCCAATGACCTTGAAATGCCTTACAGAAAGAACTAAAAAATGAATAAATAGTTTAGGATTTTTATGGGGCTCTTTTATCCTTTGGAAGCCTTGATCCTTCTTCATTTATAAATTTCTGTGTCTGGTCTTACTCAATACAATTGCTAATCTCTCTGATTTCTGGTAACCTACTGTTATCTTGAGCATCTGATGGACATGTAATTGCTCATTGTATTCATTTGGCGCCCCAAAGAACAGAGGTTATGCAATTTGGGAATATAATTTACTGCTCCATGATTCTTCATTTCCGCCCAGATGCTGGCTCTTGTCTAAATTCAGAACTTGTTTAAATGCAGATAAATGGACATTGTGGGGCTTGTTTAAATATGAAGAAAGTCTAAAAGACTAATCCTGTGGTAATTCTCTTCCTCATAGTCTAAGGAAAAACTGGAGTTCTGTGCAGAATGAGGTCTTACCCTATTAGCAAACACTAAATTTTGTCAATGTTTTCAAGTCACTAGTCGTTAGCTTTTTGTTCTGTGTCTTTTGTTTCACAGTACTTGCTCTAACATCTTTGAAATGAATACACAAGAGTAAATACCTAAGCAAATGCTTAGTTTGCTGATATTAGAAAAGTTTTGGTAGCACTAAGTTATTCAGAAGATGATACAGGACGTAGGGAGGAGTTAAGAAAAATCTGACCAGCAGATTCTTAAATTAGACTATTGTATAAACCACTGTAATTATTTGGCTGGTTTTCCAAGAATAAGAAAACTTATTCAAAGTACTTCTCTTGCTTGAGGAGTATGAAACTAGAGATGTCATATCAGGGTCATTAGGAATAGATTAATTTATCTGAGATCTTGCCTATGAAAAAATACACAGAAAGATTTAGGGTCATTAATTTAGTGCCTACGAAGTAGCAAGTAATATAGTTCTACCTGTGTTATTATATTTAATGCCTCCTCAAACCATAATAAGTGGATGTCATCTCTATTTTATAGATAACTTAAATTTGAGAAGTTAAGCACATTTTCTTTATTTTACATAGGCAGAATTAACTATAACATTTCAGATGTTTAATAAGTAACTATCATATGTCCCAGTTAAGAGCTCTACAAAAGGCATTATCTAATTTAATTAGCATAAATCCACTTGCCACCCCCCTCCCCCAAACTGAAAGAGGTATGGTGGTTATTTCTATTTTACAGGTGAACAAACTGAGCATCAGAGAAAAAAAAAATGACGTACTTAAGATTAGACAGCAGATTAGGGCCAGAACTTTGATTAACCCCAAGAACAGCAACTCCAGATCCTGAATTCTTTAACACTATGCTGAATGTTGGGAATTGTTTGGGTACTGTGGATAAAGGCTTGGAAGAAAGCAAGAGCTAATGGTCAAAACAGTATTCATATCTATTCTTACACCAGATAGATTATGCATGTGTGTGGGGAGGGTTGGATTTGGGGATACGGGAGGAAGGAATGTATATGCACACACCTCTGTACCAAGTGATTTGTTGTCAGAAGCCACTTCTGAGTCTTTTTTCACAGGATGGACTGTTTCCACAGAAGCACAATAAAGTGTTGGAAATTTGGATATAATACTCTGATCTATATTGACAAAAATAAAATGTGAACACTTTCCAGTTATCTCTTTTGCTCAGTGATTTTTTTCCTGTGGCTTTAGCCCCAGCTGAGTTGGGTTTTAGGACAGCTGGTCAGTGGGACTCCCCAGGCCTTGGTGTACTGAAGAGAATTATGTCTCAGGGTCCATTATAATCAGTGTCTTTGCCTTCTATATTATGCATATACAATTCAGGTTTTGACATTGAATTTGAACGATTTCATTG
This sequence comes from Heterocephalus glaber, assembly GCF_053883595.1. Lineage (NCBI taxonomy): Eukaryota > Metazoa > Chordata > Mammalia > Rodentia > Bathyergidae > Heterocephalus > Heterocephalus glaber. The sequence goes on from NW_028258142.1 coordinate 20,562,770, forward strand.
GATGTAGATTATAGATACACTCTCAGGAGGATAAAGTTATTTTTCTAACAGTGTATCCTCTTTTGCGCTTCCTCAAGTGAACAAAGACTACACCTTGCACACTGCAGCCTGAATCATACCTAGTATGATGGTGTGGTAGCTAAAGACATCATCATTGCCACCTGCTTGCGTTCAAATCCCACTGCCAACATGTGACCTTGTGCAGGTTATATAAACTTAGTGACTCACTTGCCTTGCCATTAAAAATTGAGAATAGTGCAGCGATAGTACTTATCTCACAGAGCTTTTGTGATATTTGAATGAGATAATTCATGTAAAGTGCTAAAAAGCAGTACTGCACACGTGTTGCCTTGTAAGGATAATGATCAAATGGGACAACCTTAGAGTTATATGAAGGAACAGGATTAACACAAAAGATTTAGAATGAGTATTCAATGAAGTATTTAGCAAATATTAATAGAAAATCCAGTATATAATATATGTGGATGAAAACTGTTTATGTTCTGAATGTGTCCTGAATGTCCTGACAATTTATAAGGAATAAAGTGATAAACATGTTTAGGATTCACAAACATGATAAGAACTAGTTTCATAGAATTGTGGGGAGGAAATAGGAGTTTCTTAATTTGGTACAATGAGGAAAATATTAAGCAAGATGGGAAGAATTTAAATTAGTGATACTTGGTTTTTGGTGGACAATACCACTAAGAGAGTAAACTGCACAAAGCATGAGATTTATATTTAGGAAATGACATAATAAGATAAACATCTTGCTGGAGAGTAACATGTGGATGAGTACAGAAATCATGATCTTATGAAGACCAAAGGCAGGAGTCATATGATGGTATGTGGGGTATGTCAGGCTTTCATGGGTACTGAATACAGAAAACCATCAGGAGCCAAGTGCCCAGCCTTTTCCTTCTCTGCTTCTCCCTTCTAAATTATTAGATTTTTATTCCTGATCATCATTTCTTTTTCCTTTACCACGTAAGCCTGCTTTTTGGGTAGATGTAACCTTGACTTTATCATATTAGGTTCTTTGAGCCTTAATACCTGATGCCAATTTCTCAGCCTCTGGATATTTAATATTCACATTCCCTGGAGGAACTAGCTTGGTACTCCCATCTTTTATCTTCATGACATAACATAAGCCCCATGCCAGACTGCAGATTGATTTCATTGGGTCAGGTGTTGCCTATTGTCAGTTTATCTATGAATAGAGGTAACATAATCATATGATATAAGATATAACCTCTGCCTTAGTTACTTTCTTAATTGCTGAGACAAAATACCCAACACTTGCAATTTAAAGAAGGAGAGGTTTATTTTAGGTCACAGTTTCAGAAGTTTCAGTCCACATTTCGAGGGCTAAAACACAGAAAATAGGGTGGTGAAAGGACCTGGGTGGAGGAAAGCTCCTCATGTCATGGCAGACAGGAGGCAGAAAATGAAGTGAGGAGTTGGGAAGAGAGAAATATTTTTCCAGGTCATTCCCCCAGTGATCTGCTTCTTCCAATCAGAGCACACCTCCAAATAAATAGCAAATCAGCTATATCTCCCTCAGAATTCAATCACCTTCCCAAGGCCCTGGCTATAAATGCATGAGGCTTTCAGGGGATATTCTTTATTTAAACCATGACATTCTACCGCTGGATACCAGAAGACACATGCAAAATGCATTTAGTACATCTGTAACAGTCTCCAAAGTCTTAACAGTTCCAACTGCTGAAAATTCCAAGCCCAAAGTCTCTTCTGAGAGTCAAATCTCTTAAGGCAAATTCTTAGCTGTGAGCCCCTGTAAAATTAAAAAAAAAAAGTTAAACATTACCAACATACAATGACAAAAAGATCCCCCCCCATTCCAAAAGAGAGGAATAGGGGGATAAAAAGGAATAGCAACCAAAACAGGATTAAAACCCAACAGGGCAAACAATAAATCCTGTAGCTCCATGTACAGCAGTTGGGGCAATTTTTGGTGAGATATGAACTCCAAAGGATTTGGGCAGAACTGTCCATATGACACTGGCAGTTACAGGCTCTTGTCTAAATTCAGAACTCTAAATGCAAATATAGAGTCCTTGTCTTCTTTTTATTGCTAATGTTTTCAGCAACGAAGCTGTCCTGGGCCAAAACTTTATAGGTCCCAACTTATAGATGCTTCTTTTCTAGTAAAATTCAAAACTTTAAAAATCATTCAACTGTGCCATTTGCTCTTGATTCTCAATGTAGAGCTGTCTAAAAGCTCCCAACTTACCCATGCCACAGGCTGAATGTTGGGCTGCCTTGAAATTTTCCCTGCCAAATTAGTTATTTAGTCCACTGCCCTTAAACTCAATTTTCCATGAAGTCTCAGGACATGAGCAAAATGTTGGCAAACTTTCTGCCTGAGCATAACACACAAGGTCTTGAATCCAACTGCCAGTGGAGTCCTTGTTCCCAACTAAAACTTTCTGACATTGCTTTTAGCATCTGCGTTTTTATCAGCATTCTGATCTTGTGAGCTCTGACCAGAATCTCCCATCAAGCTTGACTTTTAGCATTCCAGGGCTTCTCTAGCCAGCATCTTGAAACCTTTCTAAACTCCTTCCACAAATCACTTCCAAAAGCCTCTAAACCAAATTGTCAGGTAGTCACAACAACTCTACTCCTCTGGTACCAAAATCTGTCTTAGTCACTTTCTTGTCACTGGGACACAACATGCAACACCCACAACTTAAGGAGAGGTGTATCTTGGCTCACAGTTAGTTCAAGGTTAGCTAGCTCAAAGGCAGAGCAGCTTGGGCAAGGGGCGTAGCAGAGGAAAGCTGCTCATATCATAGTGATCAGGAAGCAAAAAGTAAAGTGAGAAGCCAGGAAGGGAGATGTACCCTTCTATCATGCCTCCAGTTACCTGACTATTGCAACAAGACCTCACTTTCTAACAGCAAGTCAGCTATATTGGACTCAGAATTCATTTACCTCCCGAAAGCTGTGTCTATGAGTGCATGAGGTCTTCTGGAGGTCTTCCTGAGCTAAACTATGACAACCACCTAAGCATCAAAGGTAGTTTTCTTTAGAACTGATGTGAGTCTGACAAGATGCCAAGGCTTGTTCTGGCTATTAGATTGGGAAATTGTCTGGAGATTGTCTGTTGAAAAATTCAGAGTGATATTTATTTGAACTCATAAGAATGGATGATATCTCTGGGGAAAAAAGCCTAGGTAACATTTTGGGGAGTAGCCATATTTAATGGATGGCAAGACAGGTTTTAAGGTATAGGCTAAGGTCATTTTATAAAGGCATTCATTATCCCTGCACAGTGGCTCAAATGGACATGAGGAGGCTCTGGCTACTTCTGCTGCTGCATGGAAGGGCAAAGAAATATAAGCTGAATATGCTGGTGAATTTCAACCAATAAGAGACAGAGCAAGGGAAGAAGCCAGAGATGTACTTCTTCCTCATCAAGGATTATTTCAAGAAATAGTAGTTTTAGAGGCTCTATAAAGACTATTTATGAGATTGAACAGCTAGCCATATTTGTTGTGAAATTGTGCCCAAGTCAGCAGCACATTCTCATGTTTTTGGTCTGCTTCATTTCCTTCATGACTTCTATTTTCCCCTTGTTCTTATTGCTCTGGGATCCCCTGTTCCCTAAAGCATTAGCTAGTAAATTTTTCTTATGGCTTAATTTTCAAAGGAACCTAGGATAAAACACCTTCACTGAATATACTATCCATTGTACACAACACACTAGACCCCTACCACTGTCAGTTAAACTCTAGTCTTTTGTTTTTCAGAGGGTAATCCCTGGAAAGCAATGTGAGCATCCATTGGGAATTTGTTGGAAGTGCAGGTGCGCAGGCCTCATCAGAGACCTACTGTGATGGTTAATCTTAGTTGTTGACCTGATTAGTGTGAGAGCTGTCTAGGGGATTAGTAAAGCACACTTCTTTGTGTGTGTCTTGGGGCAGGACTTTGAGGACCATATCTGGTCCCTGGCCCCTTATTCTCTGGTGTTCTTCCCCTTGTATTCTACTTCTGTGCTTCTGCCATGATGTTTCTTCTTTCAGTGGGCCATGAACAAAAACCTGTGAAACAATAAGTTAAATAAACTTCTCCTCCTCTAACTTATGAGTGTTAGGTACTCTATGTCAACAACAGGAAGGCTGATCGATATACCTACTGAGTCAGAAACTCTGGATGATTTGGATGCATGCTAATGTTTGAAAACTACTTCTCTAGTCAAAGAACTGCAACAATTTCATTCATGGGGTAGCTGACTGATTTTATAAATCAAAGTTTCATTGTAATACATCCATTTCCATTCATTTAAGTTGTGTGTGGATATTTTTGTGTCATAAGGCAGAGTTGAGTAGTTGATATAATTGAAATATTTACTATGTGACCCTTAAATAAAATGTTTGCCAGCTCCTGCTCCAGTCCAACCATGTACTTCTGCTCTCTATGGGTGAGTTATGTACTTACAAAGAATTAGTGGTTTTCTTTCCTGACCTCCTTTGTACCAGCTCTTCTTGTTGTCATCATTTAACCTAACTGAATCTACCTCAACCAAAATACTGTGAATTCTATAAAGAAATAAGGACTTGGGATATTTTATTCTGATAAAAAAATTTATTCTCATAAAAATCTAGGTTGAATGTTTTGAAGAGTAGTTAGAACTTACTGCTGTGGAACTGTATTTGCACAATATAACTATGAAATAATAAAGCTTTTAAAGGGTTTTGCATTCACTTTGTTTTTATCTGACTCCACTTTAAGGAAAAGAGAATTCAGAATTGCAGGGAATACATTAGGGGTGCGATTTAGGCAAGAATGCTCATTTAGAACATCCAGCAGAAGAACCATACTTAAAGACAATCCCATAAAATATTGCTGAATAAGTAAAAATAATATTTCAAGTTAAAGAAATGTCTAGATACTTGGGTGGCTTTTGTGATTTTTGGCTTTAAAAAAACTTAAATCAGATGGTCAGGATATTGACTGAGGCAGGTAAGAGGGCTTTTTAAAAAAGTAAATGAAAGTAAATGTGCACATTTCATATCAACATGTAACTACAAGTATATTATGACTCTCTATCAATATATACAGAAGTTTGTGAAATGTGCTCTTTTGAACCCATGGATCAGAATCACCTATTAAAATATAGATACTTGGAAAGATCTTCAAGAAGCTTAATTTTAATGGCTCCTACACTTATACATGTAAAAGAACCAATGGTACAGAATCATTATCCACTTATTTAAGTTCAAGCTATTAAATAAAATGCAACCCAATCTCAGAGGATTATATGAAATCAAGTTAATGTCTTTCTTAGTTTCTTCCACTAAAGTGTGTTATTACATATTTACAGCCCTCTTTAAATTTCTTTCGTAAAATGATAGATAAATAGGTAAATAAGTTTTAAACTTCCTCTTATTTACTCTACAACAGCCTGTACTAGATAATGATTAAATTTTTTAGTAGTGAGAGCAGTCCCAAAGTTGATCTATCTAAAGCCCAAGGCTATGAAAGTATAAAGTGCAAAACAGAATAGAGATGTATGTATGAATGAACATATGAATGTACAATAGAATATTAACCTTTAAACCTTGTCCAGGGTACCAAATGGAATAGATTTGAAATTTGAAAGTGAAGTGTCAAATTCCAAGAGGAAATTTCAGTGTCAGGGACTGAGATTTGATGAAATTGCTCAAAAATTCACCAGGGAGGGAGGAGTGGGCAGAGAGAATAAGGAAAAACCTTCCCGAGTAGACCTCTTCTGACAGTTTGGTTACCATCTAGTGATAGTGCAGTCTCCTCTGGCAGGTGGAGAGCAAGCAGGGACCTCTTTGAGCTGAGAACACTGGAGACTGGCACCTGCTCTGCATTTGAGAAAGCTAAGAATGCATGGCATGGGGTGGGGTGGGAGAGAAAAGAGTGAAGAAGGGAGAAAAAGGGAGAAAGAGAAAGAGAACAGACAGATAGAGAGACACTCTCTATACATCTGGGATGAACCAGTTCCATCATTGGGTTGTCTCCTGAGAACTCTATTGGATTTCTGCAGGGAAGAGTTGGCCTTCGTGACGTCTCAGTCAGCCTGAACCAAGTGGGACAGAGGGACAGTGGGACAGTGGGACAGTGGGACACTGGTCACAGGGATTTATCTAGGACTTTCTCCAGAATTCCAAGAAGTTTCCACTGGAGAAAGAATTAGCCTCAGACTCTTCCTGAAGAAAGCCAAAGACTCCAAAGCCTTCTTGCTGCTGAGGCAGTGATGAGCCACTTTGTCCTCCTTCCGTTGTGTCCCTCCCTTGTTTCCTTAAGTACAACCTCAACCCTGAAGGGGTTGCAAAAATTGTAGCTGGTGATTTGGGACAAAATGAGGGAAAGAAGAAATCCAAAGCTGATAACATTCTGAGAGAGAGGCAGGGGCAGGGGCAGGGGCAAGGGCAGAGGCAGGAGCAGGGGCAGGGGCATCTGCTTGATGCCTAATCAGGAGTTCCTCAAGTTTTCATTTTCACCCAGAACTGAGGAGGGTCACCCTGTTTACCAAATGTAAAAGAACTTTGGGAAAGAAAAAACTGGATGTGCTTTTAATCACATCCAGTACCTGGTCTTATGCCAACTACATATGTATGTATGTTCTGGTCCCGAGGAGGATAGTGGCTAAAGTCATTCCTTCATTCTGAGTATTAAGGCCTTCAGAATTTGGAGGGGATTTTGAAGACATTTGGCTATATTGTCATCACCTGAATATTTTCATAGTTCACTTGAAGAAAAACCTGAAGAAAAAGCTTCTTTGAAACAATTGTGCTGTGAAACTATGATTACTTTACATGGTAGATGCAATCAGTCTTCTGCTGGAGATGGTCTTTAATGAAAGATCAAAAAAATTTTTCCTAACACCTCAGGGAGAAATACTTAAAACCCAAATAATTGTCTCATGATGTCATGGGTATTATTTTTAGGCTTTATGAGCTTACATTATTTTCCTGAACTTAACACCACATGAATTGCTATCTTATATGTTGTGTGCTATGTGATCTTACGTTTTACCATAATCTAAAGATTGAAATTATATTAAAATATTCATGAACCTACAGATCATGGTAACTGCTTGTGCTGTGTTGTTTCCTGTGTGCTGCTTAAGACCTACTTTCTACCATTCTTCACCCAGCTCTGAGGATCTATTTCAACAGGCTCCATTCTTTCCTGGCTTCTGGTTACAGGAGATTTAAATCTGAGTGAGGTTAGGATTTTTCTCATCTTTTTCCCCGAGGCGGCCTCCCATACTGATTGTTCCCTGACTAAAGGATCTTGCTCTGTCTTGGGCCCCCTCACAGCCCAAGGATAGTCTCTCCAGCCTGCTCTGAGGGGATTTCCTTCCCTTCCTTTGGCCCCCCAAACCTTCATATGGAGTTAGTTGTATTAAACTCTCATCAAATTGTCCAATTTGAGAGTCCCATCTACTTCATGCCAACAGCTTGACTAGTCCCCTGCCTGTTCTGTTTATCATGAAGTATGTAACCATATAATGTATTTTCCAACTATAATTTCTATAACCAGAATAGGGGCCTAAAAACTTCTGGGCTTCTTTTTCTTTTAATCTTTTCTAGCTTTCATGTTATGATTTGAGAAGTTCTGTTTCTTACATGATCCCAGACTTCCTGATATCTCCCCCAGCTTATCTTTGAATTGAAGCAAAAGTTCTGCAAGGATAATGTTGGAGAGGGAGGAGACAAGAAGCCTAGTGGAGAACACTCGGAACCCTTCACGCTAGCTTCCACCAGAATAATTCCTTTTCATCTGTTCTTTAGGTTGAATTTCTTTATAAGAATAAGTTTCTAAGTTGCATATAAGAATTCTGTTTAAAAATGTGTGAAAATTAGTATCAGGAGATTTAGGCATGGAACATTCCCTTTGAAGTGTAAATCAGTTGTCCCAAAGGGCTAGTACCTTATTGAGCATTACCAGTTAATTAGAATCATTCACAAGTGTTTAGTAGTGTCCAGAGCTGGGTTGGTCTTTGTGCTTGTGGAGACTCAAAATGGTGACATGGTCACACTCAGGAGAAAAGCAGAAAAGCTAATCAAAGACAAAAATTCTTATACCCATCTTTTACTGACTATTGGTCTGGCCAGCCTATCTAAAGATGGGCAGCGTCATAAGGCAGGGAATGGCCTCAAACAGAAGCAATGCCTGATGACTGGCAGTTTGATGTGAAGAGAGATTGTGCAGAAATTGCTTATCACTGTCTGGGACTGCCCCTTAGTTGTTCATGCTGGAAATCTGGAAATCATCCCTTAACCTTCCTCCTCCCTTAGTCTCTACATCCAGTCTATCACCAAGTATAGCAGATACTGCTCTTGAATACATCTCGAGAGTTTTGCTTCTCTCTACATTATTTCTGTTACCTTGGACATATTTTCCTTCCCATTTATCACTTGGCTCAGTCCCTCAGGACTTGACTGAAAGTTTTAATCTTTAGAGACGTCTTCTTGAAAGCTTCTAGTCTAAACTAACTCTCCATTATAATCTTTTGTCATATTCCTTAGTTTTGGTTTGCAGTTTTTGGCCTGAATTTTAACTCTAAATTTATTTGTAGTCGCATGTTTGACATGTAACTTCTCAATACTTTTACCTTAACAAAGAAGTGCGACTCCCCTGGAAGCCCTTGTATTCTTGGCACATAGAGCAGTATTGGCATATGGAATGTACTCAGTAAATATTTTTTAAATAGGTGAATTAGTCCTGACCTCTCTCACCTTAACCCAAACAGGGTGGGTCCTCCTTCTGTCAGCTTTCTCTTCCCTATTTCTCAGGTTCCTCTCCTCTCAATATCTGCGCTGCTACTGCTCCAGTTCATAACCTGCTCTCATTTGGGCAACTGCAGCCACCTCCAATCTGGACTCCTTGATTCCACTTTTCCTCTGCCAGGATATTCCCCACACCACAGGTGGGGTTCTATCTTTTCTTGCTTAAAACCTATTAGAGCTCCCATTGTCTTCAGTAGGAAATACAGACCTTAACAGCCTGAGGGCCCTTCTCAATTTGATGCCTGCTTACTCCTTCCATCACCCAGTCTGATTTCTCTTTTCCAGACATGTTGGACTGAGTTATAGATTTTTTTTTTTTTTTTTGTACTGGGGATTAAACTCTGATCCTTGTGCTTGCACAGCAGGCTGCGAAACCACTGAGCTAAATCCCCGGCCCTGAGTTCTAGATGTTTGACTACTATTATTCTACTTCTCATTTTACACACATGCTATTTTCAAAGTCTAATATCTTCCTTTCTTCATTCTCTCTCTTCCTTCTTTTTTCTTTCTGCCTTCATTTGGGTGAGGGATTGACCCTCATTCTTTCTTCAGGCTTTCCTCAGATTTCATTTCTTTTGGGAAGCCTTCTTTGGCCCTATTGTTCAGGCCTGTGAGTCACTGTCCCCTCTTAGCTAAGGCTGTGAGAGTTCCTACGTAGCTCTATGACAGCACCTTCACTCTGTTTTCACTCGTGCATTGACTGGTCTCTGTCTCTTACCAAGTAGTAAACTCTGGGAGAGCAGAAACCATGATGCTAGGATGCACACACGGACTACTTCCCAGTGTAGGAAATGGTTATTAAGTGCTTGCTTCATGGATGAAGGAATGGAAGAAAGGATGCTCTTGATGGGCAGGGGTGAAGATGTTATGGAGACAATGGAAATAGTTAGGTTATGGCTGCCAGTGAGGTATTTATTTGGCTTTTTCTCTCCACATTTTTTCTCCCTACCTTTCCAAGCAGATACCTTCCAATTCCTTATGTCAGAAGAAGCTTAGGGTGGGTGGACAGAAGACAGAAACTGTTTGAATACAAGGGCCATGTTAGTTTATCTAGAAGCCAAAGCTCTTGGAAGAAATCATATTGCATATCTTTGTGGTGAAAATCAGGAGAAGTATTCTTTGTTGGGTAGTAAGAGAGGAAAGGAGAGATTTCCTGGCAGAAATTTGTGAGTCCTAAGAGTCAGATTCACTTCCTGACAGAGTTGTGAGGAAATGGTGAACTCTTATTGGAAGAAATGACATTGTATGACTAAGGCATGGACCTATTGGAATTCCAGTCTCCAACTACACTGGATATGCTTTTTATGACACCTCATATTCAAGGATTATGTGAAAAAATTTATACATTTAAATATAACTATTTATATATTATATACAATTCATCTACATGTACTTAACTGTATAAATATATACTGATATATATAGTGTATACATAACTGTAGTATATACTACTATATGTTTATATATTATAATACACACAATATAATATAATACAAACAAATAATACACACAAATAAATAAATTCTTAAAATCTTCTTTCTCTTAATAAAATTTTTTTGGGACTTAGTGTTTTTGTCTTCAGGCACATCAGGGAGCTGTGTTACTACAGAAAAGCCTTACTTGGGCCAGGGATTTAGCTCAGTGGTTCCGGCATCTGCTGCGCAAACGCAAGGACCCGAGTTAGATCCCCGGTACCAAAAAAAAAAAAAAAAAAAAAGAAAAAGAAAAGCCTTACTTGGATTTCTGCATGTGGTCTTTAGTAGGTAATGGAACCTGCAGTTTTTCTTTTTCCTTTATCTTTCTCTTCTTTCTTGCATTTTTTACATGCATTTTTTCTTTTTTGTCATGGGCATCTTTGATACATAGCTTTGTTCCATTTGTGCTCCATAAGGAGATGCTAAGAACTGAAGCAGTTAGATTATAAAGGAAAAAACCACAGAATGAAGTAAGGGCTACTGGAAATAAAAACATATCAGGCTTTTGTTAGTTGTTGTATAATTGTATAAATGTTGTTTGCTTTGAGATAATTAGACCCATTTGGCCTATCAGTATTTCATTCATTTACTCATAAACATTTACTTTATGATTATTATTACTGATCTTGACACTAGGGACTCTTAGACTGATAGAACTGGAATGTAGTGCATTTGAGACCAGGGACAGATATTTTAGTTTCAAATCTTGTTTTTAGGACAGAATTCTATTCCTTATCTAAAGACATTTATTTTTATCCACAAGGAATATGGTAAACTGGGGGATTGTTTTGGAAGTGTTTTTTAGTGACACATTTTCATCAGGCAAATCCTTATTTTGTAGTGACATCAGGGACTGATACCAAGAGGATACTCTTCCAAATTGGCTTTGAGCATTCCTCTATGTTTCTTTCTCCACTCTGGCAGGACAAAGTATGGTTACCCTCATCATCCTTCTTCCTTAAATTATCTTGCCATGCTGAAGAAAGTGATGAACAACACATATATGTTTAATCTTTCTGTTACTGAGGTAGTGTAAAGGATTGATCACATTTATGTTATTGAAGATGAATCACTCTTGTGATATTTGATAACATTTATTTCTTTGAAGAATTTATAGAAATGACCCACAAAAACATACTGAGTGTTCTAGACATGGAAGATTTTGGATTTTTAACAGGCTGGTTATAAAACATCCTCAAAATACCCTCTGACAGCAGCTTTCCATGGTATCTTCAAGTCAAACTGTGAAAGAGATTTCAAGACGAGAGCTATGTTTGGTTTCCCAAGGTGTCTTGAAACCTGTAGAATTTTGGATTCTTTACAATAAGAAAGGTGGAATGCTAAACAAAAGATGAGTCCTTAAAATTTTCAAAGCTCATTTGACTTTAATCTTAACAGGAAAATTTTGGCTTGAGTAGAATCTTTCCTCATAATATCAAGTCAGACTCTGAAGATATTAATTTTGAATTTTGTCAATAGCATTGTTTTTGTTCTTTTTTCTTTGTTCTCTTCCTCCAAACAATGTCATCAAATAAAAGTAAAAGCAAAACAAATAAAACCCCTGAAACATAAAATTTTTATTTTGTATTAAATTCTTTTATTGGTACATTGTAGGTATACAACACAATTACATTTCTCATTGGGAATTGTACCTTTACATAATGCATCTTGGCTCTTATTTTTTTCCCCATTCCTAGCCCTCTCTTCATGCCCTCCACCCTTCCCTATTTACAATGACTTTATTTCCATTATTTCCATTTCTCATCATTTTTTCCTTTCCCTTCTTTCCTTTCCCCTGCCCCTCCCACTACCCCTACCCCTTTGGACCTTTTCTTCCTATTTTACATTATCGATTATTCATTCTAATCATTGGTACATTTTAGGTGTACAATATAATGACATTCATCATTGGAAATTTGCACTTTTACATAGTCTTTCTTGGTTCTTATTTTTCACCCTTGCCAGCCCTCCCTTCAACCCCTCCATTCCTCCCTATTTACAAAGATTTTGTTCCTATTTTTCCATTTTCTCATATTAATCCCATTCCCTTCTATCCTTTCCCCTAGCCCTCCCACTTCCTTCCCCTTTGCCCCTTTTCTTCCTATTTCACATTACCTATTGTACATTTAGTCCTTATTTACACTTTCAGTTTCTCACACCAGAGAAACTATTCGGTGTTTACACATGTGTGTCCTATTTATTTCACTTAAGAGTATTCCCTCAATATGCATCCATTTACCTATAAATGTCTCTAATTTCTCATTTTTTATGGTTGAGTAGTACTCCATTTTATAAAAAAACCACATTTTCTTTATCCAGTCTCCAGTTGATGGGCATTTGGGCCGTTTCCAAGTTTTAGCTATTACAAACTGTGCTGCTATGAACATGGGTGCACATATATCACTGTGGTGTGATTCTTTGAATTCTTTGGGGAAGATCCCCAGCAGTGGAATAGCGGGGTCAAATGGGACTTCCAGTCCTAGTTCTTTGATGTATCTCCATACTGATTTCCACAGTGGCTGCACCAGTCTACACTCCCACCAGCAGTGGAGCAGGGTTCCTCTTTCCCCACAGCCCTGCCAGCATTTGTTATTGGTTGATTTCATGATAGCAGCCATTCTTTCTGGAGTGAGGTGGCATCTCAGCGTTGTTTTCATTTGCATCTCTTGAATGACCAGTGATGTTGAACATTTTTTCATGTATTTATTTGCTATTTCTACTTCTTTGTGTGAGAAATGTCTGTTCATTTCAGATGCCCATTTTTGGGTTGGGTCTTTAAATTTTGGAGGTCTGATCTTTTAAAGTTCTTTATAGATTTGAGATAGTAGACCTTTGTGTGAGGAAGAGCAGGTGAAGATTTTTTCCCACATTGTGGGTTGTCTCTTCACACTGCTGGTGGTTTCTCTTGCTGTGCAGAAGCTTTTTAATAAGAAGAGATCCCATTTGTTGATTGTTTGTGCTAGTTCACGGGCAACTGAAGTTTTGTTCATAAAATCTTTTCCTACACCGATGTCTTCAAGGGTTCTACCTCACCTCTGTTCCAACTGGTTCAGAGTTTCTATTTTAATATTTAGATCTTGAATCCATTTTGATTTTAGTTTAGTGCATGGTGAGAGATATAGGTCTAATTTTAATCTTTGGCAAGTTGAAGCTCAATTTTTCCAGCACCATTTATTAAAGAGGCTATCTTTCCTCCAGTGAGGGTGTTTGGCTCCTTTGTTGAAGTTGAGATGGCTGAGTGTGTCTGGCATTGTTTCTGCATCTTCTAATCTGTTCCACTGGTCCTCAGGTCTGCTTCTTGCCAGTACCATGCTGTTTTTATCACAGTAGCTTTGTAGTATAGTTGCAGGTTGGGGATTGTGATACCCCCTGCCATGTCTCTGTTACCTAGAATTGCTTTTGCTATTCTGGGTCTCTTCTTGTTCCAAATGAATTTTTGGATTGTTTTCTCAAGGTCTATGAAGTATGCTGCTGGTATCTCAATTGGAATTGATATATATATATATATATATATATATATATATATATATATAAATCTATATAGCAGTTTTGGAAGTATGGCCATTTTCACTATGTTGATCCTTCCTACCCAGAAGCAAAGGATGTTTTTCCATTTTCTGATATCATCTTCAATATCTTTTTTCAAAGTGCTATAATTTTCAGAGAAGAGGTCTTTGATTTCTTTTATTAGGTTGATTCCTAGGTATTTCAGTTTTTTGCATGCTATTGTGAAAGGAATTGTTTGCCCTGTTTCTCTCTCAGTGAGTCTTTGTTCATGTAGAGGAAAGCTATTGATTTTTGTATACTGACCTCGTATCCAGCTACTTTACTGAATTTGGTTATTAAGTTTAGAAGACTTTTGGTGGAGTTCTTGGGGTCTTCTATGTAGAGTATCATGTCATCTGCAAATAATGAGAATTTGACTTCTTCATTTCCTATCTTTATTCCTTTTCTTTCTTTCTCTTGTCTAATTGCTGTGGCTAATGTTTCCAAAACTATATTGAACAAGAGTGGTGATAGTGGACATCCTTGTCTTGTTCCTGATTTGAGTGTGAAGGATTTCAGTTTTTGCCCATTGAGTATGATATTGGCTGTTGGTTTTTCATAGATGGCTTCTATCAGTTTGAGGTAGAGACCATCTATTCCAATTTTTGTAGGGTTTTTATCATAAGTGCATGTTGGATTTTGTCAAATGCTTTTTCTGCATCTATGGAGATAATCATATGTTTTTTGTCCTTGGCTCTATTGATATAGTATATTACATTGATTGATTTTCGTATATTGAACCATCCCTGCATCCCTGGGATGAATCCCACTTGGTCAGGGTGTATGATCTTCTTGATGATCTTCTGCATTCTGTTTGCCTGTATCTTATTAAGGATTTTTGCATCTATGTTCATTAGTGAGATTGGCCTATAGTTCTCTTTTTCAGTTGGGTCTTTCTCTGCTTTGGGGATCAAGGTGATATTTGCATCCAGGAATGAATTTGGGAGTATTGCTTCCCTTTCAATTTCATTGAAGAGTTGAAACAGTAGTGTCAGCAGTTCCTCTCTAAATGTCTTGTAGAATTCAGCAGTGAAGCCATCAGGGCCCGGGCTTTTCTTAGTTGATAAGTTTTTAATTACATTTTCAATTTCATTGGTTGATATTGGGTTGTTCAGAATTTTTAGGTCTCCTTCGTTCAACTTTGGTAATTCATATGCATCTAAGAATCTGTCCATTTCTTCTGTGTTGTGCATCTTAATGGCGTATGGGTTTTGGAAGTAGGTATTGATGATCCTCTGTATTTCTGCTGGGTCTGTTGTAATTTCACCCTTTTCATTCCTAATTGCATGGATTTGGGCCTTTTCTTTCCTTTTTCTGACAAGATTCCCTAAAGGTTTGTCAATTTTCTTGATTCTTTCAAAGAACCAACTCTTGGCTTCATTGATTTTTTGTATCGTTCTCTTAGTCTCCATTGCATTGATTTCTCCTCTGATCTTTATAGTTTCCTCCCTTGTATGAGCTTTGGGGTTGTCCTGCTCTTCTTTTTCTAGAAGCTTGAGGTTCAGCATCAGGTTGTTTAATTGGGCTCATTCTGTTTTCCTAATATGCTTATTCACTGCTATGAATTTCCCTCATAAGACTTCTTTCATTGTGTCCCATAGATTCTGATATGTTGTATTGTCATTGTCATTTAATTGAAGGAACTGTCTGATTTCTTCTTTAATTTCCTCTGTGACCCATTGGTTATTCAGAAGTTTGTTGTTCAATTTCCACATGTTTATGAAATTTTTTGGGTTTCTTTTGCTATGGATCTCCAATTTCATCGCACTATGGTCTGATAATGTACAGGGGACAACTTCAACTCCTTTGCACTTACTTAAACATGTTCAATGTGTGAGTATGTGGTCTATTTTGGAGAATGACCCATGTGCAGCTGAGAAGAATGTGTATTCTGATTTTGTGGGGTGAAAGACTCTGTAAACATCTGTTAAGTTCATTTGTTCAAGAGTTCGATTGAGTTCTAGTATTTCATTACTTATTTTTAGTCTAGTTGATCTATTTGTGACAGTGGGGTGTTGAGGTCCCCCACTACAATTGTATTAGTGCATATATGACTTTTCATGTCCATTAGTATTTATTTTATATAGTTGGGTGCACTAGTGTTTGGTGCATAGATATTTATGATTGTGATCTCTTCCTCTTGGATTCCTCCCTTTACAAGAATGTAGTGTCCTTCTTCATCTCTCTTAATCAGTATTGGTTTGAAATCTACTTGATCTGCCAAGAGGATAGCTTCTCCTGCTTTTTTTCAGTTTCCCGTTCCATGCAGTATTGTTTTCCACCCTTTAACTTTCAGTGTATGAGTTTCCTTTTGAATTGTGTTTCTTGTATGCAGCATATTGTTGGATTTTGCTTCTTGACCCATTCTGCCAGTCTATTTCTTTTGATTGGTGAATTGAGACCATTAATGTTGATGGTTATAACTGAAACATATTGACTTGTCATTGCCATGACTTTTTCTTTTTGTTGGGTTCTCCCCCTTTACATTTAATTTCTTGTCATGCCAGATGGGTTCATTCTGCTTTGCTTCCTGGGGTTGTGATCCTCAATATCTGTTCCTAGGATATTGTGTAAAATTCTTTGGAGTGCTGGTTTGGTATTCACCAAGTTCCTAAGGGGCTCTTTGTCATGAAAGTATGTTATTTCTCCATCCATTTTGAAAGGTAGTTTTGCAGGGTACATCAATCTGGGTTGGAGGCTGTTTTCTTTTAGAGCTTGGAATATGTCACTCCAAGCTCTTCTTGCCTTGATGGTTTGTGTTGAGATGTCTGCTGTGATTCTGATGGGCTTTCCTTTGTATGTGATTTGTTTCTTTTCTCTGACTGCTTGTAGAACTTTGTTCTTCTGTTGGGCTTCTGGAATCTTAACAATTATATGCCTATGTGTAGATTTTTTTTGATCAAGGCTCTTTGGAGTCCTATATGCCTCACTTATCTGTATGTCAAGCTCTTTTCCACTGCTTGGGGAGTTTTCTGCCAGTATTTCTGTGAAGAGTTTTTTTATGTCATCTCCACTCTCTCCTGTTTCTTCATTGAGCCCAATCAGTCTTATATTATTCTTCTTTGCATCGTCTAGCAGCTGCTGCATTGATTTCTCATGTTCCCTTATAATTTTGAAGCAATTTTTCTTTTCCTGGTCACTAATTGCAATCTTATCTTCTATATCTGAAATTGTGTCCTCACATTGGCTCATTCTGCTGTGTAGACTTTCAGTGGAGTTTTTCATCTTCTGGAAATCTATTTGCATGTGTTTTATGGATTCCATTTGTTTCTTATGTTGGGATTCCATCATGTTCCTCAGCTCCTCTCTGGATTTATTAATCATGTCTTGCAATAGGGGCACAATTTCTCCTGTTATCTGAGAAATTATTTCTGATTTCATTTTTTCCAGATCCCCTTTTGTTGCCAGTTCAGTGGGTCCAGGTGGTTGAGTATCAGAGTGTTCCATCTCATTTCCCTTTGGGGTTGCTGTAGGTGATCTGGAAGTCTGTTTTTGAGACTTATTTACATGTTTTCTCATTTCGACTGGTGTGGGGGCCTGTTAGCACCTGCATGGATTACCTCCTTTGAGCTGGGTGAGGTGGAAGAGGGGCCATGAGCAGTGGTAGTGATGGTGACCCAAAAGCCCTTTCCTGTGGGCTGGGAGCAGCCAGAGGGATGGTGACCCAGAAGCCCCTTCCTCTGGACCAGGAGCAGTGGGATGGTGCCTCAGAAGCCCCTTCCTCTGGGCCAGGAGCAGCGGGACAGAAGGTGGCCCAAAAGCCCTTTCCTCTGCGCTGGGCGCAGCGGGAGGGATGGTGACCCGGAAGCCCCTTCCTCTGGACCAGGAGCAGTGGGATGATGGCTCAGAAGCCCCAACCTCTGGGCCGGGAACAGTGGGACTCAGTACCTTGGTCCGGTGGTCTGGTGTCCTCTGCGTCTTTGTAGTGTGGAACCAGGTGGCTGCCTGTCTGCAGCGGCGTGATTCGGCGTCTTCCGCACGACTCAGGACCTCGGTAGGGCATGGCAGACCTGCCTGTCTACAGCGGGATGATTAGGTGTCTTCCGCGTGACTCAGGACCTTGGTAGGGCGTGCACAGAGCTGCCTGTCTGCAGCGGGCTGTTTCGGCGTGTGTTCCATAAAATGTTAATAACAACAATAAAATCAAGACTGTATTGGTCCTAGGGTCTCCTAAATCTTGAAAAGAGAATGTATATACAGAGTCCACCAAAAAATTTATAAATACTTCAGGAAAAGAAAAACTTGCATAAATATTTTAAGATTAAATTTATTGAGACTTCTACAATTACAAGAGGTGCTCAAAGTAGTGGACATTAGCTTCCAGACATTTATTAGTACAGGGAACTGCTGCTTGAGTCACCTTGCTCATTGAGAGTGCTATACATGCCTTTTCAATTTCTTCTCCAAGAGCCAGAACTGTTGTGGATTTTCTATGATATACATCCTCTAGGGTTTGCCATATGAAGGTAACACCATCTGTTGAAAAAACATACTATTTTTCTTTTCCAGAATTGTGTCTATATTTTTTTGGTGGACTCTTTATATACTGTACAACACATAATATATTAAATAGCATCAGTGCTATTTTTAATTAAACAGAACTTCAGGATCTTTAGTGTCTAGGTTGATTTATTTCTTATTAGTTCCTTTTAAAACTAGATTTAATAATCAAAACACAGATAAATTGATATTATTTATGTGTGTTTTTCTTACCTCTTGGAGTAGTGCCCATCTGTTGCAATGGAAAACTGTAATTACAGGTAGCATCAGTGTCAGATTAAAATAACTCAGCCCCATATTTTTATTTATGAAATACAATAGTAATATAATTTAAAATATTTCTTTTCCTCTGGGGGAGAAACAACATACCATAACATTAAACCTGAAAGCATTGTTCTTCATCTAAGAGCATTGATTCATTGCCTTCCACTTTTTTCAAGCCTAAACCACTGTAATTCTCCTTTAAGTAGTCTTCCCACTGGGCAAATTGAACCTCCAAATGGTGTAAAGCTTTGCAGCTCATCTTTCCATTTGGAAATGAGATAAATCTGCATATATTTTCTTCATGGAAGAATTTACCTTGCCTTCCAGGAAAGCTCCATGGTGATTTAAAAATGTTATCACTCAGTCTTTAGAGCCTTCTGAGGCCTGGCTTTTACTGGAGGACCTGCAGATAGCACATACCCCACAGCTGCCACAAGAATTTCTTGAGGACTCTTAGCATGAATCAGATAGATTTTAGTGTTAAAGCTTTTGCATTTGTTGTCCTGACACAGGGATTATTTATCTTTTAGCCAGGTAATATTTGCTAGTCTGTTTTTAAGTTTCAAAACAAGATAAAAGACACCTTTTACTTTTATTTAGCTTTAAGTATATGACTTAGAAGTGTCCTAACTAGTTTTTTTTTACAAGTTGAAGACTATGGAAATAAATATTCTCTAGAGTTAAGAAGTAGTGTGCCACACTGCAGCCTAGATTAAATTTATGTGGGCTCTTCCAAATGCTACCTGAGCTAGAATATAGTGTATGGTGAATATGTTGCAGAATTTGGGATAAAAATGGATCAAGTGCTTATGCAAAATGCCAGAAGAAAAACACTAGCAGCTTTGTTCAGTACAGGATAAGAAGTAAGTCATAAACATTCATGAAGAAAACTTCATTTCACTTGGGATTTGTCTTTGATCATCAATCAGGCTTACAAATTTCATCCAGAGATCCAAGTTAATGATCATATACATTACCTATCCTCTGTATATTGTGAAGATGTTACCTTCTCAGGGATCCCCCCCCCCAACATGGTCAAAACTCTGGGCTCACACTTCTTTTATACACTTTTCCAATGGTGCTGAGCTTACCTGTTCAACTCTTTGTTTCCACCAACGGAATGTCAAGATTTTGGCAATAGGGATTCTATCTTGTTTATTTCATCTCAGAAATCCAAAAGCCCTTCTCATGATTCAAAGCATATTTGAAGATTGCTAGGTTAATCAATGTACATTTAGGTTGAAGAGGCACAACATCAGGAACATTAGTTGAGGGCCATACTGCTCAGGAGATAGAGAGGGAAATGGTTGTAAGATTTATAGGCACTCTCTGGGGAACAGGGGAAGCTGGAGATTCCTGGATTCTATAACTTTTCTTCCTTCTTGCCAGATAGGATCACTTTAATCACAAGTACCAGCAGACTCAGGTGGAACCTGACAATGATCTGGAATGTCTCTCTTGTTCAGAAGCCCTGAGTTACTTTATCTCCCTCTTTCCCTCCCTCCCTCTCTTCTTTCCTTCCTTTTTTCTCGCTCTCTTTCTCTCTCCTCCCTCCCTTCTCCCTCCCTCTCTCCCTTTCTTTCTTTCTTTCTTTCCTTTCTCTCTCTCCTTTCTCTTTTTTTTGAAGTCAGAATTAAATTTTATTTCACATTGATAGAAACCTTGAAAAACATTTACATTTTCCCACATTACAGCACAATATTTCAATGGAATATTTCTTGCTATAAGTAAGATCTTACTAATTTGTATAACTGAAAAAAAAGCCTGTGTTCTTTAAGGTAAAGCAAAACAACTTCAGAAATGATTAACATTTTAAAATTCACAAATAAACATACGGCTTAATTATTAACATCCTATTAGTCCATTACTATGTTATTTAAAGCTTCCTCTGTCTTCAGCACCTGGCATGAGTCTCTGGCCCCTCTATACAGATGTTGCCCCTCCTAGGAGGCAGCCTTATGTCATAAAAAAGAGTCCTGATGTACTACTCAGGATTTATGTGGCCTTGACCAAACTCCTTACGTATTTGAGTCTATTACCTTCTTAAAGAAATGGGGCTTAGTGTACCTAATTCAAAAGGTTTTCAAAGATTGAGGCTAGATATGAATCACATCCATTACAATGTTCTGCACATTGGAGTGTCTTCCACAAAAGCTGGGTTCCCCCTTGGCACATCTACCACACACTTGCTGCCAGAGGAATGTATTACTCAGAGTAGCTTTACTCTACCGGCTTGTTTGTGTTGGAAAGCCAGGGCCCTTAAAAGAAAGCCTCACTTACTGGAGTGAATGCAATGAAATTCCTGGTTTCACTTAATCTGGGTTTCTTATGATTCCTTGTATGTCTACTGAGTTGAGTTTAGGGCAGATAGCACCAATTTCATCAGACACATCTTTGTGGGTATGCATCATCCTGGATTATGGTGCTGGCCTTGAATCAAGGTGGCAACATGTACTTGGGATTCAGAAAAAGCAGTTGGGTGGAGGCACTGTCTGAACAGTGCTCTGTACCCAGTTCTGCTTAGCAGAGGAGAAGCAATGAGGACATAAGCATTTGGAGTGATTTGGTTCCAAAGGCCAGTGGACAGATTATATTCATGTTTAAATAGGCAATACTCTGATCCCAGTCTTCCAAAAGTCTGTGGCCTACATGCCAAGTAGAAGGCTACAGGTAACTTCTCATGAATACTGATTTCCCTTGGAGTCTGTGGCTGATCTAATGGGCATCAAAGGGGCTTTGGCTTCTTGAAGAATTGCGTCAAGTGCACTTGAAGAAAGTGCATAATAAAGATTGCAGAATCAAGTAATACAGGGGATTCTAGGCAGCCAGTCCAAGTAGGAAGATCTGGTGGTAGCAGTACTGGTTTCTAATTAGGAGGGCAATTCCCAGCAGACTATAAGTATGACTTCATGTATATGCTGCTTCCTTTCCATCCTACATAATAAATGCTAAACAAATATTTGGTGATTGAAGTCGTAGTTAATGCCAGGGGAAATAAACTGAGACTGACAGGAAAGAGTTAACAGTGAGCTTGAAGGACTGATTGGGAATAAAGTTCTCTGTAGGAAGCCTGCAGGGACGAAGCGAGTATTGGACCAAAATGAAAGCTGAGGGGCAAGGGATTTAGCTCAGTGGTACTGCACCTGCCTAGCAAGTGATAGCTCCTGAGATCAGTCCCTGGTACTGCAAAAAACAAAAACAGGGACTTGGACCTAGAGGAACAAGACAGAAACTCAGCTACTGACATTGGAGCACAGTACTGAATCTTATACATAATGTGATGGGCATGATCCTGGTTCCTGGGACCTTGGGACTGCCTCAGAGGAGATTCAGAGTAAAATCATTGTTGGTGATGCCCACTGAATATTAGGCAATAATGTTGTATGCATTTAAAATGAAGCAGATGGTATACAATATAGCTTGTACCCCAAGTTTTCAAGTCAGTTGCATTAAAATAGGAAATATTTTTTAATGTAGGAAATGATTCTTGATCACAAAGTGCTGTTCTAAGAGCATTATGTAAAATATCTGATTTAATTTCACAGCTCTGCAAGGCAGACATTGTTATTGACCCACATTATGTATGAGAAAAGCAGGGCCAAAAGAAGTTCAAAAATTTTTTTAAAGGTATCAACTTGACAGTGACCAAGTAGGATTTGAATCCAATAAGTCTGGCTTCTTAACCCACACCTGTGACTCTAATATTAAAAATGTACTTGCTGTGGAAAATATTGTGTCATTTTTCTTAAAATGAAGAGCTTACAATAATTTTTTGGAAATATAGTTCCACTGCTTGTGAGTTAGGTGCTTCTAAATTGAGCAAATAATGGGGCAACTCTTCACTTCGTTTGCCTGTTAGAAACAAGCAATAAGTGATTGCATCTATCATGAAAAGATATTTTAAAGTCGACAGTCCCAGGGATATATTGAATTCATAAACCCATAATATTTATATCTGACTTATTTCATAAGGGAATTCATGAAAATAATACTATTAGTTGCTCTTTCTATTCTCAGTAATATTAAACTACAGCATTCTTTGAAGGATCAATTTGGGAAACTAGGGACCTCTATCAAGCTTTAATTATTATTGCATTTTAGAACAGGAGAAAATATGTGGCTAGATCTTAAGGATAAAAGGCATTTACACTAATTTGATCTTTTGCAGTAATTTATTTTAGAATTCTCAGTAGTAACATTAATCTTCAATAACTTACTTGAGGTGATATTGGATTCCAAAAGTATTTTCAGAAGAATTTTATTGTAGTCCAGGGTGAATTATCTATCTTTATTTAAATGTTAAGTGTTATAGAATTGGCAATTTTGCAAAGCATAGAGAATTTCTGATGGCTTAAATATTTCAGCAAAATTACTGGCATTTAAGTTAATTTAATTAATTTTCATTCTTTTTAGTGTCTTTAAAGAGAACCTTTCATGATATTTCATATCTCCACATGAGATTTTGAAAATGAAATTAGTTTTAGTGAAAAAATATCCTAATCATGACTTTAGTGCTGCTATACTTGAATATTATCACAAGCAAATATCATCTAACAATAAAGATGTTAACCATTGGATTTATCACATAGATAACACAGAAACATAGGGATTATTTAGAGATATTATTTTCTAACATTGTAGTAACTGGTTGATTAGTAGATCATAATAGGGTAGGACTGAAAATCTAAACTTAAGTCATTTTTGGCTCCTGTAAAAGTTGTAGTAATTAGGATAATTGAAGTGGAAGGAGAAAAAAGTGTCACCTCACTAATCACCTTTCATCACAGTAGGTTAGGGCAGGTTTGCATACCAAGTGATTCCATGTACTTTCACTTTTCACATAGAGTTTTATAATGACAAAACATTGCCCCCTCTGAAAAAGATTCCTAATGAGAGCTTTGGGTATAATTCATGCAAGCTTATATCCCAGCTGAAATAACCTGCTCACAATTATTGAATAATGGATCTTTGTGTGTGTGTGCGTGTGTGTGGTCAGGTGTTGGGAAGGCTTTTGTATGAGGCCAAACTCCCATCAATTGAGGTGTCTTTGGGGGTAGTGTAGTCATTATAAAGTGACTGATACATGACTTAACCCATAAATGGACTTCTATAGTTCCAAATTTTCCCTTCCTTCTTCCAACCATTATCTCTGCAACTGTGCTGATTACAGAAAGGTACAGGGTGGGTTTCAGCAGTATACACTATATAATCTGTCCATCTTCTCTTAAAAAGGAACAGTTTTATGTAGCCTGGGGTAAACTAAATCTACACTTTAAATCAGAGGATCCTCTGGCAGCTACAGATGCAGACTCTTAGCCTGCAGTAATTTCTGTATATCTATCTGAGTGTCAAGGTTATGGAGAAACAGGATAATACTCAAGTCTATTGGATTTTTACTACTGTTTGGTTACTTACAAATATGATTTTAAATGGATTGTTTAAAAATTCTAATTACATGTTTTAATTTCTAAAAGTGCACATAAGTATGACTTAAATAATTTACTTTCAAAGTGTTGGCTTTATCGTGATATGTCATCTTTAGAATCTGGGAATCCTGATGAGCCATGTCTTCAAATCTTCAATGGCAGTCAATGGTGCTTTCATTATTTTAAAATATGCTGTGTTCTTTCCAGACTAACATGATCTGGCATGTTTAGAGTTTTGAGGGTTTGATTATTCACTCAAGAAGCAGAATAGACCTACAACTGTTTCTTAAGAAAAATCCTAGTTTTGCTTGTAGGTATTTCCCTGTCCCCTCATCCAGGTAAGAGACTTGTTGAGATTCTTCAGTGTCAGTCTATAAAGGTCTATCTGATTCTTTCATGTTTTGTTGTCAATGTGTATATGTACTTCCAGGCATCAGCACAGAATTGTTTCATCCAGGCCTTTGGCAAAGATATAAACTTAAATTTCCAGGCTTTTATCAAAGTCTATTTTAGGGTGATGATATTATTTGTTTATATTCATTGGATCTCAGGTGCATAGATTCAACTATGATCCTTGTTTCATGACATACAACAATAACTTTTAAGAACATTTTTAAAGGCAAGCATTTAATTCATCTGTGACTTGGTTGCTCATAGAAAATTGAGTATTCAGCTAACCCAAGGTGTTCATTTGTCCTCGGTAACATTTAAGATCAATTGGTCAAAATCCACATAAAGGTACTGTAGACAGTGCTGTCAGTAGCACCCTCTTCTCCCTTCAGAACCAAGGCACTCCTCCCCCAGCTTCAGGGTTAGCTACCAGTTCCTCTCAGCTGAGTCCTTCTCTGGGATTTATCCTCCACAGAAGAATCTGTCTTTTCCACAGTTAACGTGCCTTCCTTCCCGGTTGATGTGAGGCATAAACCCCAGGACTTATGCCTCAAAGTGAGGGAACTCTGAAGAGCTGTCCCAGCTCCAGAGCTCTTGTTGGCACCACTGACCAGACCTCTATGAAGACTACATTACTGTTTAGTTTTTCCCTTGCAGTCCCACCTCCCTCACATGCATTAGAGCCCAATAAGTCCCTACACACAAATCTTAATTCAGACTCTGTCCACCAGGACACATGATATAAGATAGAACTCATTCAATTGCTTATTTATTCATCTATTTACTTATCTATCCATTCTTTCACTGTTCATTCATCCACCAGTCATTCATGAATATACTAAATGTATATGGTACTAAATAGACCAGTTATCTCATGTACAACCAGTTATCCAGCATGTTCCAGGAGTAAGAAAAAAAATCTAGAATGAGTCATTACAGTTATAGCTACCTAGTCATTTAATAGAAATGGAGAGAAAAGAAAGTAATAGTGAATAATAGAAAAAATCTAAGGTGTGAAGTATTTTAAAATGTTCATTAAAATCCTGTTTAGGCATCCACTGTGTATCTTGAAAATAAGAAACTATATTTGCTCTGTAATTGCTTAAATCATACATCTTTTACCTTGATTAGCAATTTCAATCAACCAAGACATTACTGAGCATTTTCAAATAAAAAGCTGCATATTTCTCAACTAGAAGTCCTCTATTCAACCTTAAGATTTTCTAAATACTTTTGATTTGCTGGACTTAGGTAGCATTATGTCTTATAAAAATATTACTGCCTTTAAAGTGCAAAACTGCAAATATGAATAAAATGAAGTGTTTTAGATTTGTTGTATCTTTTTTATTTTTAATATTATTTTAATTTTGTGTCCTTTAATTCCTAAACTTACTTCCCTTTTGCTGTTTTTGTATATCCTGGTTAGAGTACTCTATTTTACTCCCAAGTGTACTTAGATTTTTAAATATCAAACTTGCTTAAAAAATAGGCATACTCAGATGTAAAAGCTGAAGTTTAGACCTCAGAGGACCAAAGGACCATTTTCTTCATAATCATACATGAGGTACTATTGCTTGAATTACACCTGTTTCTAGAAGGTAAAACAAGTAGAGCTGGTGGAAACAAAGTCTGGTTTCTACTTTGAAGGTTTTGAAAATTTCCATTCTAGAATGCAAGACAGTCTCCTGTAGTATTTCAAAATCAGCAATCTAAATCTAGTATTGCCTTTGTTTGATTTCTATGTTTCCACAGAGCTGTTTGGTCCATGTGGGATTTTGCCTTCTGTTTCTTCTGTGGCTTCTCCTGCCAAACAAGTTTCCTTGCTGCATCACAATAGCTAAAGCCAGTCAAAGGAGGCTCTATCACCATATTTAGACAGGAATACAATATCAGAAATTATAATGAATGCTTTTGCTTCTAACGGCTGTAAGCGGCTGTTGTCCTGCTTGCCATCTGGTGGCATGTTTTCCTTTTTGTCTTCATTTATGGACCATGGGGTGGCTTGCATGTTCTCTCTTCCTCTTACTCTCATCCATTCAATTCCCTTCTTCATTACCTTCTTAATTTCTTTTCCTGCTCCTTTTCTTAGAAGAGCATTTTACAGTCAATCTTTCATGTATACAAAGTATTTAAAAATCCTAAAAAGAGAAGGGACATATACTCTTATTCTGAATAAACATTCTAATACTACACTGGAATGATCCAGGAAGGAAAATACACAGCAGCAACAACAACAACAACAAACAGCACAAGATTGTCCTTTCTGTGCTAAATTTCTATTTATCTAAAAACTGAGATGTACTTTTAATCAGTCATACATATATATATCAATTTATTATGAACTTACTTGGCTACACTAAGCTATCTTTATAAGATATCAATATAATTAGAAATATACTTTTTTGAAAGCTCTGGAACCAAAACCAAGCATGGACATTCTAACTAAATATATTTTTATGTAGTTCCTCAGCATAAATGGCTTATCTAATTCACATTTAGATTTACACATGGACCCCCACATTTGCTATTGAGAGTGTCATCTGGTGAAATCATGGGGCACTTAGGTAACAATGGAATTACTGGATAGCCCTTTAGAACAGGAAGGAGGAAGAAGCCTGTAGCTGCTGAAATTTACAAAAAAAAGAATTTTAAGTATGCAGATTTTAATTACCCCAGAATAGAACTTGGCCAGTGAACCAAATTGTTCTTCCTCCTACTCATTTTGGAATTTTTGAAAAAAAATAACCACACTGAATTAGGGGACATTTTTATATTCAAAAATATATCTGGATCTTGTCCATTGGACTTGATATCAGAAATTAACAACTTTAATTTCCAATTTTAGATCAGCAATTAGATTGATACAGAGAAGCACATATGGCTAACTCATCTGTAGTTGAGAACTCCCATCCTACCCAGCTGGCCTGACTGGATAGGTTCTTTTTCTCTTTCTTTTTAAAATTACCATAATTCCAGGTAAGACAGAGATTCTTTAGTAGAAGTATATTCTTTTTATTATTCTTTCCCATTTCTCTAAAACAGAGTTTCTCAAAATGTAACCCATGACATGCTTCAAATTTCCTGCAAGGCATTCAGATACTAGGCCTTATCCAGACATTTTAAAGCAGAGTTTCTGAGAGCTGGGTCTGAGAATGAGCATTTCAGTGTCCTCCCCAAGTAATTTTAATGTGTGTTAAAGTTTGAGAGCAACTGTTCTAAAACACACATAGTCCTTTCTCTCTCAACAAATCTGCAAGCTGAATATTGAATCATTTAAGAAGTAAAGCTTTCATTTAAAATAATTTTAAAAATCAAGTCACAGAATAGCCACTCCATTGTAATTACCCTTTAAGCTCTGGCACCCTTTTCCATGATAGGGTTAAGTCAGCTTGCTCTCTTTTCCATGCTCTCACCCTGAGATTTTTCACATGTCCTATGTCACAAAGGTGGTTACTTGTGGAGTTTTGGTTTTGATATGTTCTTCCAGTTTGAACAGCTCAAGAGGTATGGGAGTGGATGACAAAGGGCTGTACAGTAAGGCAGATTTGGGACCAAATTTTATCAATTCTGCTTCCTTGCTGAGATGTTTTGGATTATTTGTCTTTTAGCTCATAGAGATTTTTAAGTCTCTTTGAACCCTGTATTCTTCATCCCTAAAGGTGACAATGATTCTAACTTTGCAGGGTGTTTTAGTTACTTTTTCATTTCTGGGACAAAATACTTGACACCCATAAGTTAAAGGAGGAAAAGTTTATTTTGGCTGACAGTTTGAAGAGTTTTCAGTCCATAGCTGGCTCCAAGTCAGGGTGGTATGATAGAGGGGCATGGCTGAGGAGAAACAGCTCATGGCATGGCAGGCAGGAAGCAGTGAGTCTTCCTTCTTCTTTCCCTTTTATTTCATCCAGGCTACATGCCTATTGGTTGGTGCCATCCCTACCCAGGTTGGGTCTTCCCTCTTTAGTAAATGGATCATCCTCACCCAGAACTATGCTAAACTGATCAATGGGCTGATCTAGTATCAAACATCCATGATCCAGTCAGTCTCGAAAGATCCACCTAAAAGCACATGAGGTTTTGGGAGGACATCTAGATATAAGCCATAACACAGGGATATATAAGAACTAAGTAAGATGGTATATCCAAAGATCTTCAGGGCTTATGATAGTGCTCCATAATTATTAACTATGGCTATTATTGTCACTTGGCTTCATGCCAGGGACAGAGATGTTTCACTGCTGAGATAATTTTGATAAGGTTATTTTACTGCTCAGTACCCATTTTCACATTCCTATATATACCAGAGTACAATACCTCTTATATGCTGTCCACCCAGATCCTTTCAGTGTTCTTTTAATATCCTGGGACTGCTGTGCCCATTTGTCCTGCTTATGTGAGGACAATGACTCGCCTGTGTGTTTTTCAGCTTCTTGCCCTTGCTGTAATGGGAGTGCTTGGTCTGCACACTCAGAGAGCAGAAAGTGCTCCAAGCCAATGATTGGTGTAAGAATGTGGAGCCCCATTGTATTTGTATGGAGGTGGAATGGACTCTGAAATGTAGTTTGCACTCCTGAGCTTGTCACAGAATAAAGTCAAAGCTTAAGACTTGGCTTATAATCCATTATTTTTGCTTCTTTCACGGCCCTGTTCTCCCTACCTTTCCCAGTTCCTGGCTTCTCCTGGGAGCAGCTCTTAAAAACTGACTTCCAAGACTCCTATCTCAAGGTATGCTTTTGTATTCATTGAGCACATCCACACACACCTAGTTAGAAAGCTTGGATTCTTCAGGAATGTTCTTGCTTCTCTGCAGTGCCAAGGTCACATATAACTGGTTTCCACATTTCTGTTTGATGGTTTAGAACAGGAGGTTAGAAGAGTCCACCCAGTAAATATTTTGACTTTGCAGGCCATGCACAACAGTTTCTAACACACTGCTGACCCTTGCTTTACAACATATTTTCCCTTGGCTTTGCTTCTAACTCACCTGGGTGGTTTCTTTTTACTAATGTTGCTAGGTTGGTGGCTTGCTCAGAGCAAAGTAAATGGTATATCCTTTAGTATCTATCCCTTCTGGGAATAAACTGAAAATATAAGGCAGAACATTACTGCTAACATCTGGGTCAACTCCCCAGTTACCATGGAGTTGTTTGGGCTTTTTTTTTTAAGTTATTGTATTGCAATGGCTTTACAATCATGTTAATACCAGCAAGATAGAATTGAGATCTGTGTGTCTCCATGGGAAGCAACCATATCAATACTCAAAAAACTCATTAGTATTTTGTAGTCTGCTTTATTGCTTCACCTTAGCAGCCTTTGGTGGATCATTGACATTAATCCTACTCTGATATGTTTATTTACTAAGTTGAAGAAATGCAGCATTAGCTGAGGTGACAAAGGCTTATTTACATTCAATATTACTTGACATATTTGTAATTTCCCCTTTTCATGACAAAGGGAGAATATTTACGTTAAAAACACATCAGTAACCTTAGTAATAATCTTCCTTGAGCAGATAAAGGTACATAAAATCACGATGCAAGCTATGAATGATGAGAATGCAAATTCAGTAAGCTTGTTTCAGATAAATTTTAAGGTGGTGAGATTAAAGAGAAACCATGCAGCATATTTAGACCTGGAAAGCCAGTAGGTCCTGAGTGATGTCCAGCTTTATTCTGATGAGAGAAATCATTATTTAAAGAATGGGAGGAAGTCATAAACTGTACCTAAGACTCACATCATTGAAGTGAAGAAGTTAAGGAAGTTGGTGGCTGCAGTGTTGCTGTAATATCACTGGAAGTAAAGCTATCCTAAAAGTAAAATTTTTATTTAAAATAAATTTAAATTTTATCATCAAATAATTCTTTTTGTTCTGAACAAAATCAATATTGGACTGTAACACCTGCAGCATAGAATGCATTGGGACATTGAGATATAATTTGTGCCATAGTCATATTCATAATCCTCTTGACTTGCCTGGCATGAGCCAACATGAGAATAATGGGGTTCACGTACATCTTTGAGAAGCTTCTAGGGTCATTATATTTCCAAACTTTATCTATCCTGAGAATTGACTAAGGGCTCAGGCACAGTCACAGCTGCAGAGTGGTTTGGGCCACTTCCTAGAAAGGAGATCTGGTAGGCTGACCTCAAATAGCATGCCCAGATGAATTAGATGTCATTGACACTGATCAAAACTTATTCAGAACTGTGTACACATTATCTCTAGAACCTGACATTTAAACTAAGGTCAAGGTTCTACAGAGTCATCCTGAAATCCCTGCAGGCTTTTGAGAATAAGAAATGTTAAACTGCATCTCTCTCAGTAAACTAAAGTTGAAATTTTTTTTTTTACATTTTGGAAATAAAAGAAGTAGAGCCTTAAAGAAATGTAAGTTGAAGCAAAATAGAAATAATAGGGCCCAAATCCCTATGTTAGGCTGACATCTTTGACACCAAGGATAAGACTTTTTTTCCCCGTGTGATTATCATTATCATGTTGGGGGCATTGTAGCTTGAGTAAATAAAAAGCATTTTATTGACTGTGCACATTAGGAAAACCGTTATGTTGCTCTAATACATTATATTCATCAAATTATGAGACAGTTGGTATTTTACATGCACCACAGAGTACCTGACACTCTGGTACACAGACATGTCCAGAAACTACCAGGCTATTTCTCCCAGGGCAGAGGTCAAGCTAGAGAATATAAAGGAGCTTGCTGCCTTTACAGTGATGCTGGGGAATGAAAGTGGAGATGGTCTGCACACCAGTGACAGGCCTTGGGTGCAAAGCAGAAGGTTTATCACAGCACATACTGAGACAGAGTGAAGAATGAGAATGAGTGTCCAGGTTTCATGGAATAATACTCATGTCTGATGAGAAACTTGCTAAACAGATGATCTTAAAAGTCTTCAAGTGGTAGGATTTTGGCAGACAAAGTCAAAGGTATTTTCATTTTCCTGAGTTGGGAAAGAATTCCCTACAATTCATTTTCAGCATCCTTTTCTCTCTGTTTGGGAGATCACAGATTTCTGCTGCAACTATTAGTAGTTTCATTTTAATTTCAACCATGCATTATTGTGCAATATTGGTATCCTTGAACCTACTCATTACCTTTCCTTTTCATATTTTCTATGTGCACTTTTCCCAAGTTTTTATTAACTGTGGAATAAGACTAATTAACATTGTTGGATGCTTTGGTGAAGATGTAGATGATGGACTCTCAGCTCAGCCACCTGGCACTACTTGAATCTAACAGCTTGAACTCTGAGGTTGAAACTTTCACCTTGTGAACTCTGTATTTATCTGTATTTCACAAGTGCCATGAAGAGTTGGCAAGGGAAGAAATCCTTATGTGGAATTTAATTTGGCAGCATTTCACAGCCAGGGAAAAGAAGCATCATATTTACATATGACATTTCTTAGTCACAGGGTGTCATCTTTCCTTTGTCTTGAATGCAGAAGGAGGGAGAACAGTGAGACTTTTGTGTTTGTTCCTGTATAAAGTCACAGAGCTCTCTTCTCCGTATCTATCTTATTTTTGCACATCTTGATACAAACAGACAAAAGCTGTTATTACAGAAGGTAAGCTGATAGCTTTTAATACATCACATCCACTGGGATGAAGGCATAATTGCTACTTTTATGTTCATTTTACAATGAATAGTAATTAGCCTTTGGCCCATTACAGTGTGTGAACATCGAATTACCCACCTGTTCTTGCCATGTCTCGTTAACTTAAACTATGTGCCTGAAGCTCCAATAGAAAATGACTCCTTCCTCATCTCCCTGCTGGCATACTCCTTTGGATAAATTTATTTAGAAAGGATATTTATTTAGACTTGAGGATGATAATCTCCCCATTTGTCCTGAGAGTTCAGGAAAATGACTTTTAAAGATTCTTTCAGTTACCGTGGTTGGTGTGCATCACATACCTTTTTGGAAAAACAGGCATACTACTTTTTTGAAGACCAAGATCTCTTTTACTTCTGTTTGAGACATTGTTTGTTTGGCTATTAGCTGATTTATGAAGATAATTTGATAACCATGTTACAAAATCAATGTGTATACACAGTTCCCAAGAAAAGGCAGGTCGATGACAAATAACCTTTGTTGATTTGCAGCTAAAATTTCCCTCTGGAGGAAATGGGACCCGAGGTGAAATAATTAAGATTGCCATCAAATAAAGAACACAGGAAAGTTTACCTCCTTACAAAGTAGAAGTAAATATGCCTGTACAATACTGACATTAGCAGAAGACTCTGATGTGGCTTCAAACTTAGGATCTCAGAGCCAGGAATAAATTTGGAGAATATTTGGTTGACTCTGTCAGTTTACAGAGGAACAAGTTCAGGCTTAAAATGTAAAGTATTGTGTCCATATTTGGAGAAAATACTTCTTTCTAAGATAAATGTTAAGAGCTTCTAGCATCCAGATAGAAATTTGATAGTACTTGAAAATATGTGTCTGAGATAGAAAGGAAAGAGCTAAATTAAATTTTGGCTTGAAAAAAATCCTCTCCCTCGATTCTGCCATTGTTTTACCTATATGTATGGCAATGCCATTGTTAGCAGAGAGAGGAATGCCCTGCTGTCATGTGCACCAGCTCTTGTCTAGTTCTGAGTCCAGAGGTATTTCTAAGCATGTCAGTTTTCCACAGCTTCTGTAACAAATTACCAAAAACTTAGTGTTTAAAACAATGTTAATTTATTATCTTCTATTTCTGAATGTTTGAGGTCCAAAATCAAAGTTTCAAACAGTTTAAAACCAAGGCTTCAGCAGGGCTGGTTCCTTCTGGACGTTCCCAGCAGAATCTTTTCCCTTGCCTTTTCTAGCATACAAAATCAGCCCACATTCCCTGGCTTGTGGCTCCTTGTCTTCAAAGGTATCACTCCTACCTCCTCACATCTCAGGATCCTTAATGTAATCATATCTGGAAAGTCTCTTTTGCCATCGTGGTTATATATTAACAGATACCAGGGATCTTCAGGAGGGTCATTATTCTGCTTACCACAGAAGCATTATGGTAAGTGAGTAATACTTCAAATCATTTGGGCAGTTTATAGTCATGTTTGGTGCACAATGTTGAAACAGTGGCAGGAGCCAAGAGAGCTGCTCTGCTTGCTTTGTTGTGTGTCAGGAAGAATGGCAGGTTATCCTTGAAGGTTTCCCTAACTGATGGATGTCTGCATGTCACACAGGCTATGTTACATTGGAGCAAGTCATGTTGTCTGGTTGAAAGTACTGGTGGGGAAAGCTGAAAACTTAAAATACCATGAGAAGCATTTCTAAGCAGTGCTTTCTGTGACTGTCAAAGCTGTTTAGGAGTTACAAAAAGTGTCCAATTGAAGCTCCAATATTCACAGTGATGAGAGATATGTGATGCTTATACTTCAAAGGAAAAAAGGATCACCTGTAAAAATTCAATTTTAAGATCTTCTGCTTACGTTTTGGCCTATGATCAGAAACTCACTGATCCACACAGAAAAACCAGGAAGAACAAAAAGGAAACATCTGTATATTAAATTTCTATAAACATCTAATTACCTTTATGTTTCACTCATATGTTGTTTATGAAAACAAAAATTAGGAGGAGGCTTTCAGTATACTTTTTAAATCAGGAGGCTGGATAAAATTATCTCAGTTTAAACATCTTAAAAGGTTTGGGGTCCCTTGGTAAAGATAAAACATCTCATCATTATCAATTAGAAGACTCCCGAAGTCTTTGAAAAGAGGACTTGTTTGCTTAAAATACATGAAGGTCATGTTCACCCTGTAATAGTCAATGAGGACTAGTCATTTGTTATTTTTAAACAGGCTGTCATTTAGCCATTATGAAGATGAATAACATTTGTTATTACCTAATAATCTTCCTGTTGATTACAGAGTAAAGACACTTGCAGACACCTTATGTGCCTTTCTTACTTGCTAGATTATTAATGCATTTTGATTAAATTCTGTAAACAAAAATTAAGGGCTTTGTTCTCCAAATTTTGAACCTGGCATCTAGGATGCTAAATCATGCCTTGGACCATGATACTTTGAGTTGCATATGTTATTTGCTTACTATTCATGCAACGTTGCAAAAACAAAGTTCATTTTTTAATATCAAACAGATTGTCAATGGATCATATGTTGCCTCTATTAAGGTTAGTTTTTGGATGTCTGCCTTCTTGAACAGAGTTAATGAAGCTATAAGTTACCTGTGTGCCTTCATTTGGAGTCAGGCCTAATTGTCTGGATCTTGGCCACATTATTGTCCGAGCTTTATTTCTAAAGCAGATGGAGTCACTCAGGAATGATTTCATTTGTATTAATTTGTGGCAGTGTTTTCTGCTATTCATCTCAGAAAGCACTGTACTTCTTTTGTCACATAAAGCAAAAAAGACAAAAGCATTTTAGTCAGGAATTAAGAGAGAAATGAGGGAAATCTACTTCTATTCATGAACACTGATGTTCTAACTGAAGTCAATTAAGTAGTGGCTACTTTAGGGCTGTGGAATAATGTAAGGAGGTAATTATGATACCTAAAATTTATGAGCTTCCATTTTTTTACACTAGGTTAGATGACAGACATATTGATCCAAAAGTTTGGGAGGGAAACTCTCGAGCATTTTTTGCTCATGTCAGCTTTTCACCTGGACTTTGAGATCCCTCGGGGACAATCTATGAAGGAAATCTCCACCTTGATTGATTCAGGACATCTTGTAGCTTGTTGCAAAGAACAACTGCTTTGTCATTTATGAATCAGAAAAATTACAATTTAAAAGGTTGTCACATTTCTACTTGTATGGAGACTAGGATTATCTTTATGAAAATAGCATGCAAGCAACTCCATATTCAAAAATTGTCATTAACCTTCTGTAGAGATAACTAACCCTAACCCTTACCCTAATGCTAATTTTAACCCTAATGCTAGTAGAGAGATGAGGAAAAGGATCTGGCTTTTACTTTAACAACTGATAGTGGTAGGTTGTTTGACGACTATTCTGGCAACTAGGGGTTAAAAATTATCCAGGGCTTTGATATGGCCAATGAGCTATTCGTACAAAACGCCTTAGATACATAATAGCAAATGTAGTCAATAACCAAATTGCTATTTGAAAATACATGAGATATAATGATTCCACTAACTTATTATAATCATAAAGTCTGCACTTAGAATACCTGAATGAAATCTGAAAAGAAAATAGATAACCTTACTGGCTATCAACACAATGACAGGATTTGCTGGCTTGAAGAACTCAAAATATAGAGATAATTTCTTCAAACGAAATTTCTATTCTTTTCAGAGAAACAGTTTCTAGAAGATAGCTTTTAAACATTTTCAGAATTATATATAAAATTTTTATTAGCAGTCCCTTAACTAAGTGATAAAAAAAAGATTGCTACAAATCACTGGGTTTCTGTTGTATCTGTTAGTCTTCTAAGATTGCTGTAACAAAATTCCACGATCTGGGTGGCTTAATGGACATAAACTTATTGTCTCATAATCTTGAGCTGAAACTCCAAGATCAAGATATCAGAAGGCAAAATCTGTAGAGACAGATACAGAGAGGGAGAACAGTATGTGAAGATGAGAGCCTAGATGAAATAATCGTTCCAGAAACCAAGGAATGCTGAGAATTTTCAAAAAATGATCAGGAGTCAGAAGAGAGGCCTTGGACAGATCCTCCCTCAGTGGACCTCAAGAAACAAAACCTGCTAACACATCCATCTCAGATTTCTAGCTTAACTATAGAACAATTAAGTTTTGCTGTTTAAGTCACCCAGTGTATGACATTTTGTTAAGCCTGTGTGTTCTTTTTTTTTTTGGTACCGGGGATCGAACTTGGGACCTTGCATTTGCAAGGCAGGCGGTGGAACCACTGAGCTAAATCCCTGGCCCACAGCGTGTTCTCTTGTTGTTATATTTTTGAGTACTATATGTATTCTAGATATTAGTCCTCTCTTGAGTGAATAGCTGGCAAAAATTTTCTCCCATTCTGGCAGGTGTCTCTTCATTCTGTCGATTCTTTTGTGGTACAGAAGCTCTTTAACTTGATGTAATCCTATTTGTGAATTCTTGCTTTTATTTAATAACCTATTAGAGTTGTATTCAGGAAATCATTGCTTGTTCCAATATCTTGAAGTATGTCCTCTATGGTTTCCTATAGTAGTTTCAAAATGTCAGGCCTACATTAAGGTGTTTCATGAATTTTGAGTTGATTCTTGTACAGGGTGAAAGATAGGCATCTAGATTTAGTCTTCTGCATGTGGATATTTAGTTTTCCCAGCACCAGTTGTTCAGTTGTTGAAAGTCCATCTTTTTTCCAATGTATGTCAACAGTCAGATGGCTGTGTATGTCGGTTCAGTTTTGGCCCTCTATTCTCTTCCATTGGTTTTTGTGTCTGGTTTTATGCTAATACCATGCTGTTGGGTTTTTTTTGTTTTGTTTTGTTTTTGGTACCAGGGATTGAACTCAGGACCTTGTGCTTGCGTGTACCATGCTGATTTTGTTACTATGGCTCTGTGGTATATTTTGAAATCAGATATTATGATACTTCTAGAATTACTCTATTTTGTCAGAATTACATTAGCTATTTGAGGTCTTTTGTTGTTTTATTTTTGAGTTCTTTATGTATTCTGGATTTATGTATAGTAATCTAGATTGGTAGTTGGTTATTATTTTTTTTTAGAAGACTTGAAATACAATATTCCATGCTTTCCTGGTCTTGAGAGTTTCTTCTGAGAAATCTGCTGTTATCACGAGGGATTTGCCTTCGTAAGTGACTTGATATTTTGTCTTGCAGTATTCAGTGTCCTTACATTTTTTCTGTACATTTGGCCATTCATAGTATATGCAGAGGAGTTATTTTCTGGTTATGTCTATTTGGAGTTCTAAATGCTTCCTAAACTTGAATGTCTGTAGGGAATTTCCTATTATTTTACTAAATAAGTTTTCTATGCCTCAGCCTTTTTTCTACTCCCTCACCTATTTCAGTTGTTCACAAACTTCCTCTTTTAAAGTTTTTTTTTCCATTAAGTTTATTGGTACATGTTAGGTATACAATACAGTTACATTCATCATTGGAATCTTATACCTTTACATGATACATCTTGGTTCTTATTTTTTTCCCCATTCCCCTGCCCTCTCTTCACCCCTTCCACCCTTCCCTATTTACAAAGACTCTGTTTCCATTTTTCCTTTTCTCATATTTTTTCTTTTCCCTTCTTTCCTTTCCCCATCTTTCCCTCTTCTCCTACTCCTTTAGACCTTTTCTTCCTATTTCACATTATCAATTATACCATTTGGACCTTATTTACACTTTTAGTTTTTCACACCAGAGAAACTATTTGGTATTTACACATGTGTGCCCTATTTATTTTACTGAAGAGTACGGCCTCAATGTGCATTCATAGCTAAAACTTCAAAACAGCCCAATTGCCTGTCAACTGGAAACTAGATAAAGAAGATGTGGTTTTT
Organism: Heterocephalus glaber; assembly: GCF_053883595.1. Lineage (NCBI taxonomy): Eukaryota > Metazoa > Chordata > Mammalia > Rodentia > Bathyergidae > Heterocephalus > Heterocephalus glaber. Next base: position 20,600,630 of record NW_028258142.1, read on the forward strand.
TTTATAAAATGGAGTACTACTCAGCCATAAAGACTAAGAAACTAGAGATATTTATAGCTTCCTCTTTTAATGGTATTGCAGAGATTTAGTATGTTCTGTTCATTTTTAAAATTTTGTATTAGTGTCAGAATGTGAAAATTCACTCACCTCATCTTCAAGACCTGATATCCTTTCTTTGCCTGATCTAGCCTATTGATACGGCTTTCAACTAAGTTTTCCAATTAAATTATTGAACTTTTTCATTTCCAAGGTTTCTGTTTGGTTGCTTTTCAGAATCTTTGTCTTTATTGAGTTGTTCTTTCATATAGTGCGTCGTCTTTCTCAATTTATCCAGCTGTTTATTTGTATTGTCTTTGAATTCATTGATCATTATTAAAATCAGACTTTTGAATTCCTTGTCTGGTGTCTTATCCAGTTCTTTATCTCTGAAATAAGTGATTCCATTTTCTGATATCTTCTTTGATCTCTTTTTTCAGAGTGCTGTAATTTTCAGAGTAGGGGACTTTGATTTCTTTCTTAAGGTTTCCTAGGTATTTCATTTTTTTGGATGCTATTGTGAAAGGAGTTGTTTTTCCAGTTCCTCTCTCAGTGAGTCAGTTGTTCATGTATAGGAAGGCTATTGATTTTAGTGTGTTGTCATTGTATCCAGCTACTCTACTGAATTTGGTTATTAAGTCTACAAGACTTTTGATGGAGTTCTTGGGGTCTTCTATACAGAGTATCATGTCACCTGCAAATGATAATTTAACTTCTTTGTTTCCTATCTTTATTCCTTTTATTTCCTTCTGTTGTCTAATTGCTGTGGCTAAGTTTTCCAAAACTATATTGAATAGGAGTGGTGATAGTGGACATCCTTGTCTTCTTTCTGCTTTTAGTGTGAAGGATATCAGTTTTTGACCATTTAGTATGATATTGGCTGTTGGTTTTTCATAGATGGCTTTTATCAGGTTGAGATAGAGACCGTCTATTCCAATTTTCTGTAGGGTTTTTATCATGAATCCATGTTGGATTTTGTTGAAGGCATTTTCTGCATCTTATTGAGATGATCATATGGATTTTGTCCTTGGCTCTGTTAATATAGTGTATTACAATTATTGATTTGTGCATGTTGAACCATCCCTGCATAACTGGGATGAATCTCACCTGGTCAGGGTGTATGATCTTCTTGATGATCTTCTCATTCTGTTTGCCAGTATCTTACTGAGGACTTTTTGCATTCATGTTCATTAGGGAAATTGGCCTGTAGTTCTCTCTTTTGGTAGGGTTTTTGTCTGATTTTGGGATCAAGGTGTTGATTGTTTCCAGGAATGCATTTGGAAGTATTGCTTCCCTTTCAATTTCACTGAAGAGTTTAAACAGTAGTAGCAGTAGTTCTCTAAATGTCTTGTAGGATTCAGCAGTGAAGCCATTAGGACCAGGCCTTTTCTTAGTTGGTAAGTTTTTAATTACATTTTCAACTTAGGTATTGATATTGGATTCTTTAGAATTTTTAGGCCTTCTTCATTCCACTTTGGTAATTCAGATGTATCTAGAAATCTGTCCATTTCTTCTGTGTTTTCCATCTTATTGGCATATAGGTTCTTAAAGTAGATATTGATGATCCTCTGGGTTTCTGCTGGGTCTGTTGTAATTTCACCCCTTTCATTTCTAATTGCATGGATTTGGGGCTTTTCTTTTCTTTTTATTTTTATAAAGTTGGGTAAGGGTTTGTCTATTTTGTTTATTCCTTCTAGGGACCAATTCCTTGCTTCCTTGATTTTTTGTGTCATTCTCTCAGTGTCCATTGTATTGATTTCTGTGCTGATATTTATAATTTCATCCCTTGTATGAGCTTTGGGTTTGTCCTGGTCTTTTTCTAGAAGCTTGAGGTTCAGCATTAGGTTGGTTTTGTTTGTTTGTTTGTTTTTTCTATATATATATATATATATATATATATATATATATATATTTATTGGTACATTTTAGGTATAAAATACATTTACATTTATCATTAGGTGTTTGTACCAGAAGAGCCCTTTTATTCTTTTTTTTTTTTTGTACCAGGGATCAAACTCTGGACCTTGTGCTTGCCAGGTAGGCAGCGGAACCAGTGAGTTAAATCCCTGGCAGCATTATTGTTTATTTGAGCTTGCTGTGTTTTTCTAGTAAGAGTGTTCACTGCTTTCTTTGTGTCCCAGATATGAGAAAATGGAAAGACATACCTTGCTCCTGGGTAGGAAGAACCAATATAGTGAAAATGGCCATACTTCCAAAACTCCTATATACATTCAATGCAATCCCAAGTGAAATTCCAGCAGCATACTTCACAGACATTGAGAAAATAATCCAATAATTCATCTGGAACAAGAAGAGACTTAGAATAGCAAAAGCAATTCTAGGCAACAAAGACAATGTATCGCAATCCCCAACTGGAAACTATACTAGAGGGCTACTGTCATAAAAACAGCATGGTACATGCAAAGAAACAGATCTGAGGATCAGTGGAACAGAATAGAAGAGGCAGAAACAACTCCAGACACACTTAGCCACCTCATCTTTGACAAAAGAGCTGAACACCCTCACTGGAGGAAAGATAGCCTCTTTAATAAATGGTGCTGGAAAAACTGGGTTTCAACTTGCCAAAGAATAAAACTAGACCTATATCTCTCACCATGCATTAAACTAAAATCAAAATGGATCAGAGATCTAAACATTAAAGCAGAAACACTAAACCAGCTGGAAAAGAGGTTAGGTAAAACTCTTGAAGACATTGGTGTAGGAAATGATTTCATGAACAAAACCTCAATTACATGTGAACTAGCACAAACAATCAACAGCTGTGATCTCATCTTATTAAAAACCTTCTTCAGAGTAAGAGAAACCACCAACAGAGTAAAGAGACAACCTACAATGTGGGAAAAAAATTTTAACAGCTGTTCCTCGGACAAAGGTCTACTATTTAGAATATATAAAGACCTTTAAAAAATCAGCCTCACCAAATTTAAAGACCCAGTCCAAAACTCGGCATCTGAAAGGAACAGATATTTCTCAGACAAAGAAGTAGAAACAACAAATAAACACATGAAAAAATGTTCAGTATCACTGGTCATTTGAGAGATGCAAATGAAAACAACACTGAGATTCCACCTCACTCCAGAAAGAAATCAAAATAACAAATTCTGGCTGGGTTGTGGGGAAAAAGGTACCTTCTCCACTGTTAGTGGGAATGTAGACTGACCCAACCACTGTGGAAATCAGTACGGAGGTACCCTAAAGAAGTACGATTAGACGTCCCATTTGACCCAGTTATTCCCCTTCTAGATATCGTCCCAAAAGAATTAAAAGACTCATACTACAGCGATATATGTGGACCCATGTTTATAGTGGTACAGTGTGTAATAGCTAAAACTTAGAAACCGTCCAAATTCCCGTCAACTGGAGACTGGATAAAGAAGATATGATTTTTTAATAAATGAAGTGCTACTCAGCCATAAAGAATGAGAAACTAAAGACATTTATAGCTAAATGGATGCACATTGAGGCCATACTCTTCAGTGAAATAAATTGGACACACGTATAAATACTGAATAGTTTCTCTGTGCGTGAAGCTGCAAGTGTAAATAAGGATCAAAATGCATAATAGATAATGTGAAATAGGAATTGGGAGGGGTAGAGAAAAGGAAAGAAGGGAAAGGAATAAATATGAGAAAAATAAAAATATGGAAACAAAGTCTTTGTAAATAGGGAGGGTTGGAGGGGTTGAAGGGCGAGCAAGGGAGTGGGGAAAAAATAAGAACCAAGTTATATCATGTAAAGGTACAGTTTCCCAATGATGATTTTCATCATATTATATACCTAAAATGTACCAATAAACTTAATGAAGAAAAAGAAATGTTATTAAACCTTTTTAACCTTTGGAGGAGTCATGTTGCCTTCTTTTATATATTTCTTGCCTTTCTACATTGAGATTTGCATATCTCTCAGAATGAATATGTCTTCTATTTTATAAAAGGGTCTTCTTAAGAGGCAACCTTCTCTTTATAATGTGCCCTGTTATATTGGTTTGTTATGTAGTACTGAATTTAATTCCAATTGGCCTTTATTGTGTTGTTTTCCTGTAGCTTCTTTGGCTGTGATTAGTGGATTTTGATACTGTGTATACTGTATAAGAGCCTAACAGATTTTTTTGTATAAAACCCACAGCCACAGAAACTCACTGGTAGTTCAAGCAGTTGTGTTATAGATAGCACAGTATATGGGGAGCACTCTGTGGTTACTTGTCAAGTCTTGTGAACAACATGCATTTTGAGAGGGTTTAGGAGCAACCTATGCTGAGATTCCTTGTGGGTGTGGAATTCACAACAGTTATGCTGTTTCTCATCATTGTAGCTGTAGTGAGTGTCCAGGAGTGGGCCTAGCCATGCCTACTTGGTGTCAGGTCGTCAGCTAGGGCTCCCCCTCCCCTTTCAAGTTGAGGCATCTGCCAAGGTATAAGCAGGATTAGATTGTGATTGGAGTAAGGTGTAATTTTTCTCGACTGGTTTGAGGGTATTGCTCAATGGCAAAGGATCCAATGAAAGTGCTCAAGGTACTAAGCTCAATTTCTGCCCTGTTCAGAGAGAAAACAAACAACATCAACAACATAAAAACAAGCCAGATATAGAAATATGGCAAAACCAATTAACAAGTCCAACACTAATAGATAAGAAAGGGGCAAAATAACACAAAATAAGCTACAAAGTGAAACTAACATAAGTAAAATTAGTAAAAATAAGTAACAAGAGGAAGTAAAAAGGGGAAAGAAGGGGAAAAAGATGGAAAAAGAAAACTTTTTAAAAAAGAAATGAGAGAAAAGAGAGATGGAAAAATACAATTAAAATAAAAAATAAGTAAAATTAAAAGAAAGGAAGATAATGAGAAAAAAGTGTTAAAAATTCTTTCTAACTGAGGTACTTAGATTGGATCTTCTAATGTAAAATTTTAGCAGGTTAAGAGGGATATGAGGTGCAGTTGAATCCAATTATAGACCTCTTAGCTCCCAACAAACAGGGTGGTGCTGAATGGAGACTGATGCCTGCCCCCCCATTTCTCACAGTAGGGGGTGAGTTTGGCTGGCTAGCAGTTTAGGTGCTATGTGGATTGGGCTGGTGAGTGCAGACTTACTTCAGAGGTTCTCTTTGTGCCTGGAGGCATGGTGGAAGCCCCTACATGCTCTTATGCACTTCTGTATACACTGGTTCACCTGGTGGATGCACACTGTTCCAGAGGCCCTCAGTCTCTGCTCCAAGGAGCATGGCAAATGTTCAAGTCCAGGGAAAGGAAGCAAACCATCAACTTCTGCAGTGGAAGGGGTGCCTCAGGAACCAAGGAGTCTGCCAGTCTGGTACTCAGTGTTCTCAGTCCCAGTTCTCATGCTAAACGGCATAAGACCACTCTTGTTTCTCATCCCAGAGAACAAAGAACACTGACTCTGGTGCCCTCCACTGCCCACACTTCCTGCAGCTGAGACTTCTCAGTGGTTATGTCAGAGAGCCTTCTCTCTCCGTGAGTGTCTCTCCTGGCAGTCTCCCACTCAGTCACTGAGGCACAGTGTCCACAGGGGCCCTGAACTATGATTATTTTGTGTTTTCTGATCCCCAAATTAATTTAGTCCCTAACAACAGGGGCCCTCTGAAGATGGCTGCTGGTTGCTGAGCTATGTAATGGATTTCTTTTCTGGGTCTAGAGTGTAATAGAAGGGTAGTGAGTCCCAGACAAAATCTCCTTATTGGATCCAAAGCTTGTTAAGAAGCATGGGTTTCTCCTGGAGCTGGTACTGCAGTTCTGCTAATATCACGGTTGCCTGCACTCTCCAGCTTATTTTGCACTTGCCTTGTGGGGTTATCCTCCCTGACAAGAAGCCAGGAACCAGAGTTGATATAATATTTTTCTCTGGGTTGGCCTTTTGCTTCTCAGGGATATTTAATTTTCCCATCACCTCTTTCTTGGTTCCTGGACTCTCTTTCTTCAAAACGCAATATTTTTTTTATTCTGAGTTTTCTCACTGGCAGAGTCAGGGGAAACACACTTATTCAACAATCTTAGCTTCTTCTTCACATTTCTTGATTATTTATGTCTTGTAAGAGGTAAACATTTTAAAAGTGAATCTTGTCTGTTTACCATCAGGTCCCTGACTTTGAGAACAAGGCTGGGACACAGTGGGCCCTGAAAAAATGTTTTGAATTAATAAATTATTCTATGATTATTACCCATATTTTATCTTCAGTGATATGAAAATATTTTAATTGATAAGTAAAATATCCTAAAAATTAATTTGCAATAGCCTTAATATATTAAAAAAAGTTTATTTTTCAAAAAAGTTACTTTTAAATAATAAGTCATAAAATCTCAGAATGTCACTTTGAATTTTAGTTTTGCTTATTTTCTTTTTAAAAAAGAATAACTAGCAACAACTAGTGACATAATTTAATTGAGAAATTAATTGCATAGAATTTATCTCAAAATGTAAAATAAACCAAATGCTCCATCTATTCAAAACATCTTTTATTTAGCTCTCTAAGAGAAGGTAATTTAATTTGAAAAGATTAGACATTGATTGAAATATGATTTCTGTGGTACTTAATGGAAGACTGAGGAAAATGAAAAGGAAATTTATCTTTCTTATTTGTTAATATCTGACTAGAGAACTGTGCAGGGTTAATCTTAGTCAAAATAAAGTAAGATTTGTAAGCCTGATAAATATCCAAAAATTATATTCATTAAAATCATCAAGGTAAGATATCAAAATTTCTGACAGCTAATATTACGTTGCTAGTTATGAAGTTTTGGAGAAATTTGTAATAGTTTGTGACTGAGTTTGTTGTGCCTTAAAAAACTTCATAAAGAATACTTCTACTGATACTTCTGAAGGGTTTTCTCTCTTTTAACTGAATAAAGATTTTTTTTTGCTTAAATTATTTTATTGGTACATTTTAGGTATACAATATGTTTACATTTATCATTGGGTGCTTGTACCTGTACATGATGCATCTTGGTTCTTATTTTTTCCCTATTACCTGTGCGCCTTTCACCCCTCCACCCTTCCTTATTTACATAGACTTCGTTTCCATTTTTTTTTTCTCTTCCCATAATTTTTCCTTTCCATTCTTTCCTTTCCCCATCTCCTCCCACCACCCCTACCCCTTTGGACCTTTTCTTATTTCAAAGTATCAATTATTAGTTATTAATCCTTATTTACACTCTCATTTTCTCACACTAGAGAAACTATTCAGTATTCACACGTGTGTGTCCTAAAAATCTAAACATACAAATTTGTGTACTAGCATTCCAGTATATATTTGTATTGTGGTACATATTTGCATTGTAGTATATTACATGTTATACCACATATATATTTTATATATATCACCCTAGTACAAATATATGTGCACAAATCATAAGTGTACAGCTCCATTAATTTTAACAAAGTGAACAGAGCAGGGAAATCAGCACCAGAACAGAAATAGGGTATTTTTGGTTGAAAGATCAGGCCAAATGTTTTGACTGTTTTCTACTAAGGTCTTTGCCTTCTTATTTTCACACCTCAAGCATGAGTTCTTGATTGCATATAAATATTACATATGTCTTTTTCCATTCTGTAACTTACTTTTTCACTCTTGATAGTTTTTTTTTTAGGAATCTTTTAGTGTAGCCCAATTTCACAGTCCTTTACTTTAGTATTATTTGTATCCTGTTTAAGAAATCTTTAGATTTGTATCCTGTTTAAGAAATCTTTAAGAAATCAAGGTCATGAATATATTTCCCTATGCTTGCTTCTAGAAACTTCTTTTCATATTTATATTAATGACTATATTTGTGCCCAGTGCATATGGGCAGTCAATTGATCCAATATCATTTTTAATTTTTTAATAAAAGGAATTTCTCCAAATTTTAGAATTTCAGCAAAATTTACTGTTATCCTTAACAGAACTTTGTAAAATACATTGACAGCTTCAATTTGGGGAAGTATTATCCATGCAGTATTCCATGAACTTCTGACCCAATGGTCCATTTATCTTTTTGTTGTCTGCTGATCCTTAGTATCTTTCACTGACTCTGTTCCCAAAGTTGATAGCTACTTTTGTCTGCCTTTGTCTTTCTTGTATAAACTTACTCATGCCCTGGCTTTAGCATTCTCTTATTATTTAAAAAGCTTATTTTATATGTAATCGATGATAAATATTTAAAATGAGCAGAAGAAAGTGTTTGCCTTTTTAAAAAGTTGTAATTTACAATGGTAAGTGGAGACCAAAAAAAAACAATTATAATATATACAATAAATATTATTGAGTTATGTTCTTCAAGTTTATTGCTATTTCTGTTCACTAAAGGAAACTTTTCAGGACTGTTTTTACTGAATTGGCCCTGTCTCATAAAAATTTCATATCACTGACACTGCACATCTGTATGCTTATGTTCTGAGTGTATCTTTGTTTCATATATGAAAACCATCAAGATTTTTTTTCTTCCTGTTTCCAAAACTAGTTTTCATCCCTTGGAGGTGATCCTACCTCAGTTGATAATGTATGCCACAGAATATGTGTTGGGTAAAATGGGAACTCTTTGGAGTGCTGCTTATATAACTTACTCTTAGAGATCATGAATATGTTCTGAGAGGAAGTGATGTTTGATTTGGACTTTTAAAAAATTCATTAATTGTATTGGTACATTTTGGGTATACAATATGCTGGCAGTCATTACTGGAAATTTGTACATTTAGATGATCTCTCTTGGTTCTTATTTTTTTCCCCTTCCCCTGCCCTCCCTTCAACACCTCCATCCCTCCCTATTTACAAAGACTTTGTTTCCATTTTTTTTCATTTTCTCATATTTATTCCTTTCCTTTTCTCCTACCCTTCCCACTTGCCCTTCCCCTTTTTACCTTTTCTATTTCATATTATCTATTATACATTTTGATCCTTATTTACACTTTCAGTTTCTCACACCTGAGAAACTTGTCGGTATTTACACATCTGTGTCCTATTTATTTCACTTAAGAGTATGGCCTCAATGTGCATCTATTTAGCTATAAATGTCTCTAGTTTCTCATTCTTTATGGCTGAGTAATACTCAGTTTTATTTTTAAAAATGCATTTTCTTTATCCAATCTTCAGTTGATGGACAATTGGCCTGTTTCAAAGTTTTCACTATTACAAACTGTGCCTCTATGAACAAGGGTGCACATGTATCGTTGTGGTATGATTCTTTTAATTCTTTGGGGAAGATGCCCAGGAGGGGAATAACTGGGTCAAATGGGACATCTAATCTTTGTTTTTTGAAGTATTTCCATACTGGTTGCACCAGTCTATACTACCACCAAAACTGGAGAAGGATTCCTTTTTCTCCACGGCCCCAGTAGCATTTGTTATTGGTTGATTTCTTGATAGCAGCCATTCTTTCTGGAGTGAGGTAGAATCTCAGTGTTGTTTCATTTACATCTTTTGAATGACCAGTGATATTGAAGACTTTTTCATGTTTATTTGCTGTTTCTACTTCTTTGTCTGAGAAATGTCTTTTCCTTTAAAATACCCATTTTTGGATTAGGTCTTTAAATTTGGGAGGTCTGATTTTTTTTAAGTTCTTTATATATTCTAGATAGTAGACCTTTGTCTGAGGAACAGCTGGTAAAATTTTTCCCCCACATTGTGAGTTGTGTCTTTATGCTGTTGGTGGTTTCTCTTGCTTTGAAGAAGCTTTTTAATAAGATGAGATCACAGTTGATTCTTTATGCTAGTTCACATACAATTGAGGTTTTGTTCATGATATATTTTCCTATGCCAATGCCTTCAAGAGTTCTACCTAACCTCTATTCCAGCTGGTTTAGTGTTTCTGCTTTAATATTTAGATCTTTGATCCATTTTGATTTTAGTTTAGTGCATGGTGAGAGATATAGTTTTAATCTTTGGCAAGTTGAAACTCTATTTTTCCAGCACCATTTATTAAAGAGGCTATCTTTGTTACAGTGAGAGTATTTGGCTCCTTTGTCAAAAATGAGGTGGGTGAGTGTGTCTGGAGCTGTTTTTGCATCTTCTAATCTGTTCCACTGGTCCTCAGGTCTGTTTCTTTGCATGTACCGTACTGTTTTTATCACAGTAGCCTTACAGTATAGTTTCAAGTTGGGGATTGTGATATCCCCTACCTTGCCTTTGTTGCCTAGAATTGCTTTCACTATTCTAGGTCTCTTTTTGTTAGGGATGAATTATTGGATTGTTTTCTCAATGTCTGTGAAGTATGCTGCTGGAATTTCAATTGAGATTGCATTGAATGTATATAGCAGTTTTGGAAGTATGGCCATTCTCACTATATTGGTTTTTCCTACCCAGGAGCAAGGGATGTCTTTCCATTTTCTGAAATCCTCTTTGATCTCTTTTTTCAGAGTTCTATAGTTTTCAGAGTAGAGGTCTTTGATTTCTTTCATTAGATTGATTCCTAGGTATTTCATTTGTTTGGATGCTATTGTGAAAGGATTTTTTTCTCTAGTTCCTCTCTCAATGAGTCTATTGTTTGTGTACAGAAAGGCCATTAATTTTTGTTTGTTGACCTTGTATCTAGCTACTCTACTGAATTTTGTTTTTAAGTCTAGAAGACTTTTGGTGGAGTTCTTGGGGTCTTCTATACAGAGTATCTTGTTATCTGCAAATAATAACAAATCAAATTCTTTGTTTCCTATTGTTATTCCTTTTATTTCTTTCTGTTGTCAAATTGCTTTGGCTAATGTTTCCAAAACTATATTGAGCAGGCAGGATTGGTGATAGTGGTCCTCCTTGTCTTGTTCCCAATTTTAGTGTGAAGGGTTTCTGTTTTCGACCATTTAGTATGATGTTGACTGTTGCATTTTCATAGATGGCTTTCATCAGGTTGAAATAAAGATAGTCTATTCCAATTTTTTATAGGGTTTTTATCATGAATGTGTGTTGGATTTTCTTGAATGTTTTTTCTGTATCTATTGAGATGATGATATGGTCTTTGTCCTTGTCTTTAGTAATATAGTGTATTACATTTATTGATTTGCATATGTTGAACCATTCCTGTATACCTGAGATGAATCCCACCTGGTCAGGGTGTATGATCTTCTTGATGATCTTCTGCATTGTGTTTGCCAGTATCTTATTGAGGATTTTTGCATCCATGTTCATTAGGAAGATTGGCCTATAGTTCTCTTTTTTGATAGGATTTTTGTCTGCTTTTGCAGATCAAGGTGATGCTTGCTTCCATGAAAGAATTTTGGAGTATTGCTTCCCTTTCAAATTCACTGAAGAGTTTAAACAGTAGTGAGAATAGTTCTTCTCTAAATTTCTTGTAGAATTAAGCAGTAAAGCCATCAGATCCAGGGCTTTTCTTGGTTGGTAAGTTTTTAATTACATTTTCAATATTGTTGATTGATGTTGGGTTGTTTAGAATCTTTCTTTCTTCTTTGTTCCACTTGGGTAATTCATATGTATCTAGAAATCTGTTGGTTTCTTCTGTGTTTTCCATCTTATTGGCGTACAGGTTCTGGAAGTAGGTATTGATGATCCTCTGAATTTCTGCTGCGTCCATTGTAATTTCACCCCTTTCATTCCTAATTGCATGGATTTTGACCTTTTCTTTCCTTTTTTCGATACGTTTGCCTAAGGTTTTGTCAATTTTGTTCATTCTTTTAAAGAAACAGCTCTTTGCTTCATTGATTTTTTTGTGGCAGTCTTAGTGTCCATTGCATTCATTTGTGCTCTGATATTTATAATTTCCTCCCTTGTATGA